>NW_027531996.1:1146692-1244192 GCF_008692635.1 Crocuta crocuta
TAAATAAATAAATAGATTTTGGAAAAGACTAATCTATTAAATTCTGATGGTTGATAGCTTTCAAAAACAGTCACCGAATAAGATTAAAAATATTCAAGGCTATGTGATCTAACTGTGATATCAATTCGGACCTGCTATCGGTTTTGTTTAAAGCTCACATATTCCTATTCACACATATATACATATTTATATATTTATATGTTTATATATATAAATATACATATTCATATATTTATATGTATATATGTGTGAATATATATATACATATATGTGTATATATGTATATGTGTATCATCATATGTACATATATAATGATATAGCAAGGAGATATGTGGTTTTGAAACCCAGAATTTTCATATGTTAACAATGAATGCGTGGTCCTATAAAAATCAGTGTTTGTATAGTATCATTGCAGGCAAAGGAGTTAGTGCTGAGAGAACAGAAGAGTTAAAAACCAAAGCTGACAAACAGCAGGAATGGCTCGCAGGTTGAGACTTAAGAGGCGATGTGCAGCTGAGAGCTTTGAGAATAACATCAAGCGGAAACAGGAAGAAAACGATTTTGAATAGTGTAAAGGCTTACATATCAACCTGAACTAAAAGACCATGAATGGATATAGTGGATCAGTTATACTTTTAACTGAAGATTAATACAAGTTGCTCCATTATTTTAGCTGCATAAGATACCAACATGTTTGATACAGCTTTTGTTGGCCTCCAATACTTGACAGATTAGGCTAAAAAGTCTCATTTCAAACTAAAAAGCACTGTAATCCACATTAAAGATATTCGACAAGGGAACACCTTTCGGTGAAGTCATTTTTCTTGTGTCTTAAAATTTAAGGATGGTACAAATTAGACTGTTTGTACTTAATTTTCATCTTTGACTGGGAAAGTTTAAAAGTTTAAAGAATCTATTTGCCATTGATTCAGTCTGTCAGTCAATAAGATAGACTTACTTTGGGGAATTCTCTGTTCTCTCCCTGTGCTTTTATGATTCTACACTGCACAGGATTCTTAAAACATCAAAAATATATATTTTTCCTGAATAATCCACCCATTCCATTACTGTAGGCTCATTATGCATACACAGTGTGAAGTTTTTTTATTGTCTTTTTAGGATATGGGGGGTGTGTGCGTTGGGGGTTTAGAGAGGGTTATTTTCTTTTCTTTGGGTTTTTTATTTGAAGCAAGTGCTTTAGCCACATGTGAGATTTTACTAAATCAGCTTGACTTTGTGGTTGTGAATAAACATCACCTTCCAAAGACTACTGCCCATTAAAGTGTGACCCCATCTCTCCCGACAAATAAAAAGTTATCCAATGTAAAAGTACCTTAGATATGCTTAGTTCATGAGTGTTCAGAAACCAAAGGGCAGTGAAGTTAGAAATATGAACGCAAGTGGCTTCCCTGTGTGCCAGTGAACAGGGAAGGATCAAAGATAAAACAAGAAAATAAAGATATTTGGAAAAGCTTTGAGATGGAGAATGATTTAATGAGGGGCTACTTATTAAAGGCCGCTAAGGGAGGGCTGGATCAAGGGGTTGCCCAGCATGCCATAGGTCAAGAAAGGGTTCCCGTAAAGGTATTTATCAGGATAGGAGAGCCTTTAATAACTGCTTCATATAAAAACAACGGGACCATATGACACTTAAGACTCTTTTTCTTTTTTGCTTTTCAAATTCAGGAGTTCCTTGGAATGCAAAATGACCTAACTTAAAGGATGAAGACCTAAAAAGAGAGAAGTAGAGAAAAGAAGAGAGAGGAGAACAGAGGAATAGAGGATACAAAAGAAAAGAGATCTGTAGCATGGACAGAAAGTGAAATAAGTTATGGAGAGTGATGGGTCTATAAATTCTTTCTTTGTAATGTTTATTTATTTTGAGAGAGAGACAGAGAGAGAGAGTGAGTGAGAGACAGTGTGCATGCATGCAGGAAGGGCAGAGAGAGAGAGAGAGAGAGAGAGAGAATTCCAAGCAGGCTCTGTCTGTCAGCACAGAGCCCAAAAGGGGTGATCTCATAACCCTGGTATCATGACCTGAGCTGAAATCAAGAGCCAGATGATTAACCGAATGAGCCCCTCAGGCATCCCAGGTCTCTAAATTCTTGATTAGTGTGCTCACTTGGACTGAAAATGAGACTCTGACTTGTAAATTATCTTTCACTTAGTTGTAATCAGCAACTAAGATTCACGTATGAAAGACACATACTGAGATAAACACCAACAATTGGAGACAGATACCAATTCAAGGACGTACTGAGCTTCAGAACTAACCTTACCACAGTCAATGCTGCTCACTGCTCCCACCCTCATCTCTTAAATTCATAAATGGATGGTTGAAGAAAGAACGAAAGAACCATCTGAGTTATGGGTGTTCAGTGTGCTGGAGAGTTGTGAGGCAGAGAGGTGCTTCTCTTTCCCTCTCCCACAAAGCACATGAGAAGAACATCATGAATGATTGGTGAAGATCGGGATGCCTGCAAGAAGAGAAGGTTCTTTGCTGGTTGGACTCATAATGGTTTTGTTCATCTGTGCCCTGCACTTACTTGAGCAAAGAGAAAAAGAAAACAAAATTAGAGAGAGATAGAGTGTCAAGGGAGACTGGGGCTGGGCAGCTGAACAGCAGCCCGAACAGCTCTACAGTTTCATGCCGTGATCTTTCCATGGGTCAAGTGGATGATAAGGAAAGTTCGAGTCTTACAAGAACACCACTGTGAGGACTGATCACCACAGCAGGGGACTGTGAGGTATACCACCAGAGGCAGAATCCAGCTGGGAATGTGAGGGAGTGGAATCAACTCTCCAAGTCTGTAAAATTAGGCTGTTGGTTTGCTCCTACAAGCCCCTGAGAAAGCCAGTATTTGGATGCTTGTCACCAGCAGCTCAGTTTTCATGAAGTTAATAAAGCTTAAGTGTCCAAAGTCTGTGAAGGGGTGAACAATCTACTAACAGAATATGTGGGGGCGTTTTGTATGGTTTGATTGGGATTTTTGTTTGTTTGTTTGTTTGTTTTTGCCAAACCTTACAAGAGTAGGCTATCTCTGAAAGAAAACATCGGGCTCATGAGAGAAACAAATGTGGGGATTAAGAGGAGAGTGCCGTTGAGGGTGATGACATTTCCACCTAAGAAGACTGTAAGAGATATTGGCATTATTAAATGCTACAGAGATAAGTGGTAGAATGCTGGGTTTGAGATTAATAAATTTACACTGGGATATGTTGACAACTTTCTTTCATGTCAACTCATTTTTGTTTATTGGTTTTGTCCAGGTTTCCTCAGGGCTTGATCCCACATTGCCCCCATTGCTAATCTTTACTTATTAAAAAAATTTTTTTAAATATTTTATTTATTTCTGAGCGAGAGAGAGACAATGTGAGCAGGGGAGGGTCAGAGAGAGAGGGAGACACAGAATCTGAAGCAGGCTCCAGGCTCTGAGCTGTCAGCACAGAGCCCGACCCGGGGCTCGAACCCACAAACCGTGAGATCATGACCTGACCTGAAGTCAGACATTTAACTGACTGAGCCACCCAGGCACCCCTAATCTTTATTTATTAAACACAGCATCAGTGACTAGTGCTGAAAACCTAAGTAGAGAGCAGCCAAGTGTGGGCCACATGACCCATAAGCACTCTCCCTGTGGCTAGAGGTGCTAAGGTTCCACCCAAGTGTTTTGAAGTCTCATCCGAGTTGTTAGTTGTGCACATTGAGGATGCTGGAAAGTGTTGCTCCTAGACATGAATGATACAGTAACTTCAGGGGTTGCTAAAAACCTGTGTCACTTCTATGCTCTCCTACTACTGAAATATTTCAGAACAGGATCATCCTCTGGGGATGGAATAAGGGCTCACAGATTGTCCCTGAGATCAAGTTTGGAGGGGGCCCGATGTAGGAACTTCATCTGGACTTAGTCCCCAAAGTAATAATAGTAAAGAATCAGAGGAGTGCTAGGGTGGCTCAGTCAGTAAAGCATCCAGCTCTTGACTTCAGCTCAGATTACGGTCTCATGGTTTGTGAGTTCAAGCCCCACATCTGCTTGGGATTCTCACTCTCTGCCCTTCCCCTACCTTCTCTCTCTCTCTCAAAATACATATATTTTTTTTAATTTTAAAAATCTGAGAATGGTGGGGGACAAGTTGACTGTGATCTGCTTGACCTATCTTGAAAGTGTCTATCTTTACCAACAATACAACAGCTACTGGGCAAGACAGTTTATTTTACTCTCACAACTTATGTTAGAGATGAAGATTTAAACCTATGTTTAAATCCCTATGTTAGAAATGAAGAAAATGAGGCTTAGAAAGATGACCCAAAACAATTAGGTCTCGGTGGCAGACAAAATAGAAAAAGCCAAGGTTGTCTGATGACAAAACCATGCTCTTTCTATGATATCCTATTAGAAATGCTTAGCTGAGGATAAAAAACAAGAGCATCCATATCTTACTAACATTTTGAGAATATTGGTAACCATTTGAATCAACTGCTTATTTTTTCAGATTAGCTCTAGTTCTGTAGTAATGCCTAACTATAAAAGTTTTACTCGGACTTTCCCATTGAACCTATTTATAAAACCCAAAGCATTTTGATAGCACCTTCAGCAGAGCACGATCATTAGAGAATGTACGTAAATTATTTTAAAGACATAATAGATCTCCAAGGACATCCTCATAGATTAAGTGTCAGAGATGAAATATTGCATTTCAACTTCATAGGCCTTTTGGAGTAGATATGAAGACAATAATTGAGAGTCCTGTAATGTGGAATTTATGATACTGCAATTCTAGAAGCCAGTCATTTTTAGTAACAATTTAACAAAATATGCGATCTGAGCCCTTAGAGTAGTCTCTGCTTCAGACCTTGTCTCCTGATATCCCAAGCACAGATTCCGTTTGTAAATTTAACAGATTTATACCAAAGAGCTTCATCACTGCCAAATTCTTCTTGCTTCAGAAAAGAGTATCATCTCTAGTGGAGTATGTGGCAAACCACTTGATCTCATTTCAAAATGAAAGGACTCTGGAGACACGGATGCTAAAAAATGTGGTTGTAATAAGGGGAGGTTGACTTTGGCTCGTGGGCCGTTCTTCAGAATGCCAGTCACCAGCATGGCACCTTAGATATACATGGGTGAAAGAATCAAAGAAGAAATAAGGTCCTTTCCAGCCTCCTCACCAGCAAGGCAAAAGATGAATTCCAGTTTGCTCCACTTCTCTGTATTCAGAAATATATACACAAAGCCCCATAGTCTCCGGGCAGCAGGTGATCTGTAAATTCCGTCGTCTGTTTGGTTCTGCTCTAAGAGCAGCCTTATTGAGCTCTGTGATATCGCTGTTTCACAATTTCCTATACTGCTTCTTAGCTCTTCAAAGAATAAGGAAATCAATAAAGTTTCTTCTGTTTGTTTATTACAATTTGGTATACAGTCACTTCAAACCTCCTTTCCATGCTGGCTCTAACAGCAGAGGGAGGGTAGATGGGTAGAAAAGCATTTCTTTCTTCAGGAGCTTCATTATTTCTTTCCCTATTCCCTGTGGCTGAGTACAGGGTGATTTAGCAACATAGCGCAGTGAGGGGGATGTCATGATGGGCTCTGACATTGCCTGCCTGGGATGAAGGCGAGGGCCAGAATCGCAGTGATCGCTGATCACACGGGAGAGAGGGTGTGCAAGCATCTCAACAACTTGTTTGCCAGCAAATCTCTGGCTCTCTTTTGGATTGGGGAAGATAGCATTTATAGCAGTGGTTTCATTTTTATATGTTGGCAGGTTATTCAACCAAATAAACAATCATTTTTGATTGTTGCTCAGTACTCAGCCAGCCTGTGGCTGTCAGAAGCTTTAGAATAAAGAAAGCACCCAGAGCAAATGGCTACTACTTATAAAACTCACCCTTTTCTTTCTTTTTTATTTTTTTGCCCCTGTAGAATTATGCTTTAAGTCTAAGTCCCACTTACCGGTTTAATTTTAAAAATGTCAAACCGTATTCTCTAAAGAATGCTTTCTTTGAAAAGAAATAAATATATTTGAGTTTAACCTGTAGTTAATTTTTCATGGAAAATGAGGGCAGGAGGGAAAAACCAGGGCTCTGCACCAGTAAATAAAAAATGAAGAGGGAAATGTTCTCCCAGAGAGAGACATGGCATTTCCTGCCAAAAACTTTGCTCCTATATTCAGCATCAGCAGCCAGCAACATAAAGTTGTGTATAGTTGTGGGAACTGCGGCTGACTGATTATGCACCTGTCTCTGGATACAAAAGGAAGACAAAAAAGGTCTTCTCCCTTACCAATATTTGACCCTAGTCATATATAATTTGTAATTATATAACCCATTTATGCTTAAACCAGCACCCAAACAAACATTCTCCTGAACTTCATCTTAATTCCTTAGGTGAGATCTTCCAATGCTTCACCCTCCATCACTGTGACTGGCATTTCTCCCAAACAGGGACCCTGGGCTTCTACCTGATGAAAATAGTCAAGATTTCGGTCCTCCTGTCTCTGGACTTTTGTGTAGTTCAATTAAAATTAATGGTGTTTCTTTTGCCGGAAATCATAGTCATTTCTCAAAATGCCCCATAACCCTTGAAGCTCAGTTCAGATGATCTATTTCATGAAGCCCTCCCTGACCTTCATCACAAGTTTCAATGATTCTTCCTCCTTCGCTTCTAAAGCTTTCCATTTGACCCACTTTAACGGCACACATATTCTTCCTTTTAATGTATATTATCAATGTATGATATCTTCTGTGGTTGAAAATAGATTCCTTGCCAATGATGCCACGCCTTATCCATTTTTGAAATGTCTTTGATTTTTCACTTGTTCATAATCATTCCTCAAAAACTGTTGAATTTAGCTTTATGAGAAACTTACCCAAATATGTCACGGATTTATTTATTTTTTTTTAAATTTTTTAAGTTTATTTATTTTTGAGAGACAGAAAGCGCAGAGGAGGGGCAAAGAGAGAGGGAGAGAGAGAATCTCAGGCAGGCTCTGTGTCGTCAGTGCAGAGCCCCATGCAGGGCTCAAACTCACAAACCCTGAGATCATGATCCAGGCTGAAACCAAGAGTCAGACACTTAACCGACTGAGTCACTCAGGTGCCCCGACATGGATTTAAAAAATTATGTGAGAATACTGAGCAGAGGGAGCTCTGTTTTAAAATTTACCTTTTACTATTATGCATCTGCTGAGGCCAACAGATCAGGTGAAGAGCCATTGGAAAGATATTAATCAAAGTTCCCAAGAGAAGGGGGCACTCCCATGCAGGCCATTCCCCAGGGGTCACACAGGAAATCATGGGGAAAGGTGAGGATGGAAACCTGAGCAAGAACCGTAATTGTAGCTTTTTCAGGAAACCTTGGGAGAGGCGAGGTAAATAGCTAAGCAGATTTAAGATTGGTGAGTTTGAATAATTTCAGTGAATTAATTCTATTGAATTAAGTATGTACAGGTTGTCCCTACTTGTCTGATACCCAACCATGGGTGGATGAGAACAGGGAATGGTGACCCCAGAGTGTAAGAATCTGATAAGGATGTCTGGGGGGTTATGGGCTTTACGTATGAAAGTCATGCTAGAAGATCAGTCATTTGCTATCTCTAAATATTGCCTAGTCATGAAAGGAGTAGTCTTTCCAGAGTCAGTAAGCCCCCAGATGTCAAGATATTAGGAATACAGAAAAAATATAAAGGTACAAACTAATTCAGGGTCTTCTTGCCCACTGGAAGCTACTTCTTCCTCGCAGACACCTATTACTTATCTCTGTCCTTCTCCATATTCCCACCACATCCATCTGCTTGTGAATAAACATAGTTCAATAGTGTCATCAGGAAAAGATGTGTCTTCCCGTAAAATTCACAGATAACTTATTGCTTAAAATTGTTTTAATGTTTATTCATTTTCAAGAGAGAGACAGAACATGAGCACGGGAGGGGCAGAACAGAGAGGGAGACAATCTGAAACAGGCTCCAGGCTCTGAGCTGTCAGCATGAGCCTGATGTGTGGCTCAAACTCGGAAACAGTGAGATCACAACCTGAGCCGAAGTCGGATTCGTAACTGACTGAGTCACTCATGCACCCCAAAATTTACAGATAATTTAGACTTAGTCTTTTAGGTACCATGATATTTATCTTTTTCAAAAACTGGAGCCTACTGTAGACAGATGTACATTCATCTTACATGTAAACAGCTCTATGAATTACCACCAAGCAATGACATTGCTTTTTATTCCAACCATTTCATGAGACTCTTTTTGAAATCCATTACACATTTTCTTACAGTGTTGCATGGTGCTTAAGAGTATAGACTCTAGTCCAAGAATGTCTGGGTTCAAAATGTCTAGTCCTAGAATATTCTACCACTTTTAATCTGTTACCATTAAGCATGGCGCTTAACCCTTCTGTTAACCTTTCTCAATTACGTCATGTGTAAAATGGGGTAATAACGCCAACTGCCTTATGGAATTGTTGTGAAGAATAAATGTGCTTAGAACAGTTCCTGGCATATAGTCTATGCTCAGTAATATTTGCTTTTATTATTACTAAGAAATAGTACATAGAATCATGATCAAACTTTTCTTCATGATGATACACAATGATAAAAGAGACTCAAAAGATGTCTCCAGCTGTGATCTACTGCTCTTGTCTGATAGCTAGAATTCTACTTTTAGAATTCTACTTTGGGCTTTCTGTAGACTTTATGTCTTTTCAATAAATCAGGCCATTTGTCAAACTATACTTTTGTTTCTTCTTATATTTATATGTCCTTAGTACCAAGAACAGAGCTTAGAGCTTAATACCTCCCCAACAAATATTTACAAAAATAAACTGTCTTTCCTAGTCTTTGCCATTACGCTTGTGTCCAGTACCAAACAATTAAATGTGTTGCTTGTAATCTGCTAAGGGCAGGAAAACCTAATGGCCCAAAGTGGGAAGGTCCACACATGAGCCTAAACATGTATACAGACATGTCCAAATACAACCAAAAATCTATTTTCCCAGTAAAAAGAAGAAAATATCACTGTCAGAAAAGGATGAATGAAACACAACAAATGAATCTACTATTTTTTAAATTTTTTAATGTTTTGTATTTATTTCTGAGAGAGAGAGAGAGAGAGAAACAGTGTGAGCAGGGGAAGGTCAGAGAGAGGGAGTTACAGAATCTGAAGCAGGCTCCAGGCTCTGAGCTAGCTGTCAGCACAGAGCCCAATGCGAGGCTCGAACCCACAAACCGTGAGATCACAACCTGAGCCGAAGTTGGACGCTTAACAGACTGAGCCACCCAAGTGCCCCCAAATGGATCTATTTATTAAGCTTGACTGCACTTTTTTGTATTTACTATTTATTTCCAACCATGATCCAGTCTCATAGACTCATGTCAGAGTTCTACAGACTCATAAATAAGTACCAATAATACTATTTACTAGAAACCCTGTACAATGGATGCCAGAAACACAGCTCTGTTATGCCTTTCACTATGTATAGCTCAAAATGGGAAAGTGGGGCATTCTCTCCTTCCTCTACTTCTCTCCCATTTTGTCACACATCCTCTTGAAGCTCTGGCACTTGTAAGATTCTCCCCCAGCCCCATTTATTGGTGACAGTGATGCTTAATGGTAGACCAGTGACCTTGTGGAGTGATGAGGAACAGAGGGAGAAGTGCACAGAAAAAGACGGAGCTAAATTCATCAAAGCAAGGGATTCTTAGGAAGATTGGCAGAAATGCCCACCAGAAGTGGTGATGTTCAGTTGAAGTGGTTTAAGTGGTGTTTAACAGATGGTTAGAAGTAGTGGACTGGACTTGGAGATGAAAATTAATGAAATAGTTGCAGGAATGTTTTTCATTTGACAAATATGGTGGTGAGTTCTCAAGGATGTCCATGCCCCAATCCTTGGAACTTGTGAATATGTTACATTTATATGGTAAAAGAGACTTTGCAGATGTGATTAAGATTAAAGAGCTTAAAATGGGGAGACTTTCTTGGATTATCCAGGTGGGCCCAATCTAATAACATGAGTCCTTAAGAGGAAAGAGTTTCCCGGCTGCAAGGAGATGGCAGCATGAAAAGGAGTCTGTGCACATGTTAAGCTTTAAAGATGGTGGAAGAGACCAATGACCAAGGAGTGTAGGCAGCCACTAAGGATGAAAAGCAAGGGATCAGATTCTCCCCTAGAGCCTCCAGAGCAGCCCAGCCCACTGAGACTTTGATTTTAGACCCATAAGATTCAAGTGAGACCTCGGACCTACAAGACTGAAAGATAATACATTTGTATTATTTAAGCCACTAACTATAGCAGCAAACAATAAAAGAATACAAATATTTATGGAGTTCCATCTTGGACCAGCACCAAACTAAGTACTAGAGCAACAACAGTGTACAAAGCATACTCACTTCCTGCCCTAATCAGGCTTATAGTCCTGTATTTGTGGGGTTCTAAATAAGTATGAGGTAGAGAGGAGCATCTTGTTAAGGCATTTCTACTGTACTACTATCTACATTAAGTGTGCAAACCATATTCTGAATCTTAAAAATAGACAACTTCTGAATCAGCCTTTCCTATCTACAAAATGTGCTCTTGACAAAAATATAATGTACTTGTGTAAGCAACTTCAGAATGTTTTACTAACTGAGATAAAGTAGAACTCAAAAACTAATTTTAAAAAAATGGTAAATAATTCTCTGATATTGTGTAGTAAAAACTGCCAGAGGTGATGAGTGGAATGAATAGCCAACAATTAACTTGGCAGAAGTAATAAAAACAAGTGACATGTGGAATACTGACAAGTGACAGTATTTCTCTAGTTTAGTAAATTGGTTATCTATTAACTACTACACAGAAACACAACCGCATATGTACTTATCATATATTGACTAATTGATTTTAGGTCACAAACAACTTAAGAAATAAAGCACATTTTCTCATTATTTGACTTCCAATTTGTATTTTCCATTGGATTTAATGCAAAATATTAAAATGGATGCATTTCCTGGGAAATAAAATACCTTCTTTTTTGGTTGTCACCAATAACTGACAGGAATGAAAGGTAAGTTACAAATGGACAAAGTTACGACTGCTTGTTTGTCTGTTAGCTGGGGAGGCAAACAAAGTGAAATATCGCTTATTTTTAATTTAACTTTTTGCTGAAGATTAGGATTCTCCAACATACTGTAGAAATGCATACTAATTTAAATTAGAAAGAAGACAAAGGTCCTTATAGATGGTAAACTTAGAGAATGAGCCTTCTATCTGACTTTAGTAAAATAAAGGACAACTTTGTTTCAAAGACAAGTAGAGCAACTGTTCTATATCATATAATTAACAGCTCTCACCCTGATAATTTCTAAAGGCATTGTCTTCATGTAGGAAGGCAACTTAGCTTCCAATATCCACCATTCCAGATGCCTCTCTGCTATCTACAAGGATGTCTTAACCTCAACCTTATTGACAGTTGGGGCAGAACAATTATTGTTAAGGGCCATCCTGTTCACTGCAATATTTAGCTGCATCTCTGGCATTTACCCACTGGATACCAGAAGTATCTTCTCCCCACCCCACCCCCCACTCCTAGTTTTGACAATCAAAAATGTCTTTAGACATTGCCAGTGCCCTCTGGGGACAAAATCTTTGTAGCTGAAAATCACCAGCCAATGCGATGACTAGTGATGAAAGTAAACTAAAATAACAGACAAATATCTTTGAAGGTATGAAGTCACTTTGTAATTCATGGTTGTACTTCCTTATTGACTTAGTGAAGAAAACAGCTTCCATTAGCGGAGCATGGGGGAATTTTCTCAGGGTTAACTTTATAATGTATTGACCATTAATGTAGCACAGACTGATCTTTCATTGCAGTGATCAAGGTCTTTTATATTCATAGCCAGCATTAAAATAAAACTTTAAATACTAGTGATTTCTAGGGGGGGAAATAACACAATATTCTGTTAGCCACTCTCCCAAATCATTTTGTAAACTCGTTTTTAGTTCAATCAAAGGACAGCCATATCTGACTTAAAAAAATAAAAAAATTAATAGAAGCCTAAAAATTACATGAATATTATGTATATATCACCAACAATGAGGATTTAAAATATCACCAAATAGTAGGTACAGAGAGACTTAGAAAGAATGACCACATTTAATCCCTTGTCATGAGATAGTGGATGATTAAATTATGTAGGGTGCAAGATGTGTGATATCACATAAAACATCAAAGAGACATGAAATTCCTTTTTTATTTTGACAAGTCTACTTACAAAATGCTTCGTGTCCACAAAAGGAACAGTATGAGGAGGCTGGGGAGAGGAAAAAGGATTTCTAAAGGAACTGCTGAAATATATATTCATTTCTATGCCTTCTAAAACCAGAGCAACTTTGGGGTTTATTTACAACACAAAGACAAGACTTTTTTTTTTTTTAATGTTTTATTTATTTCTAGGAGAGAGAGAGAGAGAGAGAGACAGCGTGAACAGGGGAGGGTCAGAGNCGCGGAAAATGTCATCATATAAAATTTGGAACTAGTTCCAGTCTCTAAAGACACGTACCAGTGAATCAACCTGCATAAAAATGCAAGAGCAGACCGATTTGTGCAGTTCAATGGGAAACGCTTGTGAAACACTCCCTAGAAAACATCATTGGCTAATTTGAGCAGATGCTGTATTTAAGAGAAAGGATAAAGGTAAGCTGGCACAGTACTACTATTTTCGTCTCTAGATGTCCTATATGTATTGCAGTAAGATGACTATCTAGTTCTGTTATCGTTAGCTGGAGTCTCACAGAATAAATCTGGGGAAGGGCACCTGGGTGGCTCACTTGGTTAAGTGTCTGACTCTTGATTTTGGCTCAGGTCATGATCTCACAGTTCCTGGGATTGAGCCTCGCATCTGGTTCTGTACTGACAGAGCGAGCCTGCTTGGAATTGTCTCTCTCTCCCTCTCCTCCTCTTCCCCCTCTCTGACCCTCCCCCACTCATGTTCACTCTCGCTGTCTCTCAAAATAAATACCTAAACATTAAAAACACTTTAAAAAAAGAATAAATTGAGGGAAAATGCCTTTTCTTTCAAATCTTATGGAAAGAAATTGGATTCCTAGACTGATGACTTAGCAGAGACAAGTAGGAAAAAAAATTATCCTTCTTCACACTTTGTCACCAAATACACAAAAAGGAGAACATGGTTTCTGTAATGATGTGGATCAAATTGATATTTGCTCACTTTACATAGCCAGCATGAGATGTGTAATCCTAGGTTTCAAGGAATAGTGGCATGTTTCAAGAACACTAACCCCACTTCTAAAGAGCAAATACTTTTTAATTCCTCATTTTTCAGTTACCAGGTGAATTCCCGCGGTTTAACCTACAGAAAGACCAGATCTTAGAGTACAATGCATGTGTGCGCACTCACACACGCACGCGCGCACACACGCACACACACATAAGCAAGCTACATGTTCTTTTTGCCCTTAGGAGATTGAAATTTGATTTACCAAGCTAGTGGACAGGTTGGCAATTGAAATCAAACTGCTCTCTGCTTCTCAAAACACTAGGCATGAGGGTCGTTTCTTCTGATTGGTTATCCCTGGAGAGAAGTAAAGAGCAGAGGGAGAAAATATTGTGGCCAAATGCACCTGAGCTAGCTGCTGGATCAATGGTCAGTATCAGCAGGGCTCTATTTAATGAAGCTTAGACCAGTGTCACCGCCTTGCTGACAACAGTGGGTAGCTCTGGTGCCAATGCAGAGGAAGCGGAATCCATTGGAAGACAGAATAATTGCTTCATTTTGTGGTACAAAGATAGAAATCTGATTTTTGTGTACATAAGAGCTAGCTTTAAATCCTTAACTGGAAGAGGGCCTTGCACAGAACACAGAGGAAAACATGATAGAAAGAGATTGTGCAAGGCTGTCTGGTTCACAGAACTCCAGGCGAATTGCTAAGAGAGCTTTATAGTCAAGGAGCTCTCAGGCTCTGTAGACAAACACCCACCCAAAAGCATGCTGTCTTCGGTACAGAGAGAAAATAGTTGTTTTCATTTGTGCTTTTCCATGATAAAGTGTTTTGACAAATCAATAGAAGCAGGTAAAAACTCCGCTGATGTGATTTACACCTAATTTATCTCATTATTGCCTCATTATTATGGGGGGCCTCGGCAGGGCACCTCTCCCAAATGCTGTATCTGGCATACACTTGAGAGTTAAAAGGAAAATAGAAGTGACAGTCCTAACTCAGAATATCCATGCGGTTTAAATGTTCTCGAATTTCCTTGAACTGCCTTTGTGCTCCCAAGTAAAATTATGAGGCAGTTATGTCTTTGTAAAGACTTGTTTCTAAGTGTTAGGAAGATTAAAATTAAGGCATAATTTCTCTGAAGCGTTTAACACGATGCAGCCTAAAATTAAGGACCTCAGATGATGTCTATAGTCTTCATGCATATTTTAGATTTCCGCATCATAATCCACCTTATCTTTGATAAAAAATGCATTATGCTTGTTTTTAGGCATTAGGATAAATCCATTCTTCACTGGATAACTGGCAAATTACAAAAACAGACCTGTCTTCAAAGGAAAATAGTAGAGAATCATACCCATTTTTACAATCTCAGTGGAATAGAACTCCCGAAGGCATCTTCAACACATTAGAACCATTGTCCTTATATTTTTTAAATTAATTTTTTAAAGTTTATTTATTTATTTTGAGAGAAACAAAGCGCGAATGGAGAGGGGTGTGGGGAGAGAGAGAGGGAGACAAAGAATCCCAAGCAGTCTCCACAGTGCCAGCGCAGAGCCAGATGTGGGGCTTGATGTCGTTCAACCACGAGATCATGACCTGAGCCAAAACCAAGAGTTGGATGCCTAACCGACTGAGGCACTCGGACATCCCAGAACCGTTGTCCTTTTAAATGAACCAATTCCCTGGAACTTTAATCAACATCCCTATGTTCTTTCCCGAATCCCCCATTTCCTGGCCTTCCTAACATTTTTCATGCATTGGTTTTCCCCAAAAGTATTTGCTCTGAGTACATCATGGACAGGAGATCACTTCTTCTCACCACTTCCAAGCTGTGTGACCTTGGACAAGTCAACATTTTGAGCTTAATTTGATAGCTTATTAAAATTGAAGTTAGAGGTTCCTGGGTGGCTCAGTCGGTTAAGCGGCAGACTTCGGCTCAGGTCATGATCTTGCGGTTCATGGGTTCAAGCCCTGCATCAAGCTCTGTGCTGACAGCTCAGAGCCTGGAGACTGTTTCAGATTCTGTTGTCTCCCTCTTTCTCTGACCCTCCCCTGCTCACGCTGTCTCTCTCTCTCTCTCTCTTTCTCTCAGAAATAAATAAAAACATTTTAAAAAATTAAAAAAATAAAACTGAAGATAATATTGATAACTACTTACATAATTAAGACAATTCAAATAAATAATACAGAGGATGTGTTTAAGGATCATCTAGCACTTAGAATCTCTCTAGTGAATACAGATTAAATGCAAACACACTCTGTTTTTCCATCTCTTTGATTGCCATTAACAGAGATCTTTGCGGGGTGATAAAGAAGTTCCTTACTGAGCTTTCTTCTCAATTCCCTTTTCTACTACTAGCTTAATGTTAGAGCCACCACTTCTCCACCTCCAGGTCATTCACTGATCAAGTGCTGCATCCAACATACTGGTTGAGCAGGCAAGCTTTCCTTACATTTGTGTTTGCTGACTGTCCCTGTCACCAATCCACCAATAAGAGAGGGACAATGAATAAAACAAACTTCTTAAACTCATCTCTACTTTAGCTCTTGAATGCCAATTCTAGATTTTCTCAGAAAATTCCTCTGTAGTCAACTTGACAGCATGAGACTGAGCAGAAAAACTAAAATAAAATCTGACTTTTTCAGTGACCTTGGGAAAACGCTTTATCTTATTTGGGCCTCAGTTTTCTCAACTGCTCAATAGGGGCAATGACGTCAATCTCAGGGGAATATCGGAAACTACATACAAGTGAGTCCATGTATGTACGTGTTCATTCGACAAGTATTTATTGGATACTTACTATGTTCTAGGTGCTTTGCAAGCATGCAAGCATTGGGGACGAAGCAATAATCATGACAGACATTGCCTCAGCCATTAGGGAGCTTAGAACTTGGTGTGAAAAGCAGACACAAACTAATGACAGAATATTTCATTACAAGAGTGGTGCATGCCATAAAGGGGAAGTACGGTGTCTTAAGAGATAGTATTTCAATGGTCAGGAATGTTAGGAAAGGCTGGGGAAAACAAGGAGCATAATGTCAGACTTATTTTAAATATTTGATAAAGGCAAGGTACATAGAAATGAATTTTGTTTATCTGGATCTAGGACTCATGCAACTATTAAAATGGAGACGTGTCTCCAAATTACTCAAGTTTCTCCATTTTCATAATAAAATACATTGTTTATCAAGCAACAAAAGATGTTGATGAGGATGCGGAGAAAGAGGATCTCTTTTGCACTGCTGGTGGGAATGCAAACAGGTGCAGCCACTCTGGAAAACAGTCTGGAGGTTCCTCAAAACATTAAAAATAGAACTACCCTAAGACCCAGCAATTGCACCACTAGGTATTTATCCAAGGGATACAGGTGTGCTGTTTCGAAGGGGCACATGCACCCAAATGTTTACAGCAGCGCTATCAATGACAGCCGATGTATGGAAAGAGCCCAAATGTCCATTGATGGATGAATGGATAAGGAAGATGTGGTATGTGTATATATATATATGTGTGTGTATACACACANTAAAAGCAGAGAGGGGACAAAAACATAAGACACTCTTAAATATGGAGAACAAACAGATGGTTACTGGAGGGGTTGTGAGAGGGGGGATGGGCTAAATGGGGAAGGGGCATTAAGGAATCTACTCCTGAAATAATTGTTGCATTATATGCTAACTACCTTGGATGTAAATTTAAAAAATTAAGTTTAAAAAAAATTTTTAAAACGTGCATTATTTAAATAGCCTATAGCATCAAACACATACATAGATCTTGGACATGATGCAAAGAGTGTATTTCAATGACTGAGGTATTTGAACACACATTTCAGGCTCTTGAGGATATAGAAGTAAATGATAAAAATATAGACATTAGCCCATAATATATATTCCTGATGCATTGTTAATCAGGCAAATTTGATTGGCAGAAGCTTTCAGTATGTCATTCATTCGTCCATGTAGTTATTGAAAAATATTAAGTGCCTCCATGTCAGGTACTTAGGTTATCTTCATCACAGCTTTAGGCAAAACTGCAGAGACATTTATTTCTTGAGCTTCCCAGACCCTTCCCCATCCTGTTCCCTCATGTTGCCTTTGGAGAGGTCACAGTCCTTTCTGAGCCCTCACACTACGGTCTTTCAGGGAAGAATTCCACTCGGCCACATCCCTTGGACACTGAAATGACCCACCCCATAGTGCAGTGAACTCTGGATTCTCGCTGAATAGCGGACTGAAGCAAGGAGAAAAGTACTCCGATTAGCCTTCCGTGTTGGACGCTTTTATTTCCATCCTCACAAGCTGCCAGCCTATCTTCTACTGCAGCCATTACTGAGACAATAGTGTCACATAGGTGAAGTTTACGATACATGCCCTCAGCGGCTGTGTTTGATTCTCAGTGTCTTCCTTTGAGACGGACGAGGCAGGAGCCATCTGTGAGACTGGAGCTTCAGAGGAAGTTCGGGCTGAGGAGGCCGTCAGGACCCGCAGGGGACAGAGCAGGTGGTGGAAGCCCAGAAGCCCCGCTCAAGGGGGCAGTCAGAGCCAAGGAGGTGGTTGGTGGGATCATTCCCACTGGTCTCAAAGAGTGGGAATGAGTAAATATTGCTAGTGTGAGCCAGGTTTCCCACTGTCAGATAAGAGTTAAAATTTGATAAAGGAATAAAAAAACTAACTTGGAGGAGAAGTCACTCCTTGCAGCAGCATGCCAGCTAATACATGTAGAAGGAATGACAATGGGAAAGTCATCATCTGGTAACCATCAAAGTAATAACTAAAACAGGTAAGAATCCTCAATGGATGCTACAACAAGGAGACAACATGGTATTTACATATTCTCAAAATACCGACCTACTACCTACTATTCATTACGAAGTAAAACACAATAATAACTTTATAGTTTAGGTCAGCAATTTAAGAATGATCAAAATTTGCACCGAAAGTAATGGACAAATTGACATTCTTGCTTCATGATGTGTTACCTGCAGATAAACTTGGCATTGCTTCGGTAATATTCTATTTCATGAGGAAACATCAGAAAAAACCTGAATTAAAGGCCATTCTACGAAATAACTGGTTTGTACTTTTCAAAAATGTCAAGGTCATGAAAAACAAAGAATAGACTGAGGAACTGTTCTCACGTGAAGGTGACGAGAAAGGTGTGACAACTAAATTGCTTAGATTCTGGGTGAAAACTAAGAAAATAATTTTTACTGTAAAGAGCAATTGGTGAAATTTGAATGTGATTTGTAGGTTAGATATAGTAATGAATTAATATTTCTTTCCTGATTGTTATGGTTGTACTTTGGTTTTGTAGGAGAGGTCTTTGTCTCTTAGGAAAGCAACACTCAAATATTTGGGGGTAATAAGCATCATGTTTGCAACTTACTTTCAGCTGGCTCAGAAGAAGTCTATCTATTTATAGAGATTTGAAAGAAATCATAATAGGGGTGCCTGGGTGGCTCAGTCTGTTGAGGACCTAACTCTTGATTTCAGCTCAGGTCATGATCCCAGAGTCATGGAATTGAGTCCTATGTTAGGCTCTGTGCTGAGCATGGAGCTTGCTTAAGATTCTCTCTCTCTCTCTCTCTCTCTCTCTCTCTCTCTCTCTCCTCCCCCCCTTCTGCCCTTCTCCCTGGCTTGTGCTCTAGCTCTCTAAAAAACAAAACAAACAACAAAACACAATAAAAAAACAATAAAGAATAATAAAAAACAATAATGAAGCAAATGAGGCAAAATAAGAAACATAGATGAAGAATTCCTCAGTTCTTTGTACTAAACTTGCAATTTTTCTGTAAGTTTGAAATTATTTGCAAACTAAAAGTTTAAAAATATGTATTTACTCAACATAAAGTTATTTCAAGTAGGAAAAATCTCCATGCTTTTGTACTTAACAAAAGAAAACTATAAAGAGGTATAAGGAAGAATTATAATTATATTGGCTTAACTATCTTTGCTGTCCATACTCACAGGATATCCGAAGTTAAATAGCTTGGTTTGTGTCCTTCCTCAGCTTCTCCATGTTCATATGAACGTATATACAAATATATGCACCATTTTTAAAAACTGTTTTATTTCTGAGACAGAGAGAGACAGCGTGAGCAGGGGAGGGTTAGAGAGAGAAGGAAACACAGAATCTGAAACAGGCTCCAGGGCTCTGAGCTAGCTGTCAGCACGAGAGCCCGACATGGGGCTCAAACCCACAAACCATGAGATCATGACCTGAGCCAAAGTTGGCTGCCCAACCGACTGAGCCACCCAGGCGCCCCCAAGCATATGCACTCTTATAGGTTGTTTTTTGTTTTTTGTTTTTAATTGAACCACCATACCATTGGCTTGGAACTCCCATTGTCAAGGGACAGAAGCATCATGGATTCATGAAAAAAATATAAAACCAAGCCCATCATTTTATTAATAGTAGTATGAGTGTGACATAATTTATGACCTATTCACAGACATTCTCTTCGTTCTTTTTCCATGATACACTATGCTGCAACAAACATCTTTGTGTAAATATAGATAAATAGAAATAATCTTTATAAAACTGCTGCTTTTGTTTCTGTAGAAGATTCTTCAAATGGAAATTGTGTGTCAAAGTGAATATATGCATTTATTTAACAGTTCCCCCCCAGGTTACTTTTTAAGATTAATGGTAATTCACACTGCCAATAACAATTAGAAGAGTGCAATTGCTGCCTCTTCTCCAGCACCGGATACCTACTTTTCATGTTAAAATTGGCTGACTTCTTTTGCTATTGACTATTTGAAAAAATGTTTTGTTTTAATATTTATTTATTTTTGAGAGAGAGAGACAGAGTGCGAGAGGGGGAGGAGCAGAGAGAGAAGGAGACACAGAATTCGAAGCAGGTTCCAAGCTCTGAGCTGTAGGCACAGAGCCCAATGCGGGGCTGAAACGCACAGACTACGAGATCATGACCTGAGCCAAAGTCAGATGCCTAACTGACTGAGCCACCAGGTGCCCCTATTATTGACTATTGATTTTCTTCTGCTGTGAATTGCCTGTTTATATCCTTTGTTCTTTTTTCCTCCTTTTTCCTATTTGCTTGCATTTTTACTTAATAATTTTGCTTAACAAGTTGAAGGTATTTACTTGTGTGTGATTTCCAGGTTTTTATTTGTATTTGGTTTATGGTGTATGTTAACATGGGGTATCCATTGCCAATTATTTAAGTGGCCCAATATGCCTATTTCCCCCCTTTTTCAGTTTCTTGTCTAGATTATACAGGTCACCCACTCCCAAGGTTATGTATTCTAAATTTCTCCTAACTCTTCCTTCCCTCCTCCCTCCCTTCTTCTCTGTCTTTTCTTCCTTATTTAGATCATCGGTTCTTTTGGTATTTACCTTTCTATATAGTGTGAATTACAATCTTTGTTTTTACCCAGTGGATAGTTCTAGAACCTTTTATTTAATAAAACATACTTTCCTGTAGATAGAAGTCATAATCTTTCACATCTTTCTTTGCGTTTTTTACCTTCTTATTTTGTCCCACCGCTCTATTCCCTTGATCCTTTGCCAATACCACACTGTCTAATTAAAGTACGTTTATGGTAAGTTTTACTACTTGGTAAGACAAGAGCAGTCTATTGTTTTTAATGTTCTTGGCGATTTTTCTTCATTTTTCCATGTGAACTTTGACATCTTTTTATCTGGTTGCAAAAAAAAAAAAAAAATTGAGATTCAGATCAACACTACATAACTAAAATTACACGGATCTTCCTATGTGGAATACACCCTCTTGTTCTATTTGTTCAGATTTTGCTTTGTGTTCCTCAAAATTTTAGTTTGCTTTTTCAACAAGATTTTGTAATTTCCTTCATGTAGGCTCCACACATTTCTTGCACAATTATTTCAAGGTATTCTTTAATTCTTGACTATCATGCATTTTTATATGACTAACTATATTACTATTGCATTATTACCTTTGTATTACTGATTATCACAAATATAGAGAAAATGTGTGTTTCTAAATCCACCTTGCTGCACTACTCCACCCCCACCCCCACCCCCAGGTAGCCTCCCGGCCCAGCTGCCTGCCACAGCATTCCTCCTCCACCAGCAGGGCTGTCCCCTTGGTTCCTTGTCATCATTTATGTCATTTTACATCAATGTCACATCCTCAGTGTCTCTTTCCCTCCATAGCCCTCATAACAACTTGCATTTATATATTTCTATTTCTGTAGATGCCTTTCTTCCTAAGTAGATTTTGTATCTATGAAAACAAGAGACATTTTTCTCCAGACTGTCTACAGTGTCTAATATATGAGGATATGTGATAAATATTTGTGGACTTTCAATGGAAAAATCCTTTCTGTGGACCTCCTCCTCTCTTACCACCTTCTGTACCTCCCATCTGATACCTTGTTTCTTCTCCATGTGCTACTTCTCTTAATTTTCAAACCATTTTAAGTCCACTTTATCTTAAAGATTAAGCTAGGACTACTTCTGGCTACCATCTAGTTTTCCTTCATATAGCATTGTCATCATTTTCATTTTTACCCAAATTTGTTTCACACTCCAGTCTCCTATTGAACATGGACTTTACCAGGACTTCCTCATTAAGTCCAGGAGCCAGATCTCAGTCCTTACTATCTCCAACTTTTGGTAATTTATGGCAACTTAGAACTTAAAATTTTTCTTCAACATCTGCTTGTTTTTGCTTTTCTTACCCTCTTACTTGCCCTAGCCTCTCCTGTTTTTTGTTGTTTTGCATCTATGCACAGTCCCCTGAAGTGCTCAGCTCCACTTACAACGTGATGATCTTTATTTATTAATTCAACAAAAATAAGTTGAGTGACTGCCAACAGGGCATTGTGTTAAGTGTTACACATCACACTGAACAGCACAGGAACTACTTGTCCATCTAGCATTTAGGATCTAGCAGGGAGACTGAAAGCAAACAAAGAATCACCTAAGTAATCATGTGGCTACAGTTGGGGAAGGCACCAGAAGGAAAAGTACAGGATGCAGTCTGGGTGGCTCTTGAGAGAGTGTATTTAACATCAGCCATGAAAGATTGGCAGGATTTTTTCCTTTTTATAGCCCAAAGGGAAGAGTTATTTGAACTGTACTGGTCCAAAGGTGAGAAAGAGAAGAGCTTGGGGCCTTTAAGAAACCAGTGAAGCGGGACTAGAATGGAGAGAACAAAGCAAAACTAGATGAAGCTGTAGCCAAAGAAGTATGCACATTCTTCTCTACACTGACTGCAATGCTACACTGTAACAGTGATGTTGAGCAGGCACCTGAGTGGTACCAGGCATCACATCCGGTCCTTTATAAATGGTATTATAATTTAATTCTCTTGTAGAGTCAGGAATTTATACTCCTAGCTTACACTTGAAAAAGGACTGGAGAAATTAAATAATTTATCCATAGGATTATGCTTCTAGAAAGGAGTGGAAAAGATGACTTTTATACATCGTACCACTCATGGTGAAAATAATTTAGTTAAAAACCCTGGTCACAAAGACTACCTTTAAAGTTTTGTTTTACCTTATTTTTAAAATTAGATTTAGAGACCCAAGTGAACAAGTAAGAAAACCAGAAATTCCTTCAAATAAACTTCTCAGTCAAAAGATAAAACACACATCACAAACTTTTGCATCTTTCCTTGATAATTAATCTGACGAGTCTGTTTTAGTTCATCATTAATTGTACGAGAGACTCACATGTAAGTAAAAATAGATAATGGAACAACTCTGTGGAAGTTTTTTGTTAAGGGTTTCATTGCAGATGTCAGCCTTTTGCACCAATTTGGTGGTAAATATAGCTGCACCAATTAATAATACATTAAATATATACACCCAGTACTGACTTTTCTAATTAACAACCACCCTTTTGAAATAAAATTTATAACTAGTCCAACACTTTCTTGTGGCTAAAATCTATTACGATACAATTACGTGTGTGCGCACATGCACACACACCCTTAATCAGACAAAAGTTTCTGTAATACAAGTCACAGATTACAAAATTAGCTATTCTTCACCATAATCCATTTGGAATGTGATCCTCATGTGAAAGGTAACCCATCACTCCACCATCTGCCAGCGGATTTTACTCCATAAAGATCTTGTAGCCTCAACATTTCCAACTGTAGAAAGTAATCTTCACTTTTTATGTGAAAAGAACATTCAAACTACCTCTAATATTGTTAGCAACTTATTACAGTGACAGGAACGGAATCTGTTGCCTAAATTTTGGACTCGGAGTTTTATAATTTTAGAAAAAGTTTTCTATTCAACAACAGAAAATGATGTACTGAACAGAGTAGGAACGTGTGAAGGTGTGCCTCACTATTTTACTACATACTTACACGAGCTCCATTATCACCCTTGATTGTTATTTCTTAGGCTTCTCCCAAAATGATAAAGTCCTGGAAATGATTAAGAACTGTTTTTTCTGTAGGTTAGGTGTTAAGTGAAATAAACAATGGTAGACTCTAGGGGGGAAAAATCACAGATACCTAAACATTTTATTGTATTCATTTTTTAATTTTATATTTTTATTTTAGGATATTATACAATTTTCAAAGCTAGCAACAGAATCTTATTAGTATGTGTATTTGAAGCATAACAAAATAAAAGTATTTCACAAAAGAAGTCCATATTACAGTACTATTGAAATATGAGACATAGGATAATTATGCTTTTGTGGGTTATGAACATAATACATTCATTTTAAAGAAAAAACATTTAATATGAATAACATTTTGGTTAAAATAAATATCATGTAAATGTTAACAGCAACACCTGAAGTATATTGATACAAGAAAGGTGTTTTGTAATAGGTACTATGTAGAATGGTAAAGCATCCATGTAATGGCGGTAACATCTTACTAAATTTACAATCATTGCACATTGTTGAGCATTTTATTTATATGGGGATATCCTTCACCCACCATTCCTAAACCTCACCATACAGAACAAAGTTACCCCACATTTTCCTCTGGGAAACTGGTACCAATGTCTAAGGTTTAGAATCAGATGTATCTTTCATTTTACTCTTTATCAATTCAAATATTTTACTTAATCAGTACAAAATTTACTTATCAACAGAAATATAAAGAGAATATTTTATAGGTGATTATAAAAATTAAAACTTCAAATCTTCATAGTTCTTTGAAATGATCTCATTCAAAACTAAAATTTGTTTTTTACACAGTGGTTTCTTCAGGAAAAAATATTGAGTACTTAGATATAAAAAAAAAAGATACAACATCCAAAACAAAACATTTCCACATGTAGAAAATAACGGATTTCCTTGATCATTAAATTCCTCGCAGCTACTTCCTTCTAGCAGAGAGATTCACTGAAAAGAAAAGCTTAAATCTTTGCTTAAAAGTCACTGTGAGGGGTTAAGCTAATGAATTTTAGATTCATGTATTTTTAAAGATTGCAAGAAAAAGGAGAGTATCTGTTCCAATTATAGAACAATTTCCTCTCAATCAATTATAGTACAAGAAAATGAACAGGACACTAATGGTCAACAAAAATAATTCTACTCCTACTTCTGGAGACAAATCTATGAATGCTCCCTGTAGAAGTTGTAAGTAACTGCAATCTGGGAAAAACAATGTATCAGGCCCTCATTTAAAGGACCACCCATGTGACCTTTGTCTCTCCCAAGATAAAATTACCCTTCAGACACCATAACTGATTACATCCAGGGAGGGGGAGGGGGGTTTATGCTTTTGCTCTTTATAAGCCACTTTTAAAGTTTACAAATGACTGTAAAATATTCAAATGATTGTACAAAAAACTTCGATGAGAAAACAAAACCAGCAGTTTCATCGGCTAAAAGCAGGTGTTCTCTGAACATGAGGTTTTCACGTCAGCAGGATTCTCCATCCCAGGGTTAGAAGGCGGCATGGTGTCCTTGAACAGTGGCTGCCACTGGGCCTCTGGGCTTTCACAATTATGTGGTGAACTGGTCACCACTAACATGAAGGCATTCAGGGAAATCAGATCTCTGCAACAGCATTTACTAAACTCTGCCCGTTTCCTTAAACTAAATGAAGCGTTACCATCTCTGTCATCTTCATGCATGAATACAGTACTTTGCTTAAAAGCTTCTCAACAGAAATGTTAATCTCATAAAACTTCTGGCTGTGGTAATGGCCAGTTTTCATTGCTTTAAACATATTCTAAAATTACAGCCTTGTCAAATGAATCAAAACTGTGTCAACATTCACAGGTACAGTACAACATACATCCTTTCTTCCTCTTTAACAAGACAAAATTACACGCATACAGGATGGCCCAAATTTTAAAAAGTTAAAAAAAATAATGTTTTTATTCCAGGAAAAGTATTGGCATACCAAATATTTTTTAAAGGGTATTATGTTCTCAGGAAATCTGACACATAATGGATAAAATGCATGTACAGTATAAATAAGTAACTTGAAAAATACAAAAAAATTTCTGAAGGGGACCAATCAGAACTTCAATAAAATCTATGAATAAAAACATATGCTTACACCTATAGTGTACAATTATGAAGAGAGATTTAAATTTATAAAGAACTTGAAATATAGTACTGCAAGATTATTCAAAGAAGATTTTTCAAATGTACAAACAATAATAAAAACACAAAAAAAGCCTTGGGCAATGTGCAACTTTCAAAATTACTATCACACCAGCCAAACTAATCCTTAACCACTTTTTAAATGGATTCATTTATACCACTTGAATGCAAAGAGAATATCAAAGATATTAAAACAAAACGAAATAAAGCAAAGAACTCTTCAGTGTCTGACTCACATTTTGTCCCCCAATTTTTTTCACATTTAATAGTTGCATTTTGAAAGTTATTATAAGCTAAGAATTGTGTTTTTCAGTTTCTGTCTACATTTATCTTAAGAATGGCATTTGAAAACTACAATGCTAAGAACTAAAACACATACTTCAAACTTTTAAAAATAAAATAATCACAAAAGTTCACAATTGTGTTAATCTTAGATGTCCATAAATGACGAAAAAGCAAACAAGTCATGTGTTCAGATACTTTTCTTCAGATTACAAGTCTATCTTGATGAGTGCCAAGCCACACCTTCAATATTTGGCACTGAGAGTCTATCTGAACACAATCTGCAAAAAAAAACCCAAAAAAACAAAAAAAAACCTCTAAATAATTCTAAAGACCCTTAGCCATTAAAACCCATTAAGTTTCATTTATTCTCCTAACATGCAATTCGACTTTCCAAAGTCATGTGGGGTTTGCAAGGGGACTTAAACGGGTACAAAATGAAGCTTAAAGAAAACTGGTTAAGGATTCAAAGCACATTAGCTCTGAAATATTAATCTTAACACCCAGACAAAAACGGGGAGGTATGATCTGCACAAAAATACTTTAAATTATTTTGGTTATGTTCTTCATGATCTTCATGTATTTAGCTGCTTGCGGTGCACGAGTGCATCTGCTTTGCTACGTTATATACGTAGGTGATGTCTGGTCGTTTCTCTGGATCTGGGTTGATGCACATATTCACTAACTGTCGTAGCTACAGAGAAAGAAAATAAAAGATGCTTTAGAAAACTATTTCCGTTAGTTATTAAAAACTTTCTGACTAGATACAGATTTACAAGGAAAGTACATTTTCTGACTAAATATTCATATGTGGAATTTAAAGAGCAAACCAAATGAGCAAAGGAAAAAGAAAAAAAGAGAGACAAACCAAGAAATAGACTCTTAACTACACAGAACAAACCGATGGGGACTCGGGTGGGGGGACAGGCGAAATGGGTGATGGTGATTAAAGACTACACTTAGGATGAGCACCGAGTAAGGTAGAGAAGTGTTGTATCACTATATTGCACACCTGAAACTAATATAATACTGTGTGTTAACTATACTGGAGTGAAAATAAAAAATTAAAAAAAATATGTATGACTGCTGTCAATGATTTTACAATTAGTTGAAAACTCCAAGAAGTATGTATAGTCATTGGTGAGTATTAATGTCAAGCAAAATGTATCATCTACAATCAGAGGCTTTAAAATGATTTTACTATTTTTGAAAGAAGCTTAATTAGAAGATAGCAGTCATGAAGGATAAAAGGGTTTTAAGTCTAAGACTCCAAATTAACCGAAGACATATACATGTTTATTTGATCTAGAACATGCTACATTAGTCTCAACTGTAAGTTTAAAGTTTTGTAATTATATACTATATATCTATAGATCTAAATTTTATGAGGCACAGAGTAGATCAGCTATCATATGCATTTATTATACGCTGCTTATATAAATATAAAATGTTTTTATTACTTTCATTTTAAGAAAAACACTCTTCTAAACTAGGAGTAATAAATTAGAAAGTAAATTATGAATGGTATTTTAATCCTCAACTACATGAGGCAGGATTAGCATCTTTACTTTATAGATGAGAGAGCTGAAGTTTACATATTTACATCACAGAAAATATGCACATTTGATAAATTAAAAAAAAATATATCCTCCCATCTGGTCCTAGAGCTGCTGAGTACAAGAATATGGGATTTCATTCTCAATTCCAATTGCCATCAATTTATGAGACTAGGTGTCTTCATAACACTGTATAAGGTCTTTCATAGATGATAAGCCAAATCAAGAGGAAGAGCCATATTCTTTTGCTTTCTAAGCACATCGTGAGAAATAACTTAGATATTTTGAAAACCTGCATTAATTCTTTCTGGCCAGTTATTAGCATGTAGTAAATGTTAATGTTAATGCTACACACACTGAAAGAGGGTCTGAGGATTTAAATTTATATTCCTTGCAATGCAGTATTAAAAATCTGCAAGAGGAACAGCAATACGCAAGGCATTTTATTATGGTGATCTAAGAGAAATTTAAATCAGAATGAGGTTGGCATTTCATCCATTAAAATAAAGACAAATATATTCCATTAAATACAAGATAGAAAACAGTAGGAATCGCATTTATAAGGATACTTCTATTTAAAACATAATGTGTTCTAACAGGTCACCTAGTTGTCAGATATTTTGTTTAGAGATCAAAATGACCAAAAAAAAAATAGCAGAAAAGATGACCAAAAGAAAGATAATTGTGATACAAAAATTCATTCTATTGAACCAAGATGCAAGTAGATGTAATAGCAATTTTTGACAGATTAAACTGGCACATCCTTCAAACTGGTCCAGAAGCCTTATATTTTCAGCCTAATAGTTCAGAACTGGGTGACATTTCCAACCTACTGTAGTAACTGGTCATGTTCTCCTGCCCAGAGAAGAAGGTGGCCAAGATTAAAGATAGATGGATGGAAGTTTAGCTGAAGAGGACAGTGACTCTCTGGCTCTCCAGAATGGAAAGATGAGAACCAGGAGTAATAAAGGAGGACAGAGGTAAAGAATAAGGTAAATTGAGACGTAATGGGGTTAGCAGCTGAGCAATTCCTTTTTAACACCCCCTCACCTTGCCCCGCCTTAAGGATAGCCTTTATTAAGGACTGACGGGAGAATCAGAAACTCTGCAGTAGACAGACTCAAAGCAATACAATGTTTGCTTTTTCTTTTTCTTATGTGGTTCAATCTCTATCTGAAATGTAGTTCAATTTGTCATAAAGATTTATCTCTTCCAGAGAAATTTCTAACAAGTCACATAGTATGAAAGAGATAGAAAATATGCATACCTCAGTATAGTTATGAATCAATTGCTAAATTATTTCCTAAACTTTATTATATCATAAACAAATTAATACAGTATGAAAAGAAGATCCTATAAAATTAAAATATGCTTTAGTAGCAATTCTCACTCATCTGCCACCCCAGTGTCCCTAGAGGGCCTGCTCTGCAAGAGACACAATGCTGGCATTGGAGGACACTGACGGTAAATCAGGTGAAGAACCAGTCCAGAAAGAAAGGCTTATTGTCCAGGGTGGGAAATGAGAAAGTGACTCATTTTCCTTCTGACAATCTGAGTCTTCTTTCCTTTCTTCCTCTCCCTTTTTCATTCATTCAGTCATTCATTCATTTATTCACTCAATAAAATCTTATTGAGCATTTATTATGTGCCAGACAGTTTATTAGGTAGTAAGGATAATGCAATAAATGAAACATACACAGTAACTGCCTGTGGACAGCTTACAGTCTAGTGCAGAAAGAAAGAATGAGAAAGAAATGTATGACTGAGGAAAACATATACATAATTCCCTTATAAACTATAAAGAGATAGGGATCTCAAGAGATATTTATGAGACAGTTAGAGGCACAAGACTGTAAATAACTGTCCAGAAGAAGCAATCATCATTTTCCTCTTTTTCTTTCCATCTATTTAACGAGTTGTTTTAACTGGATTCACTGAGGACATCCAGTGGAAAGTTCTTCATCCCAGGTACAACAATGGCAGCTTTGGTTGGTGTGATGTCCATTTGGATCTTCTATTCAAAACATACTTTTTGTCGTGCCTCGATGGCACAGTCGGTTAAGCGTCTGACTTCAGCTTAGGACATGATGTCACGAGCCCTGCATCGGGCTCTGTGCTGGCAGCTCAGAGCCTGGAGCCTGCTTCAGATTCTGTGTCTCCCTCTGTCTCTCTCTCTTTCTCTGCCCTTCCCCCACTCGCACTCTGTCTCTCTCAAGAATAAACATTAAACGTGCAGACACATGCACACACCTCCTGATTACCTGGCCTTACTCTTCACTTTCACTCCACTTTAGTCTGCCTCCCAGGGCCATAGCCTATGCCGTATTATGATGTCCCGTATTACACAGAAGTGTGGGCACAAGCTCCTCTCCTCCCGGATCTCCCACGCGTGACCCCAGGATGAACGTGCTTTGAGTTGACTGAGACCATTTCCAGTATCTTTCCTCTTTCCTCCTAGTCAATCTTCTGCTTCTGGACTTACATCACTCATTTCCAGATTAGACCTCATGGCACAATCCTTTAACGACTTATTTGGCAGCACCGTTAATAAGTAATTCTTTGGTCTTTTCACTATACCAAGCCTGACAACGGTTTTCTTTGCTTCTCTCCCGGGACGTGAAGGACTGCTGGAAAGAAGTCGCAGACACCATACAGTCTGGAGTCACCAGATTCATGGTTCCAGCTACAGCTAGACTCCACAAGCTGTTCTGCAATCCAACTGTTTGACTCATCAGCTCTATTTCCCCCAATGGCTAATCTCAATCTTCACTAATCTGTAGGCACTGCCCTCAACTCCTTCTCACCCATGACTTTGCCTCCTACCTCACAAAGAACAAACACTGTTAGGCTGCAGTTTTCCTCAGTATCTTATCTCAGCCTGTCAAACACAGCGACATCTGACCCACAGCATCTCTGTTCTGGCCTCATATCTACATCCGATTCATAGCATCTCTGTTGTAGCCTCAGAACTTTTTTTCTACTACTCTCAATTCTACCACTGGGATCTCTTCTAGGATCTGCACCATTATCCACCAGTATCTGGAATATAGTTGGCTATGAATGAATATTTAATGAGTGAATATTTAATGACTGTTATTCTTCTTCTGCATTTTTAACCTCTCCTCGTGTGCTGATTCCTTCATCATAGTCTCTAAGTTTAGTCAAGTTTCTCTTCCTAACCACTGCTCCATCTAATGTATTTGCTCTACAGCTAAATTTCTTGGGGGTGGGGGAAAAAACCCACTATCTTACTATATCAGCTTCCTTAATCTACTCATTTAAGCCAAATACAATCACTTTTTCATCTCCTCCACCCCCTAACAGTACTTCACTGAAATCGCTCTGGCAAAGGTGAACAGTTTGCTGTATGTAACAAACTCTTTTCTGCCTGCCTCATGTGACCTACCTTTCTCCTCGCTGCCGCCGTTGATCGCAGCCCTGATGGCTGCTGTGTCCCCTCTGGCGCCATGCACCATGCTGGTTCTCCTCTCCCTTCTCTGACTTTGTCTTCCTCTGTAGGTTTATCTTCCTCTGGCAATGCCCCCAAAGGCCAGTTCTTTCCTTATCTCTTTTCCCTTCTTCCTCTACCTTCTTGTCCTACACAACCTCATTTACCCCCATGGCTTCAATAACCACCAGCACAACATGCTGAGGAGCACACAAGCATACCTATCCTCAGACCAGACCTCTTTACAGGCTCAGTTAACAGATTTCCAGCCGGCTTCCGAGCACATCTATCTACAAATACCTCATATTAAACCTGTTCAGAACTGAGATTTTATTTTCTCCCCACGCCAGTTCTATCTTGGCAAGGCCTCCAGTTTCTCAAGCCAGAAATCTGAAATTCATACAAGACACTTCATCACACTTCCTCCCCCTTACTTAACAATCATCAACAAAGTCCTACTGTTTCCTGACTGCATTTCTTCTTGCCGCAGACTCCACTGCTTGCACTCAAGCAATAATCTTCCAGCGGACAGCTTTACCTCCAGTTTTTTCCAATCTCCCTAGCACTGCCCAAACACCAAGCTGACCACACTTCAACATTAAGCATTTCAATGGCTCCCCACTGCCCTTTAGAAAGTCTAACCATTAGCATGGTATATTATAGGCTTCTAACATTTGGCTCTTGCTTACCTTTCTAGCCTCATATTTAGCCCAAACCCCTCCTGCCTCCACCCCCACACTACACTCTAACCATAACAAAGCACTCACAGTTCTGTGTTCATGAAACTGTTTTACGCCCTGAATCTTTTGTATGTTGCTTTGCTGCTTATTATAAAGCCTCCCTCTGAATCCCCTACTCACTTGCCTGCCACCTACTCATTCTCTAGAGCCTTCCCTAAACACCCTTATTGGCATGCAGAACTTAGTATTTTCTTTGTCCTCCATCATACCTTCACATACTTTTTTTTGAGGTATAATTGACATTATTATATTAGTTTCAGGTGTTCACATGCTAGTGTTAAAGCCTTTACAACCCTTTATGTACTTCGTTTAGTATCTGTGTTCTCTTATTAAACTGAAAAGACCTGGAGGATGGATATTAGATGAACGGTAAGTGCTGACATGTAAATGAAAGAATGAATGGGGAACTTCTGAGTGAGGAAAAATGGAAAGGCTTTGTGGTCGTAGCAACTGAGCTAAGGTGTGAAGTGCGAATGTAATTTTGATATATTTGATAAAGGGCAGGGAAGATTCTAAGCAGAGGTAACAGAATAAACAAAGGTGCTGAGCTAAAGAAAGTGTAAGGTATATGAAAGCAATGGCAAACACTTCTGAATGACTGGAAAGCAAGCAACAGGGATGAAATGATAAACTGAGGCTAAATAAAGGAAAGGCTTAAGGAATTTAGAATCTATTGATATAGGCAACAGGAAGTCAGTACTTAAGCCAGGAGGGAGAGATCATTAAAGCTATGCTTCGGTTCGTATTTTCTTGGAATAGTCAAAGAACAAAAAGAGAGCAATGCCAGCAGAATGTTCAATTAAGTTTCTCTAAGATTTCAGGCAAGAAATATCGTTCAACGGAAGTTCTCACCAGAGTGTGTGAAAGGAATAACAGAAGGAGGTAACAGAGAAGGAAGAGTGATTTCAAGGGGGCCACAGGGGCACTAAATTTTGAAGGTATTACATCTGGGGTACTGACATATTAAGATTTGGGTAGAACTGTGAATTTCTGAATTCAGGGCTTAATTCTGTATCTACATCCAGATAACTGAATTAGATATATGAAACAAGTTTTATGACTCTACCCATATCAGGATTATGAAAATAAAGGAGATAACTAGATAAAAGAGTTTAACCTATACTGAACATAATATTGCAGTGTGTGGTTCTCTTCAATACTCATGTGTTAATTTAGTTTTACTTAAGGGCAGGTATCTTTCTGGATTCAAAAAAAATCCTGTTTTTATATAGGATTTGCTATCTTACAGAATCTTCCATATCCTTTTAAAGTATTGAAATTTCTCATAACAAACTCAATTTACAGCGGGAGAAAATTAAGAACCAATTAAAAAATTAATGGTGAAACCTGAACTGAAATCCAAGTCATGTGATTTTTTAATGCAGGCCTTTGTCACCTTTGTTGAGGGCTTGCTGACTTTTATCTAAGCTGGCCTTTTGGTCTGAATTCTTCATGATGCCTAATACAGCTGTGCATGCTTAATGATTTCTTAGTAACACTAACTGGTTAAATTTTGAATCATTAGCACTATAGAGGGATATCACTTGGTTTGAGATATTATCTGAATTCCAATCAAGAGAGATGAGTTATGGGGCGCCAGGGTGGCTCAGTCGGTGAAGCATCTGACTTCGGCTTGGGTCATGATCTCACGGTCTGTGAGTTCGAGCCCCGCGTCGGGCTCNATTTAAAAAAAAAAGAGAGATGAGTTACTAGGTATTGATAGGAAATACCAGTTCTATGGTGGCTGCCATAGAGTAGAGAAGGTAGAATCTCAGGTGATTTATTCAGATTCTCAAGGGTTGGTGTGACTTCCATGAACACAGTGGTGAGATGCCTCAGCTTTAATCGACGGGGTCAAAGCTGACTTGTTTTTTGTTTTCCCTTAAGCAAATCAGCAGACTAGAATCCACCACTCTAGGTTCTTTGCAAAGAATATTAATGGTGTATTGAATATTGAAAAATTTGAATGTTCAGAGTCCTGAAAGGTGTGCTACATAGCCCCTATCAAACTCTTGTTGAGAAAATGAAAATTTAGGGAAGGCCTTGAAAGGGTTAAAAATCACCTTTATAACTTTGGATAACCTTAGCTCAATTCCTTAATCAAATTAGGCCACCAGGAGGCTGCATCGTGGGAACATACTGGTTTATCCCAACGCCAAATCACCTTTCCAAAACCATGCTTTAATGCTTGCTTTCGGCCTTTATCAAACATCACATAGGTATTTTCTGTGTAATTGTTACTAAAGACACTGCCTGGTTCATTCTTCATAGATCCTTACAGAAGATATTTCTATTATAATTTAGTGGAAAAGAACATTAGCTTCTCTGGGTAACCGGTGCATTGTCTCCTTAAAAACAGAAACAATTTACTGTTTCCCTTTGAGCCCTGACAGAAGGGCAGCAATAACCAGATGGGCAGCTCAACCACAGCAACTCTTGTTGGCCATTAGGTGAGGTGTGTTTACATTCCTTTCTATCCTTGCTTCTGAAATGGTACTTCCACTTCTATTTTAAGAACTTGGTAAGTTAAGTCTTTTATTATCAGTTATCATAATTCCTTTTTGAAAAAAAAAAAAGACAGACTGAACACAAAATGGGAGATTTATATAGGTCTGGAATCTTAACTGGATGCAGTTTTCCTTAATATATGTGAGATAACTACCATAACTACCGGTTGTTCTAAAGGTACATCTAAACAGAATTGTTAATGCAGTGGAGGAAAAATTAGTTACAACAGTCTTTGGGCAATGTTAAAAAAAAAATCACAATGTAAAACTTACTTGCATGTTACAAATAGCCAGGGACTAAATTTTATACCTTTAATTATTTGGTTTAAAAATACAAATTTATATGGATCTATGAAATGTCTTGTCATACCAGATACCAATTCAAGTTATATAAATAAGGACACATCTCATCCTGTCTTCTTTTTTTTTTTTTAATGTTTTTATTTATTTCTAGGAGAGAGAGAGAGACAGCGTGAGCAGGGGAGGGTCAGAGAGAGAGAGGGAGTCACAGACTCTGAAACAGGCTTCAGGCTCTGAGCTGGCAGTCAGCACAGAGCCCAACGTGGGGCTCGAACCCACGAACCGCGAGATTATGACCTAAGCGAAAGTCGGACGCTTAACCGACTAAGCCACCCAGGCACCCTCATCCTGTCTTCTTTTAATGTATCTAAGAGTGTAGTATCACTTTTACATGGTAGAGTTATTTGTGCCTCTGCTATAATGGCTAGGAGGATAAAATTGTCACCTACATATTAGAAACCAGGGAAGGAGTAACATTAAGAGCCGGTAGAAAAGAGGTTAAAAGTCATTCAGTAGAGGAAGAGGACAAACTCTTACCTTTGCCAGATAGTTTCTAATTTTAAGTTGTTCAAGTAACTACCCAAATCAGGTTCATTTGGTTACTCATTATTGTTTCACTTTCTGCAGCCAGTCAACACATCTAGAGGCCATGTTATTTAGAAATAGATGCCCCATACAACTAGTAGTTAGTTTTTCTAGGTTTCCAGTGAAAAACTGGAATATAGTTCCCCTAAACATTGCAGATCAAAAGATCTCTATGTGCTCTATGAGGTAGCTCTGGGCTTCAACTATATGGTATTTTCCAGTACCAGAATGGAGAGAAACCCATTTCCTAAAATCATATATATATTGAGTTCCTCTCATGAATCAGGCACTATCCTGTACATTTTACATTTTTACATTGCTTAAAAAGTCAGTCTTCATAACAACTCTATGGGGTGGGCGCTCCTATGACGTTTTACAGAGGAGCAACATTCCCAAGGCCACAAAGGCAGTAAGGAGCACAGCCTGGATTTGAACTGAAGTAGTCTAGCTTCAGAGCACTGTGTTCTATATACTGCTTGAGAAAAATCTTAATGTGCAGGCTCCTTCATGACTACCTTTGCACAAAGGTGGGAGACCTGCCAGATAGACAAGGATGGTTTTAGACTATTTGATTCTCTAAAAGATGCTAGCTGTAAAACTGGCTCATCTAGTTTCTAAAATAGATAAGTCCTCATATTTCATAGGCCAACTCTAGTCAAAAAGCAGACCCCTAAATTTTTTCTAGGACTCTAAAAACTTGCAATGAGATACAGGCCTACTTTATCCATTAGAAATACATTTAAATGATGACAAAAAATGTTAGGGTTAGTATCATGATTAGAGTGACAATTTTAATGTGTTTTTTTTTAATTTTTAGAGAGAGAGAGGGAGCATTGAGTGGGGGAGAGGGGCAAAGTTAGAGAGAGAATCTTAAGCAGGCTCCATGCTAAGAGTGGAGCCATATGTGGGGCTCAATCCTACGACCCTGGGATCATGACCTGAGCCAAAATCAAGAGTTGGATGCTCAACTGAGCCACTTAGGTGCCCCTTAATGTTATTTCTAATCCTATTCATGTATTAAAGTGACAATAACTCCCTCCAAATAAAAAAAATTGTACTTGAATTTAACATGCAATGACTTCTTTATGTCAGATTATAAACTTACACAGTGACTGATGAATTATAAAAACTTTCTCTAAGTTTTCTCTCAGAAAGGCAAACATTAAATAATCAAAATGCAACAATTATCTTAGAGATTTACCTCAATGGTAGACTTTATATTTTTTTAAAAAGTTCCTATCAACTTCTGGAAGAAAAGAAGTTAAAAATCTTTAACATTTGCCTAGTATTTTGCAAAAATTCTAAGTACAGTACCATTAACCATGTTCAAAAACACATACGTTCATACAGTAACTTTAAGGATTTTCTATATATTCCTGTATTTCAGGCTTCAATTTCTGATAACATCATTAGACAACTTGTTCAAAAGAATTTTTGTGTTTCAACTGAGGGAGTTAGCTTTTCACTTATTCCTTTATATTGTAGAAATAATGCCAAAATCAGCAGATATTACAACTTTGATAAAAATAAATAGAAGTAAAGAAACTTTTTGTGGTTTAGGGTATGTCAAAATTTTTGATTAGTTTGTATTACTAACATGTTTGTAAAAAACTGCACTTAAAAAAACTATTTTATATGACAATTTAAAAATAAGGCAAAAGAGAGGTCTGATCACACAAAAAACATTTATAAAATCGGAAGGAAAACTGTTTTATTCAGATGTGTAAAGGAAATTTAAAAAGCAATACAGAAACATTTAAATAAGAAAAAGCATAGAGAGTAAAAATAAAATCAATTCTCTATGACATTTCTAAAGGATTATGAAATCACAGTCATATGGAAATTAATGAATATTTGTTTTAGTAAAGTGGGGAAAATACCAAAATATATTGATTTATGTATTTCCAAAGAAATATCAAAGCATATGGGTTAGTACCAGAAATATTTAAAAGAAGAGAGTGTTAACAGTCATTGTTGTCAGGGCGATAACCCAATTATGTATCAAGTTCAGTCACGTACAGGTAATAACAATAGGGCTCTTTGTGCATTATAGCTTTAGGTCACTAACACAATTCTCAATAGAATAATAAAGACTGGTGCTATTGGTACTGTTTCTTTTTCACCCCCATCTTAATCCCTCTGAGACCAATTATGTTATATCAGCCTCCCAGATATACCCAATTTCCATCTACCCAAGGACATATTTTAGCACCCCAAAGTGGGTCTAATACATTAAAGTACACTATATTTCGGAGCTTTAGATATTTATACAAAATGATTAGGCGTACCCAACTTGTACACCAAAGCGTCACTTGTGATTGACTTGGGGGTGGAGGGAGAAGGGAAAAGAAAGCAATCTTACACAGATATAAGGTAATGTAATGTCTATATTTCACAACTGAAGATCATTCAGTGTGTCTTTTGAAAACTGTTAAAGTCTTACAGAAAGTTACATGGTTTTATAGGATCCCACAGGAGACGTGAAATATAGGGCACCGTTTTGGATTCATGTCTTCAAGGAACAAGTACCCTGTGTCACTTCAGAAGCATAAGTGAACAAAGGGCCTACTTAAATATATTTTTAAACAAAAATGGAACATTCAAAGCTTAAAGATCTAATCTTATATGGCAACTCTACGTAAAGTGGTCAATTGATATTATAAATGGTGAGAAGAGTTAACTTACTAAACCCATTTTTTAAGAAGGAAAATCAAACAATATTAACAGTGTTTGAGATAATACCCAATGTTAAGTTAATCTTAATAAATAATGGCACAGTTATATATTTATTTTTATAAATAGTCTCAACTCATTTAGCATTGGATTATGTGGTTATAAGGAGTACAGAAATATTTGTAAAAACAGATTTAGCTCCAAACATTAATTGTGCCATTTATTTTAATGTCTCTCATTTAAATATTCTTGGGATAGTGTATTAGAAAGTTTCCTCCAGCACAAATTTAAATAACATGGTTCATTTTGACTAACAACTCCAGGAAATATATACAGTTCTATTAAAAGTCATGAATCTGGCAACTGTAAACTATGTAGACTCCTCCAATGAATAAAAAAGTTTTATAAATTTAGTTTAACTTCAAAGTATGCAAAAATAATAATCTGTACCTGAGACTCCCCCTTATACACACAAAGTAGCAGCTCTTTTATGACTAAAACAAAGGTCATGTTTTTGTTATGGACGTAGATTTCAAAATAGGCTTCTTTAAGCATATTCTGAGTTTAAATATAATATAAACAAGTTATTTATAAACGTTAGGTGAAAAAAATCAGTTATAATTTTCAGCACTCATTCTTCTTTAAGAGTAACTCTTTGGAAAATAAATTTTACCTTATTAGTAAAATTGTGACAAACTGTAACACTATTTGATTGGTAGAGTATGGATCAATGTATCTGATATCTTAGTGGAAACGTGTGTAGTTTCTACATACTCTAATATGTAAAAATAACACTATCCTTCTGCAAATAGCTTGCTCATTCTTTCATTATTACATGCCCCCTCCCCCCCTGCCCTGCCTCTGTTTATCAAAAGGCAGAGGGAAGGAGATTCCATATAAACATGTTAGGTAAAAACAGAGAAAAGAAAGACGAAAGAATGTTAAGTCTAATGGTAGAAGGAAATCATGAAACGCTCGCTCACACAACACCTGAGAGTTTACTTCAGGCTGTGTGATACTGTAGCACACGCAGTGGGATGCCATGAGTTGGAGGCACGATAGTGTCTAGTCTAGTAGTGGCTCTGACACTACCTGGCTCTCTATTTGCTCATATGTGAAATGGGAAGAATGTCCACTGCCTTTATTTCTTTAACAGGCAAGTTCTTACATGGCTTAAAAAAATGGTGATTTCTAAGTAGATAAAAAATCAGTATTCCAATTTTATTTAAAGCCATGTAAATATATTTACACTCGACATGAACCTATAAATATCTGAAATCCGTTTGGTTCAACTAAATATTTTTTAATTTATACATAATCAAATATAGAAAAAGCACTGTACTTTTTAATCTTTATATTTTAAATACCCTGGAAAAATCAAGACCTGTCTCAAGAATAACTAAAATGGTGCTGGAAATTCTTAATGCATTTAAGTAAAGTTGGGTAAACTATTCCTGGAAGGCAGAAAGGTAGAACAATTANGGAAGGAAGGAAGGGAGGGAGGGAGGGAAGAAGGAAGGAAGAAAAGGAGGGACATTGGAATGGAGGCTAAAGTAAAAATGAAAGTTTGTTATTTATGAGGTAAAAGTTTATGAGAGTTCATTCATTCTCCATTAGTTCTGATTGGATGTGACCTTTTGGCTTGGTATTTTAGAAGATAACTGCATACTTGAGAAGTAGTCCCATTCATTGATTTTTAATAAGAATAGACACCTTTCTATCTGTGAGCAGGAGACACAAAAGTGGCAAAATGAACACATTTAATGTACAAGAGAAGCATTAAATAATCTGGAAATTGATTATGAGCTCAATAATTCTACTTCCAAAATTATATTTTGGCTTCTCCATGTATAAAAAGAAGCCCTACTGAGTTAGCAAGTTTTCAAAAATATAATTAGAAGATAACCACAGATACTGACAGATACTGTATCCGACAGAAGATTTTGTTTACAATGACCTTAAACTGACTTGGAAGCTGGTAAATACCTGCTCTGGCAAGTCAGCACAGATGCACAAGAGCTACTACAATGTAGCTGACTTCATTCAGGAAGTTTCTACCCTTTCACCCATGTTCTATATAGGTGTTTAAATTTGTTTCTGCACAAAGTATTGTTTTTTCAAATCCTGAGTTTAATTTCTACTTTCTCGGGGCGCCTGGGTGGCTTAGTCGGTTAAGCGTCCGACTTTCGCTTGGGTCATGATCTCACGGTTTGTGGGTTCGAGCCCCGCGTCGGGCTCTGTGCTGACTGCCAGCGCAGAGCCTGGAGCCTGTTTCAGAGTCTGTGTCTCCCTCTCTCTCTGACCCTCCCCTGCTCACGNTTCTGCACAAAGTATTGTTTTTTCAAATCCTGACTTTAATTTCTACTTTCTCGGGGCGCCCGGGTGGCTTAGTCGGTTAAGCGTCCGACTTTCGCTTAGGTCATGATCTCGCGGTTCGTGGGTTCGAGCCCCGCGTCGGGCTCTGTGCTGACTGCCAGCGCAGAGCCTGGAGCCTGTTTCAGAGTCTGTGTCTCCCTCTCTCTCTGACCCTCCCCTGCTCACGCTGTCTCTCTCTCTCTCTCCTAGAAATAAATAAAAAATATTTTTAAAAAAATGTCTACTTTCTCAAACCAAGGTCACCTTTATTCTCCCTATTTATTTCCATGTTTCACTTTAGTCTGCTTGACTCAACTTCCCAGAACTTCCTTCCAAGCTTATCTGTTCAAACCTAAAATGGTGACAAGTTTCCCAAAAACAACCCCCAAGGTACAATTCTGTTTAGTCTTTGTCCTGTCTTCTCTATTTAGTTAAGAATTTTTTACAATAAATAAAAAGTGTTGAAAGAGACAGAATTTCCATTCTGCATATTAATGCTCGGATTTTCAAAAAATATATTGGCTAAAAAGAATTCAGCACAGAGTCACACTTTATACTTTGTAAATAACTGTCAATATTAACTATTCACTGTTGTTTTGCAACTTAAGAGTCATGAGATAACTCAGTGAACAACAGTGAAAATGCATACTTTTGATGACCACTCCTGTGGCTCTTAAATTAAATACTGAAACTGATGGAAAAAAATCCATTTGTCTTATTTTCCAATAAATGGACACTGGGCATTCCAAAATGATGCTGCTTGTTGATAAGAATGAAAAATCATAGGGTGGGTAAAATCAATAAAATAAAATCATCATAGCCTCTGGCCTGTCTTTTGAGTAATTGTCTGCCTTTACTGGATGGAAAGAAAGTTCTTTGAAGAAGTTTTTTCATTCATCTAATTGTCAAATAATGGGTGCATTTATTTTTTTCATTTATGCCTTTAATCTCACTCTTTCACGTCCTCATTCCATCAATCAATCGCTGAACCTTCTTAATATGCCAGGCCCCAGAGATACACAGACAAAAAGCAGTTACTGCTACTTGGGAGCAGGAACTAGACTGTCTGGAGGTGGGAGGTAGGGGCTGGGTTTAAAGAAATGACTGCCACGCAGTGTATTACCAAGGGAGGAGGGTATGGGGAGAGAAGAAAAGGAAGTAAGAAAACAGTGCGGGAGAGGATGCCCAAGCTTTGCTTCAAAAAGAGAAGTTCACCTGGTAAAGAACATGGAAAGGGGGATTTCAGAAAGACGAAATGGAACCCATAAAATCATGGAAACTCATGGAACTCTGAGGAGAACCTGCACTGTGAGAGGTAGGGAAAGAAGAGAGTATCCTGTGATCAGTAAGTCTGTATAGATAAGCCAGGATCAGATTATAGGGGTCCTTTTGAGTCATAATTCCTTGTACATAGTAAATGTTCAATAAATGTTAACTTCACGGATGTTAACTGCATAACAGCAACAATGCCACGTTTAAACCTAAGAGATATCTAAGGAAAAATATCTATCTTTTCAACTCAAGACTTTTATGGCTTTAAATACAGTAGTTCCCAGGGATACACGAATGAGATCGTTACTGGAAAAAGAAAGAACACTGAACACCAAAAGCTATTGTTTGCCATAAACAAAAATACTTTACGAAGCTATAAAATATACATATCCCAATATGAGTCATGCACAGCGGACATATTTCAATCTATAGCCCTAATCACTTGTACAGAATGATAACAGGATCATTCAAAAGGAAAGATTTGACATACAGGCTTATTCTTCCGAAGGATACTATTTCTCCTTTTTGGTTTGTAATGCTTGAATATAAGAAATAAAAAACACACCAAACCTTTAAATTCTGAATTCTCCTAACTGGAATGACTATACCTAGAAACAAACCTTACAGAGTTCCTTATTCCTGTTGACCAAGGCTGGTTGGCGGGCATGGCTACTATTTTTATGAAATGCTCCCTTCGAAACCTCTTTGGGCAGGAGCCTTAACAATGTAGCAGTAGCTAAAATCAAGTTGATAAGCTTCCAAATAGATATTTAGTGGGAAATTAATTTGCTGAAATTTTTTTATTTTTCAAACAGTTACAGGGACTGCTATGGATTTAGCTACAAAATGGACACTTAGCGAACTGGTCCTTTAATTAAAAGTTCGTCATTTAAAAACTTTATACTTCACTTTTCATTGTTTCATGTTAAAAAAAACTAAATGGCAATTTGAACTTTTAAAGGCTCTAAAAAGCCTACTATCTAAGGAAATATTTGAGATACCATTAAAGCGTAACAGCATCAAATCTGTTCAGGTTTTTTGCTACCATAAATTCTGAATAATTATTTTACAGAGTTCCTACTTAAGGGGAGAAAATATTTATTAGCACATCTGCATTTCAAAGCTCTTGTTCTGAGAACTCTTCTATATAACTGAACAGATTAGAGTAACATTATTAGTCTCTATTTTTCTTATCTCATTTCTTTAGTAAGAATTCATTTCCATGTTTACCCAGTTTAATAGCCTTCTATTTCACCACAGCATCCAGAGAGATTTTACCAATATGAGAAACTGCACTGTCTTCTTTGGAAAGTACCCCATATAGCATGTTGTGCTTTATATCTCTTTTTGAGACTGGCGACTATATGGGGTGAGGTAAAAAGTGGAATCTATTTTCCTTTCCCAACTCTAAGACCTTCTATCTGGGCCAGACTTTGATATTTGCCCCTTGGCTGAGAATCCGCATATCCAACTTCACACTTAGCTGCGGTGAAGTAGCCCTGCAGGCAGGCCGACTTCAACGAACCACTAGTGGTATCATCATTAAAATCCTGCTGAAGGTCACCATGGTAACCGCCTGCTGAGGCTTCACTGCTGCACTCGGCATCTCCTAATCAGCTACCATGTGAAATGCAAATTCAGACAGTCTGAAAATTAGTCAAGAAGAATAGGGGATGAGGATGCAGATATGTGAAATATTCATGCGCTTCATGGAAAAAAGAAGACAGCATGAATGACACAACAAAGAGCGGCCCCTGACATTCTTGCCATCATTTTGCATTATTGTTCACACCCTACTGTATTTCCAGGCCTATCGTTCTGAAGTTGGTTTTGTGAAATGCCGTATTTATATTCCATACCCAAAATAGTAATTAAAAATGGCTAACATAATAGCGTTAACATCAAATAAGGGTAATACTTCTAAATTATCATCCCTGCCTTATCAGAGTTTATTTTAATTACTTGAATACAAAGGCTATGAAACAAACAACAACAACAACAACAACAGGCATGAGGGATTATTACTATAAAAACCAAAGGGAAAAAAGGTACTTAAAGTATTCTAGGACCTCAAATGCTTTCCATATGCTAAAAATTCTTTAGAGAGATTATTCAAGTTACATTGACTCAATCTTCCTCGTATAAAACTAAAACCGATTCCTATTCATTTCAAGACAGAGTGACAAGACTGCCTAATAAGTGAATGTTATAATTGTTTTATATTTTTTCTTTGCTCCTTGCCATTTCCCTTGGGCAAAAAATCTGTTGCTCATGAGAGGGTGAGATGTCCTAACTCAAGACAGTGTTTTCTCTGGGTACGTTCCCCAGTAAGCTTTCCAAAAAGACTTATGTGAATACATTTAGTTAACCCAAGATAGTGCTGTTCTGCCTATCTTCTGCTTACATTCTGCCAAAATGGGAGAGGTTTTGCTCAATAAAAATCTGTATGTTGGGTAGAGCCAAAACAACTTACTTCGATGAACTACCAAAGCAAGACAAGGATTCAGACTCAGATTTTAATACAGTAAAGTTTTCTAAAATTTTCAATCCCGCCCAATATACACTTTAACATGTCCACTAATGACAACCTCCAAACATTTCCCACAGGGACTTGACTGCAACAGTGACAGGTGAGATATGGTCAAAGGAGGGAGGGTTAACTCCGAAGGAACAAGGTGGAGACACGTAAAGCTAAAAGATGTATGTTTCAAACTGTGGAAAACATGGATGAGAGGGACATTCTGCCCAAATGCAAAGTTGTAACTGTTGGTCTGAGACTGTGAGAGTGAGTTGAGCAGTTGCCTTATTAAGACGGCACCAGCCATGTTGGTCAGCGAGAGCCGAGGTCTGAGCCCAGATTCTGCCCTTTGCCGTGTTCAGTATGCCGCCAAGTCAGCTACTCTTCTTGTCACACCTAAGAACTGACCGATTTCACACCACATGCTGGGCTGTGTTCCACTCCACTTTAGGAACTGCAGAGTCAACCCTTTAAACAGTCTCCAAGAGAAGGAAAACAGAATGAAAAGTACAAGTTCTGCCACCATACTTGTCATTTGTGTTTCTGGATTAAAAAAAAAATTCCTTAATAAAATGCAAACGTTAGCAAAATGAACAACAGATAAACACATGGACTGAAAAAGGACTTACATCCTCTGAATAGTGATCTGAAGGAAGAGGTGGGTAGTCACACTGTTCTATCTTCTTACACAGCGAGTACAAATTCATTTTGTCACCATAGAAAGGACTCTGTAACGCAGCCATCTGCAAAATGCTCCCAATGAAACTGATATAGTTACATGGTAACTTTTAAAGGCGATTTCATCAAGTCTATGACATGGGGGGTGGAAAATAACTACAAATACTTTAAATACAGTTATTTGGTCAATCTGATTTTTATGAATATTTCTTTCTGAGAATTATCTGGTAAGTTTTAAAAATCTTATTACAATTTTTGGTTATATCTGTCACCATTTAAAATTCCATAAGGGAGAAATGGTTAGTGTATGTACACACACACACACACACACACACACACACACACACATACATACTATCACCTAAACCAATATTAAGAAAAATAACAAAAAGGAACTTAAAACTCTTTGTAAATATGATGCTATAAAAAACAACTAATCCATCTCATGACTAAACAGACATCAATGGTATATATCAACCATGCAATGGTCAAAATATCACAAAATGAAACTGAAATTGAAAATGCATTATAATCTAAGCAATGGTTTCGGGAGTAGAGTGTACAGCATTTCATCCTGCATGACAGTTTCTGTAAGGAAGGGTTATTCTGAGAAGAAAAACAATGCCTTCCAATCTGAATGTTATAACTGATTCTCAAGTAGTTAACAATGAACTAGAACTTCTTTTCTTTCGAGAATGTCTCAAAAACACTAAATATGTTCAAAAGCTCTCTGAGTCATAGCGGCTACTTCAAGGCATCCAAATGAGATTTCTATGTAGAAAAAAAAAAAAAAGACTCAAAGAATGATCAACTCTAAAGAAGACATTATTGAATTTAAATTTATTTTCAGACAAGGTTCTAACTTGACATTTAAAGTGCAAGCAAGTACTGTGGTAAGCAGGGTTACAAACTAAAAAATTCAATTTAAAATGTTCGCATCCTGTTCAAAACCTTCTAAATCTTTGAACCGCAGCAGCAAGAATACAACACGGAGTGTGAGGCTGCCCCAAAGTCAGTCACCCTTTTCTACATGTGCTAATAAGTTTGATTTTGGAAGGACAATGTGTACATTCCCCAGACAGGCAGAGTGTGTGTGAAACACGCTAGTCCATGCTGTGCTACTCAGTGAGCGTCAGTGGGGACAGGACAAGCTGAAAATGGCTCTCATCTGTCTTCTGGTGCTCCAGACAGAGCTTTAACTCCTTCACAGCCTTAAGCGAGGAGGGGACGGCACTGGAAATCAAACCTGCAAAGTAGCTTGCCACAGTTTCACCTAGCCTACATTTTATATAAAACCCACATAAACCCATATGAAACCACCTCAGGAATGGTTGTTCCACATGAGGAGAAAAATGTAAAAGCAATATGAGTGGCCCTAAACATATAAAACCTTCCATCTGTGAGGAAATTTCTCGAAGAGGAGCCATCAAGAATGATCACGTTTCTTGTTTTGTTTTAAAATGCAAGGACACTTTATGATAGAGAATTATAAATACCACCTTAAAAATACACCATATATAAACTATATAGTCTTTCCACATTTGCAAAAAACCCTACGTAAATGTACATATATTCATTATCATATGCTAGGAGTTCATTACAGTACTTTTGTCTCAATACTGCAGAGTGTTAAAAAAAAGAAAAAAAAACCTGAATGTCCCCTAAGGAGTTAAAACAGGAATAGTATATTTTCATGCATCTCCTGCTTTGACAGATGAAAAATGTCAACTGTCCTGTTTTTATTTTCAAGCTTTTGCACTATTCATCTGGTTCATTAGTGCATCTCGATGCTGCCCCTGACAGCTGCTCGCCCTCTCCTCCCAGCAGCTGAATTTTTCAGGCTAATTTGATCCTCCACACTGAGACGATCGCTAGAATGATTGACTTGCTCCCTGACCTCCAGGGTCTGACTTTCCTGATTAGTATTCTGGGGGTGTTGGAGGGACGAAAGCCCACTGTCTGTCTTCGGGGCTGGTGGCAGCTCTCTTTTTTTTTGAACTGTAAGCCACCAACCTACAACCCTAGAAGGATGCAATTGCTGCACTGAACAATAAAAGGAAATGTGTAAAACCTACTTTTCCATGTAAAGGTCCATGTAGCAAAAGCACAGCATCTTGATTTTAATTAGTAAAGTCTACTTTGTTGCATATCAATTAAAACTGTACTGCTAGGGTTTTTTTTTTTTTTTTTGAGGTTTCAGGAATATTTGAAAGTCTAATTTTCTGAGTTTAAAATACATTTTCAAAAAAGCTTCCTGCTCCTTCATTGTTAGGAGTAAATTCTTAGTGGGATATAATATAAAATGTCTCAGAGAGGTTGTGGCCAATTTTTGAAAGATTAATTGCTTGGTATTTCTATTAACATTATATGGAAACATAACTAACTGGAAGAAGACAGAACCTAAAGGTAAATTAAATCTTTAGAAAAATTTTAGTCCCTTCTGCATGAGTTGCACAGAGGAACTGAGAAAATTTACTGAGATGAGAACTAACATTATCATGATAAGTGCTTGAACTCAAAATCATCCAAAACTCATGGATGTAGGAGTGTCCAAAGAAATAAATTCTATTTTGGTGGTCATTTTAAATACACATAAAAATGAGACACTGCCTCTCAAAGGCAAATCCAAAATGTGAAGAATTATTTCATTTCTGATGTAAGAGTCTAGTGGCCCTAAAAGAATTAGACAAACTTCTCTAAAAACATTTATTACCTTAACTGAACTTTTTCTTTTTCATTGCTAAATTTCATCTTGCTAGTGCAAACCAATTTGTCGTTTACCTTTAGACGTTTAAAAGGAAAATGTCGCTTTGATAATATAAGACTATGACATAAAGCAATCTAATGTTACCTAAACAAACATGAAATATTTAAAAATGTACAAAGTGACATTTAAACACTGCAACTTAATATAATCAAAATCAATTCTTTTCAGCATTGTATCAAATTATTGAGCATAATCTCTTTTAATCTCTAGTGCATACATAAAAACATATTTTGTCATATCACTGATTAATAATTTTTCATAATAATAATTATCCTAGGAATGTTCTCTAAGAGTATTTAAAAAGCCATTCTTTAGAGCGGTCATTAGTCACTTTGGTAGGAAGAAAAAAATAATCTCAGGTTTTTTAAGTTAAGGAAATTTGAAAGTGTAACTATAATATAATAAAGATCATGATACACATTAAAAAAAAGAAACCTTCTGTTGCTGTACTTCCAAGTAATGGTTGGACAATTAAAACAGATGATCTCATCATATATTTCATTTCAATCAGGAGGACAGGAACACAAAATATAGAGTAAGAAATACAGGGGTTTCTATCTATCCACATTAGATTTCTTTTGCATGCATTAAAACATGAAAATGATTCCCTGTATTATTTTCCTTCATTTTATTTTATTAAAATAGTGACTTAGATGTAGACTAACCTTTAATTAACAGCTCTGACTTAAAACCTGTGTCACTTGGAAAATGATACCATTCGATTAAAACAAATTTACAGAAGTGACTAGTCTTGAGTACTTTTTCATACCATTACTCTATAATGTGGATGTAAAACATGCTCATAATATGCTTTTCTTCTACCCATACAAATCACTGAATTGCAGTATTTGCTAGAGGATCTATTAGATGATTTCCATTTTCCTTTGATAAATTATCAACAGAACAGGAGAGAGATTATCTCACTAAGCTTTACCAATACAACTGTTTACTCATGGAAACAAAATTAAGTGACAACCTAGAAAAATTATCTATTTACCTACTATCCTTAAAGCTGAATCAGTCTCTGTAAGAGTGAAAGAGTACTGAAAAAGATATTTAACCATACTTTCATGTTTTAAAATCATTTCATTATACCTCCCCTGCTATGCATGGGTAAGCAGGTTATTTTACAGATGTTCAAACGTACATTTTTATAAATAAGATATGCAGAAAAACATCATATTAACATTAAAAACGTTTTTAAAATAAAATTCTCACCAGAAGGAAACAATTTAAAAATATTTAGAGGAAATAAGTGTGCAAGAATGTATAAATGCCATCACAAAAACAGTTACTCAGTCAATGAATTAACCTTTCATAACTAAAAAGCGAATTCTTAAATATCATTCAGAAATAAAATAAGTGTATACTATAAGGATAGAGGAAATATGGTTAACTAAAATACATCAATATGTGGAACTTATCAACATTACCTACCTCATACAGTAGACAGCCAAGAGACCAGATGTCAGATTTGAAGTTGTATCCATTTTCATGGATTCTCTCTGGAGACATGTAATAAGGTGTACCCACTGCAAAAGACAAACCAAACAAAACCAGAGGTGTATAAAAATGAAGATGCAGCTGTGGAAAGAAATTTTCTACACAAAATTCTAGATTAATAAATATCACCAAAATAATTCATTAGAATCAGGAAATTATTTTGCGAATAATTAAAACTTTTTAACTTCCTCTACTCCCTGACCCTTACACGGCACAGAACATCTATCCTGTATTAAAAAGGGTGTGGTGAGTTGAACTTTATTTCCTTTTGATCAGTCCAAGGAGAATCTTGGGAGCATAACTAAAGGAAAACCAAGGAATTCTAACAAGAAAATCTACTTAAGTAATTCACATTGGCTTCATTTCTTTAGTTAAAAAAAATATGGCTTGCATATCTCAAATAATCAAGCACGATGGTATAATCATTTACTTAATATAAACATTAATATATAACAATTTAGTAGAGTATATATAAATAAATCATGCCCATTAACTTTAATAGAAACATCCCTTATAACACAGCTGTAGTGCTTAAAATTATGAATGATATAACCATTAACTTTCAGTATCCTATCTACTACCACTTTAGAAAGAATAGAACAGACGTTTGTGCATCAAAGGGTTATACAATAACATATGTGAATGGTCATGGACATCCCTAGAAAAATGTCTGAGTTATTACTACTGAGACTTTTTTAAAGACAAGAAACCCTAGATAATTTTATTTTTGTTTCTTTTGATGTGCTTATACATGTTTCCCATTTTTATGGCCATTTTAGAAAATGCTCACATAACAAATGATAATGTAATAAATTAATATTTATTAAACATTTAAAAAGAAGCAAAGGCATATCAGTTATTTCTCGAAGGGTAAAAACATTTAAGGGACTTTCAAAGTAACTCTCTTCAATTTCAGAGGTAGATGGCTGCTTCACCATCATTAGCCTACAGGTTATTTATTTATTTATTTATTTATTTATTTATTTTTGCCAAATAGAGACCCAGAGTTTGAGAATGATATTTTGGAATTTTACTTGCTTGAGGCAAAGCCTACCAAAAAGATGCTGTTACTCACGGAGAGAAGGGCATTCCCCTTTTTCTATTAATTTTCAAGAACTCCCCAGATAGTTACTGTAAATCTTAATGAGACTGTAACTCACAGTCCCGAGCAGGGGTATTTAGTCACAGACAACTGGAAGAGCCACAGCAACAATCAAAGTATTATTCTCAAAGGCAGGAGTCAGCTTTCCCAAAAGAATGAGGTTGTAAACTAACAGTTGTGTGTGGAAACTATACTGCACTCAAGGTGAAAACATCATGAACTGCATACCCACAAGAAATCCTATCTGCACTGGAATCCATTTTTACTAAGAATGGAGAGTCCTAGACACAACGGACGAAAGGGAAGTTTTTATGAACGTGAAGAAGTGAAAAAAAAAAAAAAAAGAATAGGAGCATAGGAGGATCAACTAAATTTAAATAAAATACCAACTAGTCAAATATGAAATTAGTTAAGACAAACCTTAGGAAATAAATTACTTAATTGTAGCCTTTATTTCGAGGCAAGGACTTCTGCCCATGTCTGTCAGGGTCAGAAAAGCTAAGAAACTTTCAGAAACAGCAAGGATCAAACAATCTGAATTGTTATCGGGTAAAATAAACACAAGCTCTCTAGCTATGGGAGCTCCAACCACTCTGACTTGTAGTTTGCATAAGTGACACCGATTATTGGAGGTATTTACGCCCTCTCTCCACCTAAGGAAGGATGGCGGGCACACTTGGAATAATAAAAGGGCTCTGCACAGGCTCCTGGTTTCAGGACATAAAGCAAGTGAGTGGCAGTGAGGAATGTGCAGAGCGAGGCTTCACGGAATCCACAGGGGGCAACTGAAAACACTGAGGCTTGAAGGTTCAGACTTTACCAAAAGCAAAGGTAATTTTGACCAGGAGCTCTGGGATACCTGCTGATACATTAGGGGTTTGATAGGAGTGTGAAAGATTGATGATAGGGAAAAAGAAGAACAAATGCTAGCATTTTACAGAGATTAGCCCCAGCACAACACCTTAACTGCAACACCACTGAACTCACGGACGACCTGCAAGTGAAGGAAGCAGAGAAAAAGAATGATGAGGAAATTCGACTGAGCTAAACTTATAATGTAAAACATTTTTATAGGAAGAAAAGCCTTTTGGAGTGAGCTACTAGAGGTTATTACAAAAAGTGTCGGATTGGGTTAACACGGATACTGTAAACTCAGACACTGGTTCTGCTTCATATTATAAGTAACAAACTTCTTGAGGCTAAATATGCATATTTCATTTTAATATTTCAGGTATATAGATCTTGAATATATTAAAATGTAAATCTAAGGATGCTACTCACCTTTTTGATTGACACATTTCCAAAAGAGTCATTATGTAGAAGAGGAGAAAGTTTGTATCCTGTACTACAATTATTAATTGGATACAATCATAATTAGCTGCTGAACACAGCCGAAGAGGGAGTTCCCGCTTGCTCCCTCTTACATGATCCCTAAAGTGCACCTCCGTCCTGGACAAGGCTCTTCCGCTGACTAACACTGAGCAGAGAGGTTGAACCCCATCACATAAACAGATTCGTCCTTCCTCTCTACCTAGCAGAGAGGTCGAAAAGTTTAAATGATCAGGAAAATCTGAAATACATTCACATGCAGTGATAGGCCTTCCCCATTTCAAATTTAATGAATATATAGTTATTTCCTAAAAGCCTTTTATAAAAATCCATGACAGCAGTGTCTATTATTACCACTGCCTCAAGAATGTTGTGACTTAACAATTAAGTATACAAGAAAAGGGAGAGTTATATAGAATGAATTGGTTAGACACTAAAACTATCATGCACATTACTGTGTATTGAGGAGCATGGAGAGAGCAAGTTGTGTAATTTCACTAATCTTTTGAGAATTTATGGCTGTAGATAAAATGGGAATACATTTTACTATAGCAGATATTTATGTCATTTGAACCTCCTGACATGGATGAAAGTAAGAAATGGATGATAACATCATAAAAGAAACAATAACAGGAAAAGGCTGACATTAGAGGAAAATTGCTAACAACTAAAAAATGCTATTGGTCTTTAAAATATACTAAGATAATCATTCAAATAGAAACAAATGTTAATTTGCACTGACTTATTCTAGCTAGATGGGAAAAGCTTCACGCTTTTATTGTATATACTCTATTAACAATAAATGCATTCTAAAATTTATCCCAAACAAAATGAAGACCAATTTTCAAAAGTTCTACATTATGTATGAGAGTCAAAAAATTCTGCTAATATTATTATGGAATATATGACTAAATTAATAACTTCCATGTTATCAGAACAAGTTAGATGCAGAATTTTTTTCAACACTTAGTACTATAATTTCTGCAAAGACTTGAATTGAGAAAAAAATAGAACTACTAAGGCATTTGTTTATTAGATTGGGTTGCTATTTTTTTTGTTTCATTTTGTTTGTTTGAAACAAGGCAGGCAGGAAATTTGTTTCACATCTCACGCCACTAACTAGCTAGGACCACTTCACTAACTTCTCTTTTTATTTACTCTCCTCACCTCTAAGGTGCAGTGATGAGAAAGAGGAGATCATTTCTGAGATCATTTTGTGCTGAATTCTTCAGCCCTCATAAAAAAAAAGTACAAAAATCCATATGGAAAGTGAGATGGAAAAAAGTAATAAAGTCCTTTTTTAAAAACTATTATGTAGGAAAGCTGAGTGGAGTGTTTTAAGTCAGGGAGTATAAACAAGCAAGTTCAGATTAGAAATGTTGCTTCTTTCTCTTAGAATTAAAGTAAACTGCAGAAAAGAAAGCTTTGAACCTTTCTTGTTGGGAACTTTAAAAGGACCCTAATCATCTTATATCTCAGTTTCATTTCAAAAAAATATACAGATACAACTTCGGGGAATAAGAATTCATTTTCATTCTTTCCTTCATAATCTTAAATCAGCCCAGAGATTATGTTGGGAGATTTAACAGAGAAAGGCCAAATGTATTTAATTGTAAGGAGTATTATCTGAGGTTAATACAGAATGGCTGAGTAGGTAGAGTAGTATTTCTTCTGCAAAAGAAAACTCTAAAATAAAACTTGTCATCTTTTAAGTGCAACTGATGACATTTAAGAGCTTTAATAATGCTAAGGGAGAAACACTCAGAAAATGTTACTGTTTTTTCTTTAATTTCTTAATGTTTATTTTATTTTTGAGAGAAGGAGAGGGGAGAGAGAGAGAGAGAGAGAGAGAGCGTGAGAGAGTGAGAGAGAGCGAGCAGGGGAGGGCAGAGGGAGACACAGAATCTGAAGCAGGCTCCAGGCTCTGAGCTGTCAGTGTAGAGCTGGACGCTGGGCTCAAACTCAGGAACCTCAAGATCATGACCTGAACCAAAGTCAGATGACTTCAGTCAACCGATGGAGCCACCCAGGGACCCCAAAAATGTTATTGTTATTGTTATCCTGCTCTAGGCACTGTGTTAAATGCCTTATGTGAATTATCTGGCTCAACTTTTACCAAATGTTTAGCAGGTCCCTACTATAAGGCACACACTGTTCCAGGTGCTGGGGAGAGAGAAGTAAATAGACTAAGTCCTGACCTCATGGGGCTCATGCGCTAGTGACATGCGGATCGTTACAAAGTGGTTTCAGGAGATGTTACTACCGTTACCTTGTTTTAGAGAGGATGCATTGGGAGGTGACATAATTTGCCAACGATCACAAAACGGGTAAGGTGTGGATTTGGAATTCAAGCCAGATGTTTGGAGATTGCTTTTAAATAGGTAGTTATTCCATTAAAACTCACCACTGTGAAATATATTTAAATACAAAACAAAACAACAATAGAAAACTATCTTTCCAAATTAAGAAGCAGAGAAATCTTCTAAAAGTCAGTAGGTACATATGAGAAGCCAGGAATCAGGGTCTGGGTTCATGGGACCTACATGTGGAAATTCCACTACTCTAACAGCTGCTGTGATTATTTCAAATACATCCTTGTTATGGTGACTGAGAGGTGAAATGTGCAGTTTAAAATCAGGCAGTAGCTTCCTCTTAGAGCCATTATGTAAGTCAAGAAGCGATGGAATGTTAAAAATAAATCTGTGAAAGTAGCCTATAGCACTGATTGAACATATGCTGCCTTTACAGCCCCAAACCACGTCGAACTATGAAGAAGGATAAGCCAAAGAGAATCCACAGAGAGGTGCTAGGGAAAGGTGTGGGAAAAACCAGTATGTGACCACAGGTGGCACTTGGCACCAAAACAAAACTGTTTTAATGCCCAGTTCAAGAACACTAATTTTCCAAGCTGAAATCAGAAGCTATATCACACTTGGAAATAGTGTGGGGAACATGAATTGTGCACTCAAGAGACTCCAGTGTGAAAATCCTGATGTCTGGTTTGAGTGATGGCCATGCATTTACTCTTCTGGCAACATCACAAAATCTGACAACTATTTGTTTCATTGTGGAAGGTAAAGAGGAATTCAAACAATACTATAATAACAACAATAACAACATAATCCCGCCCCCCCCATGGGTTTCAAATATTATATAGCACAAGGATCAGTATCAGAGAGTCCTAGTTTCCTTTTTCTTTTTTTTTTTTAAATCTATGTCATTTTCAGGATGTACAACACACACATGTAATAGCTAAATTCACACATGTACACGCAAAGAGAAAATTCTCCATCTTTTGTCTTCTGGGGGACATTACGAAAGCAAGTAAAATGCCATATTACAATGTTATTAATCTAACTCTTATCATTTTTCTCCTTTGCAGCAGTCAGGCAAAGTGAGTAATAAAACACTGAATAATAAAAGCAACTCTGATGCACAGATTTGCTTAAATAGTAGCTAACCAACCCTCTTTACTTATACATACCTTTGGAGCAGATTTGCTTTTCTAATTAAGTTTTGTTAAAACTACTTTTTTATCTCCTATATTTTAGTCCATGATGGAGTTAAGCCACTCAAGAAGCAGCAAAGGTACTAAGGAGAGAAGTCTCTTGAGGATTAAATACAGTTTTGTTAAAAAACAAAACAAAAATGCCAAAAAACTCATAGCAATGATAGAGAAAACTTGTCTGCAAAATTATGCCAAGTATGGTATATTCTTCCCTAAAAGGAAAAGTACATCACAATGCAATAACATACCTATAAAGGTCTATAATAAAAGTGTGAAATTTTAATGTCAAAGTATCTGACAAAAAAGAAATTACTTAATTTCAACAGGGCAAACTTCCATTAAACATCTGACTTTTAAACAGCTTCATTCTACCAGTCAGTCTGCTGAGGAAGATACAAGAAATTCTCCATGAAGTCTACTAAGGTAGTGTGGTAAGCAGAATTCTGGCCCCCAAAATCTTTGCCCTCTGGTGTCACACCTGTATATGTTATATTACATGGTAAAAGCGACTCTGCAGACGTAAGGTTACAGATTTTAAAACAGACAGATTATTCTAAATCATCAGGAAGACATGCAAGGGAAGGGGCAGGAGAGATTCAAAGTGTGAGACGAATTCTACCTGCCATTGTTGGCTGTAAAGATGGAGAAAGAGTTTAAGCCACTAAATTTGTGGTAATTTGTTAGGGCAGCAATAGCAAACAAATACAAATATGTTAATGATTCGTGCATTGCATGGGAGAGTTGGACATTCAATTCAATATTCTGAGAACCAACTATATACCAAGGACTATACTAAGTATTGGGGGGGCTAATGAGAGAAGTATATGGTTTGAAAAATGTTTGACCCCTAAAAACTCACGGGGTTATTTTGGGATATGATAAGGTATGTTTCCTAAGTAGTTTAGGGAAGGCAAGGGAAGTAGGAAAAGCCAATACATTTACCTTAACAAGACTAAAAGAATAAACTATGTAATAAAATATAAATAAACTATGTAAAAAAAAAATTTTGTAATAAAATGGAACCTGGTTTGTTCACTAATTGATATGACTCTAATTTAAGTAATCACAACTACCTTAATGTTGATTTAGAGCACTATAAAAGAAACTAGTTCATGTGCTAAATGGCACTTAATCCAAGTTGATATTTGAAGCTTGGTAAGCAATAATTTTTATTATAAATTTTTAATTTGAGCAAAATAAGGTCTCTATCCCAAGCACATCCATCAGTGCTAACTACAGATTAACTAATCAAGAGAAAAGTCAATAGGGGCCAATCCTAGGGTGAACTTCATGATTATTCCGAATTTAAAAATAATTTCTCTGAAAAAAGTAATCATAATCATTATAGTAATCTCTCTGCTCTTAGAATGATGAAAATTCCCTATATATGGCTACTTCTTCATTCACCACTACTACCCATTCCCACTGAGAGTTAATTATGCTTTAGTCACAATAGCAGCAAATCTCTCTCTCTCACACACACACACACACACACACAGAGGAAGGCTACAAAACAAACCACAGAGAAGATAAATCAGGTAATTTTTGCTTTATCTCATGCCGTGGACAACACTCAAATGTATTATTTCTGCTCCTCTTCCTGAACACATGGGAGAATTATGCTACCTGGTTCCCTTGAGATAGGTAAGGCCATGAGACTTGTTTTGGGCAATAAAACAAGATTGGTTGTAATTTGTGTAACATTGAAGCAGAAGAGTTTAATTAAGAGCCAGTAAGTGATTGTCCATGTTCCCTTACCCCCATGAAATCACAACAACCTATTTTGATATGAAGATAACACACGACTGAAGCTGCTGAAATGACAAGTCACTACAGGGAGAGAGGGCGGCTGCCCTGGAGGGACACAAAAGGGCCACACAAGACCCACAGTGGACTTTGGGTGATGAGACATAATACGCATTAGTGCCAAGTCAACAGAGATTTTGGTATTATTTCTCACTGCAACATAATCTAACCCACATGTACTGATACATTCGGTTAAATTCATCCTTTGATGTGTAGCTCATCTCTAAGCCCATTTATCATTTAATCAATATTTATTATCTATTATGTGCAATGCTGTCTTCTAGGTGTTTGGAACACATCAGGAAACCAAAAAACACATAGATCCCTTTCTAAATAAAGGTTAAATTTTAGATGGAGGCAAGAGTCAAAAAGTATGAAGCATAACAAATAAATTATATATCATATTAGATGGGGCGGCTGGGTGGCTCACTTGGTTAAGCATCTGACTCTTGGTTTCAGCTCGGGTCATGATCTCAACGTTCATGAGCGTGGGCCCTGCACTGGGCTCTGCACTGGCAGCATGGAGCCTACTTGGGATTCTCTCCTCCCTCCCACCCCTACCCTGCTTTCTCTCTCTCTGTCAAAATAAATAAACATTAAAAAAAATTTTACAGGGGTGCCAGGGTGGCTCAGTTGCTCAAACGTCTGACTTCGACTCAGGTCATGATCTTGCAGTTTGTGGGTTTGAGCACAAATCAGGCTTTGTGCTGACAGCTCACAGCCTGGAGCCTGCTTCAGATTCTGTGTCTCCCTCTTTCACAGCCTCTCCCCAACTCACACTCTGTCTCTCTCTCAAAAATAAGTAAAAACATTAATTTTTTAAAAATATTAGAAAATAAGAAGTCTTAATGACAAATTATACAAAGACAAATTATACAAAGTAAGGATCAGGAATTCTAGGGTGGTATAGAAGTGGAGGTCAGGTTCAGTATTACAGGATCTCTGTTTCTTAATTTATAACAGCCATTCTATCTACTTATAGAATATTGAGTATAAAATGTGCTTTAAAACTGCTTGTAAATTATACAAGGCTATACACATATTCATTGTTACTGTTGTTGCTATTTAATAGCAGTAGAAGATTCCTCTGGGTCATTATTATAGGTAATAAGGGTCATATGGCATGATTTTACTAAAACTCATGTATTTGGAATACATAAAAATTATTCTGTGTATTCTGCTATATTTTTCAATATTCAAAGATACAGATACTTGATCCCTTAGCAGGTTACCTCTGAGTCAGAACATTTGCTGAAAAGAGGCTGTAGAAGAAGTTAAGAAGTAAGTGTGCCGAAAGTATATTCTATGCTTTGGGACAGGAGAAAAACTACACCTTGATTGCCATGTTCCTATTTCACAGATTTTGGCACAATTGTAGTTTTCAGTTTTTTAGAAGAGCCACTTCCTTAGAAATATCAGCCAAAGTTGCTGGGATTCAGAAAGGTTATGAAGAAAGACTTCAATATCCTAGAGGTCTATTTCCTGTTTAGTTCTGAATCTTGGAGCATCAAGAGCAGTCAAGCCTAGGAGAGAGAGCAAACTCTGCTCTCATATGTGGGTTCCTATGTAATGTACAGAGCAGAATAAGGTAACTGCGGATGGAAATAAAAACAAATAAGAAAGCACTAATATAGAGTAGGACAAAATGTGGCTGTATCAGCCACAAGGTACTGATACAGTGAAAAAAAATCTGTTGGGAAAGTAAGCCCAGAGTAGGAGCCACAGGCCACTCACCATCTTCTCATTCTGGAATGGGAATAATCCATACCCATAGTTCACATGCACGTGTAAGGATCATAGGGAATGGAATATTTTACAATTGTACAGAGCCACCATGCATGTTCTTACCCACCTCCAGAAACACAGAGAACAATGACCAATTCAGGAGAGTATCTACGAGTAGGTAGAAACATGGGAATCTGTCTTTAAGTAAACGGAACAGCATGAAAGCACTGTAAACACAGACCAGTATTTTCCAAATTGCAAGTCATTACGAATTAATGAGTTGTAAAATTAATTTAGTAGGTTGCATCTAGCATTATTTCCAATAAAACAGAACAGACAATATCAGAATGCATTATAGTTACAATGTAAAACACTGCCACATGAAACTTTTGCCTCAATTATACATGGTAATGCTCCTATGGGGTCATAAAGTGGCTGGGGTCATTGTCAAGAAATCTGAAAGCCACTTATCTAGACTGTCAAAAAGCTTGATTCAAGGGAGAGAAATGTGTCCTCATTTAAATTTTAAGATGTAGACATATATATAACAGATTTCCTAACACCTGAAACATTTATAAGGTTGATAATATGAAAAAAAAACCTTGTCAAGATTCACAGGGATATATATATAATCCTACCATTAGTCTCCCTAGCAACACCCTCTGTCCAAATCAATAGAGAAGTACTAAATGAAGATCTGACTTAATATAAATTCATGTACAAAACAAATGGAGGAAGGGAACAAAAGCAAACTTGTCTAGACTACAGATTACAGGCAGTGACAAACTTTCTGTTCTGTGAGCTGATGAGCTCATGTGGTATCTCCGCTCGGTTTTGGGCAGCATATCCTAAGAGGTACTTGGAGACAAAGGAACGCAACCACCAGGACAAAGAAGAACCTGAAAACAGCAGACAGTACTGGCCACGATTAGCCTGAAGACGACGAACGAGACTCATGGCTACAGTCTTCAGGGCACATCCTGGTGCTCTCCAACTACAAAATTGCAAAAGCTTGTCACTGCTCCGGGAATGAGATGTGAACTCTTCTCACAATTGGCCAAGACCCATCCTCCACCCTGCTCGAGCAAACTTTCCCTAGACTGAGCTTAGAGCGTATCCTGCCTCTGCCCCTTTGTGTAAACTACTCTTCAGTCAGCCTGAGACCTTATCCCCAGGTCCTGGGTAGCTGGTGCTTCTGCATGGTGATCTCAGTTCAAACACTGCCTTCTCACGGGGGCCCTGTCTGACCATGTCCCTTCTAAAATAATTCCTCTCCTGGTCATGCTCTGTCACATGGCTAACAAAAAACAAAACAAAACAAAACAAAACAAAGATACCTATCCTCTCTCATGACAAGATAAAATCTATGAAGATGACTTGTCTTGTTTAGGCTTGTTCCTGGTCCCTAGAAGAGCACATACATAAAAAAGTTACCAAAAGTGTCTTTTAAATGTATCAATTTAGATTTTTTAACAGAATAATAAGCTGTACATGAATTCCTTCTTTTTCCCTCTTATTTTTCTATTTCTACATCTTCATCTTCACCACCACCACCATCACCATCATCACCACTGTCATGTTAACATAAGCAACTTGATGGCACGTTATAGTGAATGAAAACCCTTTATGTTCCTTGTATTATTAGGTTAGGGATTGGGTAGAGATTAGGGTACAACAAAGAATAGTTATTATGCACATTTCTAGTTTTATAAATTTAGAAACTGAGCTTTAGAAAGTTGATAAATGGCTTGATCAAGGTCCTGCAGAACAATGGACATGTCAGTCTAGATTCCTCTATTCTCTCCAAGCCACCGTGCTATTTCTCACATTTAGAACAAATCAACAGGAAAACATGATTGGAACATAATGAAGTAGGGATGGAAGATTATAAGGACACCAAACACTAAAGGGCCCTGACTACTAAACTAAGGACTTCGCATGATATTCTTTAAGCAACAGGGAACCATCAAGGATTTGGGGGACAGTGACATCATCAGATAATCTCTTTTAGGAAGGTAACTCTGCCAGGAATATATGGAGTTGATATTTTTTTAAATATTAGAAACAAGGAAGAATATTTTCCTAGTATAAACATGAAGTCACTATGGATTAAGGAAGAGGGAATAGAAAAGAGATACTTGATTCAATGTATGTGGTTGGAACACTGAGAGAGAAGAAAAAGTGAAAGCTTCTGAGAATTGTTTTCAGTTTTGAGGATATGAATATGGTTTGAACATCCAACAACAGGAGGTTTAGTACTTGTAATTTTTAAGCCGTATCCAAGAAATTATCTATGTATATTATCTAATATTCTATGCTGACATACTTTTGACTTAAAAAAATGGTACTGAAATGATTCGAAATGTGACTACCTATGTAACTTTATCTGCTACAGAAAATGTGAGAGGGACGCTTGGATGGCTCAGTTGCTTAAGTGTCTGACTTCAGCTCGGTCATGATCTTGTAGTTCGTGGGTTAGAGCCCCGCATTGGGCTCGCTGCTGTCAGCACAGAGCCTGCTTGGGATCCTCTGTCCCTCTGTCTCTCTGCCCCTCCTCTGCTCATTCTCTCTGTCTCTCTCAAAAATAAACATTAAAAAATATTTTTTAAAAAAGATTATTTTTTCTCAATATGAGAAAAATGCTTGTTAAAGAAATTCTTTTCCTTTTCCTTCATTTATCAAAGAAATGGTCTCACTGCTACTCTGTCATTGGCTGTACTACAGGCTGTGTCTTAGAACGTTATTTAATTATACGCATCTCCATTTATTCCATGAACACACACATAGACTCACATATATACACAAAACTACATGACCTTAAGTAAACTGATTGAGATAAGACCTAATAGTCGACTTTCTTCATGAATTTACTCTCCATATCACATAATCTGGACTAGCACATTGCCTAAGCTTGACGATACATTATGTAAGCCCTGTTTGGAACTTCTGTACAAGTCAGTGGCACGCAAGCTACAGAAGGCCATTTCTAAAACCGTTAAGATCGGAGTTTCATGTGCTGGCTCCGAAGGGTCAGGTGACTACACTATGCTCAGCAGGACATGCTGCAAAGCAGCATTTAAAAAAATAAACGTCTGTGCATGAGCGTGGGTATGACAGGTGTGTGTGTGTGTGTGTGTGTGTGTGTGTGTGTGTGGTGTGTGTGTGTGTGTACATATAGCATTTCTAAGTAAACAAAAGATGGAATGCTGTTAAGACACTCAAGTGAGTAACAAAGTGAAAACATGTTATTTTTACTGGTGAGAAATGTCATCAACATGGAATACTCTACACTTTCTTCATAGAAATCTTCAATTATTTGCATTATAAGAGTTGTAAATTCCAAATAAAACTTTATGAAAGTGCTACTCAAATTTATGCTTTTCTTATAGAATTTCATATCAAATTTTCTTATCCAGGAAAATCTATAATGCTCTATAAAAATAAATGTAAAGTGAAAGGGAACAAAATAGTATTATTCAACATCATTTGAAACTATATTTTCTTAAAGTACTAGACAAAATTAAAACTCTGGGAAAAGAGTAAAGTATTATCTTTCTACCACTCTTTATAACCTAGAATCCAACATTTTGTCATTCAGGAAATAGTGACTGGGTGCCTACTTATGTGCTAGATACTGTCCTAGACACAAAAAATTAAATAACAGGTTCAAGTCCATACAGAATCTTACTAACAAAGCCAGAAAAACTATAAAAGGTCTAGTCAACTACTTCAGAAGATTGTTTCAATACTGTGCTTAGTGTAACTCACTTATTCTTCATCAGGCCATTTTAAAGTTTTTAATTTCATACTTAAACACAATTTTATATAAAAAATTTAATGGTTTTCAATAAAATTATGACACCAAAGATGGGGGAACCATTAAATTAAGGTCAACTTATTTTAATCTTAATTCTTATTTTATTCTGGTTGTTACCATGTTATCTAAGTCTTATATTTACAAGGACAAAATGCAATTTGAAGAGTTTTAAGAGAAGCTCTGTCACTCTCTTTAGGTTACACAGTTTAAAAATTATTTCTTCCTAGTAATTTCTACTGTTTCTAAAGTGGACAACTTTCTTTCCATTGCTACTATAATGCTGTAAGAGCTATATGCAGATATATTTTAGATATAAAGGACACTGTCATATTATTAACTCTAGAATGAATAATTAGCAGATTTCTTTAACTTCATTATTTGGGGGAATATTTTCCTTATTAGGAAAAAATAATTTTCTAATTAGGAAAAAATAATATTTTCCTTATTAGACCATCTTCAGGTTTTCCCCTTTGCAGTAATCACAACTATATGTGTTATTTTAATAAACAAACACAAATTATTATGGCATTTAAATTTTTTTAAAGTATTTATTTACTATTTGAGAGAGAGAGAGAGAGAGACAAAGTGCAAGTGGAGGAGAGACAGGGAGGGAGGGAGACAAGAATCTGAAGCAGGCTCCAGGCTCTGAGCTGTCAGCACAGAGCCCGACGTGGGGCCTGAACTCATGAATGGTGGGTACATGACCTGAGCCAAAGTGGTATTTTCAACTGACTGAGCCACCCAGGTGTCCCTAAGGTATTTTTAAACAGTCAGGTGAAGTCCTCTTCCAAGATATGGTTAAATCATATTGTTTTAATATTGTTAAACAGAAAATAAAAGGAATGCTCGATGGCAATTATTAAAACCAGATTTGTTTATTAGCATTTTTTTTTTCTTACCAAGTGTCTACCTGGGGTCAAATTAACAGAAGTGCCCACCTGTCATGTGAATGGACACACGACACCTGACAGAGTAGGCATCTACTCAGGATTTGATGATTTTAAAAATAGTTTTATTTAGAACGTAAGAGCTGGCATATAATTAATATATTCCTTATATATGTGGTTGTTTTTAACCACATACACACACACAAACACTAACTGCATGAAATTATACTGTGTCTCTTACCTAAAGAATGTGCAGCTGTGGTTTTAGAGCTGAAAAATCGACCGAGACCAAGGTCTCCAAGTTTGACCACTCCAGTAGCTGTAATGAACACATTAGCTGGTTTTATATCTGTGAATAGATGAAGCAATCAGGTGAAAGATGATGTCAGCTTAGGTATTTTCAAGAGATTAAAACACTTTTCATAGAATTTAAAATCTACCTTAAAAATGAAACTCAAGTTTGAATTTTGATCCAATTACTCTATTTTGAGTAATTTTGATATATCCCAATATTTTATATCCTATTATTTTTGAGTCCTCTGATAGAGAAATAATCATCAATGCAGCATGATGCAGACTACTACTGAATTTCATTTAAAATGCATTTTGTTTTCCATTTTCAAATAAACTTTTGTGAAAGTCAAAGCACAAAATGAATTTATTTCTATTTTATATCAATGTCAAATATCTTACTAATCATTAATTTGTTGATACATTTACATAAAATATAAAATTATAACTCTATTATGAACATAACTTAGACGGCCTATGATAATTGCTTAAATAAACTATATTGAAATTTTTCATACCCCCAAATCAGAGGCACAATCCCTAGGTATTGTAATCTTTACATGCTCTGTCCAACTATTCAACTGACAATCTAGAATACATTAAGAGCTAATATTGAAAATTAAAACAATGAAGTTGGCCATATATACATTGCTCATTTGAAAAAGAAATCTTCCTTATGCATATTGAATTGCTTTCCTACATCTTTTTTTTTTTTTTTAATTTACCAACATAATCAGTAAGATGCTCAGAAGAGGCAGGCAGAAAAATAACTAATTCTCATTCTTACTTAAAACTGAGTAGGGCTTTACTTAAAGGTTTTTCATTCTAGTAAATGATAACTTGGAAATAAATTAGCCAAAAAACCCATGATGCTATGCCCATGATTGGAAAGCATTTATTCTTAAATTGCCTAACAACTTGCATCATTTAAACAACATTAGAAGTTATTCATGATTTTATCCTACCTCTATGCATGACTCGTCGAGAATGCATATGTTCCAATGCACTGCAGAGTTGAACAAAGTACTTCCAAACAGTCCTTTCGGGAATTAGCCTCTTTTGTTTCTTAAAATGCTTTTTAAGAAATTAAAAATAAGAATTAGAGGGTTTAAAATTTCTTAAGCCTAGATCCTGACACACAAAATGCTTTAGGTCAGAACAATACCTACTTTTATCTACCTATTACCAACTAAAAAGCACAGGATTCCCCACAGTGAGATGATTCTGAGAATTTTACCTGACATGTTAGCTTAAATTTCTCACTATTATCTAAAGTTAGCACAAGCCATATACCACTACATCTTTGTGATGTCCAATATTTCAAAAAATTAACATCTATATAAAATAATTTCCTAGCCTAAGAGGATGGTGTCAAATTTCATTTTAAGAAAACCCAGAACAAAATAGTCTAAAAACCTAAAGGTAATTATGTTCATTAAAAGACAATTCTCCTCCTGACATTAAGTTTGACTACTGAATTCCTTTTAAATATTGAACCACCTTGGTGATTTGAAATTTGAGTTAATTTATTAAAAATTAAATAAAAGAGATTTATATAAAAAGTTTTCATGAATATTGCACATTACAAGTCAAACCTATACTTTGAATGAATGAAACTAAACTTCATGGAAGAAAAACATTAGAGGAAGGTCAGAGCAGAAACTGAGCACCAGCAAACTAGGTGGGGCAGAGTGGGCCATCATGCATACGAGGGCAAGAGCCAAAATAACTGCAAAATCAATGGTAGATATTTATGCCCATTTTTAATACTACACTTGCTAGAAGACTATACTAATAATATACTCATTTGAAAACAAAGTTCTTAGTTTCCTAAGATTCATCAAGATTCATTATGTAAAAATTTTATTTCTAAAACAAAAATGCAACTGGTTTCCTATTTAACAATATTTATAAATGGCCAACATAAACTACTACATTTGAACAAGTTTTCATTAAATGACCTGATAATTTTAATACAGGTGTTAATGGATATCAATATTTAAATGTGTACTGTAGTACATTTTATCTGAAAACATTTTTGGAAGTTCAACTGACTTGATTTGTTATTGAATACGTAATTCAGATAACTCTAAAACAAGTATGTCTGTCAATTTTTACCCCTGTGACCAGGTGAGGGCAGGCTGAAAGGAAAAACAACACATGGAAATCTGCTCATGCCTCTACTTTATACTTAGCAAACGATTATATCTACTGTTTCATATTCACTCAATATTTCAAAAGATAAATCTTCAAGGAAGAGCTAATAACTTTAGGTTAATGTTTATTATAACACCTGCTAAGGAAATGAACTTAGTAATCTCAGTGACTATTAGCATCAGTAGCAAAAAGTCAGGAACAATTAGATGACCAGGTAATTGAAAAGCCAATCAGGGTATTACCAAAATGTTGAAAACCTCCCATATCATGTCTCGATATTAAGTATTTTTAATTGCAGACGGTGTCAACATCGCTTTTCATTCTAAGGGGGCAATGCTGCAAAATCAGTTCAATACACATAATTTCCTTTCAGATTTGGAATGAGTCCAAATAAAGCCTGTCTATGTGCTCTTCCTAATGCTGGATTAGCATATCAGAAGACTGTTTGATGTCAACAGGAAGATGGGGACCAGGTTTCTTTTCATTCAAAAATAAATATACTGCATCATGTAAGTATCAGACTATGAAAGAAAAAAATTATGCTTTAATATAGATTCTGAAATCATCATAATTATAATTAACTTGGCAGCTTACTTTTTAGGTCTCATTGTTTAAACAATAAAATATATAGGAAAATCAGAATGAAAAAAATTGCCCTCAAAATGCACATTAGGTAAGATGTTATCTGACCAAGATGGTCTGATCATTTTCATGTTTTTATGTTCTTTGAGACTGTCTCCTTGAACAACGAATTAAAGATGAAGACAATAAATTGACATCAGTATAATGCTGCCTAGACAGAATGGCCGGGCAAAACAGAAGTATCCAAAGTAGAAACAGGTATATGAAGAATAATTTTATGAATGTGATTTGATCATAAAATAAATCAAAGGCAGTTTCATTATGTCACTGGTATCTCAAAATATGTTTTATGTGCCTGTTTAACCATATGCAGCTTTCCACCATTCCTTAAAGGTAGGGATTTTTGGTGGGTTTTTTGTTTTGTTTTGTTTTGTTTTTTAAGGAAACCAATACTTAGGATGAGAGAGCCTGTCTGTTCTGATGGTGGCACTGTTGGCTGTCTCTTATAAAAAAAGATGAACAGAAAAAAGGCAATGAAAATTTGAATTCTTTTTACTATTGGTAAAGTGTATATTAACCGTACTACAGAGCAGACACTCCCATAATGCCAAAGTATTTAAAAACAAAAGAAAGTAACGATCTTCTCTTGAAACTTATTCCAACATATACATATCTTTTAGAAGTTAATTCTTTAGTCAAGTAGCATTGCGGTTCCAAAATCCCACTTTTCTTTAAAAAAGACAGCTCTATATAAATGTTCAGCTCTAGATCAGAAAAAAATCTAATGCCAACAAAAAGAAATTAAAAATGCATGTTAATCTGTCACATGGTAAGTTTTTAATAAAGCAAGAAATAATGCAACCAATAATGCCAGGTTACTTATCAATAAACATTTATATAAAAGGGCAGACTGTACAATATGGCACTTTTCTACATTTATGTTATAAAATGGAACTGCAACTTTTTTTAACCTGAAAATAAAATATCTAAAAATTTATGAAGAGGCAGAAATTGGCACCTAGGTATACCCAATCACTTGGAATTAATTTTTACTTAGTCTTTTTTTTTCCAAAGTAGGCAGTCTTTTCACCATGCAATGCTTCAAATACTTGTAATTTTTAAAAATCTGCTTACTATCTCGATCAACATCATTCAAGTAAACACTGAACATTATTCAAATTAAAGAAACATGTATCAAAATAGCCAATGTACATATAAAACATCTTATATATATATATCATACATTTATTACATATAATTATACATATTATATTCTCTCTTATGTGTAAAAAGGTTACCAGCATTTCTCTTAGGTGAAATTCAGGATTCCTGGTAAAACAGATTCACATTGCCACTTAAGTGATATATACATACATATACATATATATTTATATAAAGGGACAGCTAAGGCAAGCTGCTTCTATTCAATGTTGACAAAACAGTCATACCTTTTTTTTTCTCTTTAAATCATCCAACATCCTCCTACAAATTAAACGTCCAAAACCAAATCCAATTATAAAGTGGACACTGACTATTTAACTGGACCAATTTTTTGGACTCAACGAGATCACTTGGTTTCTGCACTCTAGACACTATCACTCCAAATGCAACATTATACTTTACTTATTTCTAAGTTTTGGAATCCTAGCATCCCTCCTCTAGAAATCTCGGGAAAAGCTTCAATGATTTCAGCAACAATAAACTCATCCACAGGGAAAAAAAGAACAAAGTTATGTTCTTGGTTGGTTTTTTTTTGTTTTTTTTTTTTAAATCAATGTCCATAGTAGGTCCTATTTAAGTCCACAGTTTGGGATGTTATTCTTTAAAGAAAAAAAGTTTCAGACAAAACATCCAGAACCACTTGGACTGGCTTCAGGAGTGGGCAACCTGTACAGTCACACAGGACAGTGTATTTAGTTTAATGCTCTGTTGTTGCCATCTTGAAATTCTTAATTTTGTAACAAGGAACCCACAATTGCGTAGCTGGTCTTGGGAACCCAAGCATCCTTTACAAATGGATGCTGTAGTTAAAAACAAAAACAGCCTGGGGCGCCTGGGTTAGTTGGTTAAGCGTCCGACTTTCGCTTGGGTCATGATCTCGCGGTTCGTGGGTTCGAGCCCCGCGTCGGGCTCTGTGCTGACTGCCAGCTCAGAGCCTGGAGCCTGTTTCAGTCTGTGACTCCCTCTCTCTCTTACCCTCCCCTGCTCATGCTGTGTCTCTCTCTCCTAGAAATAAATAAAAAAACATTAAAAAAAAAAAAAAAGAGTAAAAACAAAAACAGCCAATGTGATCCCGGCAAGCAAGGCATTCTTGCAGAACATTAGGAGAAATGATAATTAAATAATGAGAAAGAATGAGTAAGAGAACTAGGATTACAAGCACCAGTTCCATCTCTTCCAAGTATCTAACAAGAGGTAGTAAATAATTTATGTTAAATATAAAGTGGGATGTACTTCCTCCTTAGGAGTGTTGCCAGATGTTTAATGCACCATTAACATAATCCATTATGCTATCACCTTTTATAAAGACCTGATTCTGAGCCTTGACAGCAACCAGCTGTATTACCTTGAGCAAGCCATTTAACACTGCTAGGCCTCAGTTTCCAGAGAGTTTGGAGATGAGCTATATGGTCCCCACCACCTCTAAAAAAAATATAATCTATGGTTCCACAATCTCAGGTACAAATAAAACTTAAATAAATGCCTGCTTGGCACATTTCCACACTTAAAAATAATACTCTACTGGTATGCCCTATCCTATAAGTCTACAATTAATAAAAACAAAGCAAATAATAATAATAATAGTAATGCCTCAGAGATTCCTCATAGGTCCAGTTAATACTATAAATGATCTTCACATGAGATGACAGGTAGTTAGATAAACTTGAAACAGGTCAAACATTTACCATCAGGAGGGATGTTATGTTCCCAAACATATCTCTGATTACAATGCATTTTCATAAGGCTACATTTTGCAGTGGTTGTTTCAAAGAAATTCAGTGCACAGAGACTGGGTGATGGAAAAGACAGGGTGCTTCTGAAAGTGTAGCTGATGGCTCTAAGAGTGATTTGTATTATATATTCATGTTCCTGTGGCAACATCTTTCTTCTGAAGGTATAAGGAATCTCAACAGACTAAACCACACAAATACTTGCTACACACAATTTTGGGAATTATATAAATGTGTAGAAGAGTTACATCTCAATTAGAACTTGGTATGTAATACTAGTGTGAAACATGTGAATATTTTCATTCTAAGCATTCTGAATATAACTCAACAATCTGAAGTCACTGGAGAAGGTGTGGGGTGGAATGGGCCTGGCAGCCACGAAACCACTGAAAATACTTATCACTGGCATCTCAGTTTATCAACATTGATAAAATACTTCCCATGCAAGCTCCACTTGTCTTTTTCCTTTTGTGGAGTGTCAGAAAATCTGCTAAGAGTATTTCGCTGTTGCTAGATTATAATTTAGTAGAATATCAACATAATCAACTCATTCCTCCAAATCAAAACTGTATGGGTTATTAAGGAAGCTGAGATAAGTTTACTCTTAGGGTAGGAAATGTGAAATAGGTAAAGATTTCTTCTGAGTCTTGGAAAAAGAAAAACCTTAAATCATTTAGCAAATAAGAAAAATAAGCTCCTACAAAGTTGTAATGTTCTTCTCCCAAAGAGGCTGCCTTCTGAAACATTAGCATATTGAGCTCAAGAAAACTTAGGACATTAAAAAATTTTAAAAAAACATATGAATGCATCAGAATTACTACCAGGAATGATCCCTACATTGTTGCCATGTGGGTAATTGTTAAGAGAAGCTTCCACGTTACTAAAACTAATAGAGAAGATACCTGGAAATACTTAAGATGTTTTCTCTACTATAGATAGAAAGAGTAAGACAAAACAGCAGAAAATTAATCTTCCAGAAGACACAAGGTCACAAAGATAAATGGAAACATTCACTTCTTGAATAATTTTTTTCTGGTTTTGTTTTACCAGACAATGGTAAGAGAGTTGAAAAGATATTTCAGTATTCTTAATGGACAAGGGAAACAGCAGAACAATAACGAGATGAAAATGTTCTCTCAGTAGAAATCTCTACTTAATTGCCTATGGCCCCCAATACTACTGCTTGTGATTTTATAGGATTTTTAAAAGGCAGCTTTAGATTGATATTATTTTAAAATGTAAAGAGCAAGGCATTCTTTGAAAATTTTCTTCTAATTCTCCCAAATAAATACAATTCAAAAGTTATATATCACCTTTTAGTTATGCTCACAGAATTATAAATGGTCATTAGGATATATAATTTTCAATTTACTAAAATCTCTAAGTTCTGTACTACTTCACTATCTTACTACTTAAGTATCAAGGAAAATCCAGGTGATATTTTATCAGTAACATTGCTTCTATACAAATAATTCTTTATAACACACCTACATATACATATCATATATAAACATAAATCCATAGAGGGGCACCTGGGTGGCTCAGTCGGTTAACTGTCCGACTTCGGATCAGGTCATGATCTCACGATTCGTGGGTTCGAGCCCCGTGTCAGGCTCTGTGCTGACAGCTAGTTCAGAGCCTGGAGCCTGCTTCAGATTCTGTATCTCCCTCTCTCTCTGACCCTCCCCTGCTCACGCTGTGTGTGTGTCTCAAAAATAAATAAAACATTTAAAAAAAAATAAATAAACATAAATCCATATACAAACACATAGTTTACATGCATTGCGTGTACGTAATTACATAAGTGTGTGTTATATATGAGTGTATGTATGTATGTATATAATATTAAATTCTGTATGGATTTTTTCAGATAGTACCACTGATTTGTAATCTTAAACTTCCAAATAAGTCTAAGGCGATATAACATAGATGGCAATCTTATACAAAAGACCTAGAGGGAAACTGACTGTATTTGGAATCACTGGCAATTCTCATAGTTGTGTGGCTTGGGCTATACATTTTATGCCAGATGCTGAAATGGAAAGTGTAGGTATCCTGGTAAACTATAAATCAGAGTTATCAAAGATAGATGGTACTACTGGGAAGACTTTATTGCTTTAAGGACTCAAAGGTCAAAAGTGTAAGAGACAGTTCAAAGTGATTTTATTTTCAGTATAGCCTCTAAATGTGGATAAGTACAAATAAAAATGTGTCTACAAATGTAAAAAACACAACCACACCAAGAAGGTAAACAAGATTTATAAGTTTTAATATTTGGAGATAATAATTATCTCTAAAACATCGTTAATATTTTATCTGATTTATCAAAGCCTGTCATGTAGACTTCTAAGACATACTTCACACCCCAAAATTCCCAAGTCCTGGTATGTAATTACCTCCCCTTGAATGCAAATTGGGTTGTGACTATGATGAGCTGTCATTCCTATATCATGTTATCTTATATGGCAGGAAAGATTTTGCTGATGTAAGTAAGGTTCCAAATCAGCTCCTTCTGAGTTAATCAAAAAGGAGATTATCCTGGGTGGGCAGAGCCTACAGGGTAAGACCTACAAAAAAGTCAGAGATTCAAAGCCAGAGAGACTCTACTGCTGGTCTGAGGGAACAACTGCCAAGCTATGTAAAGGGCCATGTGACAAGGAAGAGCAGGAGGCTGCTAGGACCCAAGGACGGTCCCCAGTTGATAACCGCAAAGACAGTATGACGCTATAACTGCAAGGAACTGAATTCTTCCAACAACCAGTGAATAAGGTAGAAAATCCTTAACCTCAGATGAGATCACAGCCTCAGCTGGCACCTTGATTTCAGTCTTCTAAGATGGTGAGCCAAGAACTCACTAACTGGCATGTGACCCACAGAAACTGTGATATAAGAAATTTGTGTTGTTTAAAGTTGCTAACTTTGTGGTAATTAGCAATCGAAGAATAATACAAAGTGAATTTCTAAACACAGTTAAAATCGATACATAAAATTACCTTTATGTCTGTATAGAGGAAAAGAGTCTTACGGCTTCTACCAAATTTAAAGGGAATGCCATATAAGTAGTATCAATGCAGAAGACACAAAGTTGCATAACGAAGAAGACAGCATTTACCTAAATAAATTAAGACTAAGTAAAGACAGCCTACATTAGAAAAGAGACAAAGATGCCCACTCTCACCACTCCTATTCAACATTGTAGTAGAAGTCTTTGCCAGAACAATCAGGCAAGAAAAAATAAAAGAGGTATCAGGATTGGAAAGGAAGAAGTAAAATTGTCTCTACTTGCAGATGACATGATTTTAGATACAGAAAATCCTGAAGGCTCAACCAAAAAAAAAAAATGGTTAGTTCTAGTCAAAGAATTCAGTAAAGTTACAGAAAACAAAATTAATGTACAAAAATCAGTGGTGTTTTTATATATTAACAACTTATCTGAAAAAGAAATAAAGGAAGTAATACGATTTACAAATGCATCAAAACCAGTAATAACTTAGGAATAAACTCAACCAAGGAGGTGAATGATGAAAGAAATCAAAGAAGACTCAAATCAAAGGAAAAGTATCCTGTGTTCATGGCTGGAAGAATTTTAAATTGTTAAAATGTAAAATCTACCAAAAGCTATTTACAGATTAAGACAATCCTATCAGGATGCTAATGGCATTTTTTTACAATGTACAAACAAAACAAAACAAAAAACCAGTTCTATAATTTATACAGAACCACAAAATACACCAAAAAGCTAAAGCCAAAGCAATCCTAAGAAAGAAGAAGAAAGTGGCACACATCACACTTCCTGATTTCAAGCTATACTAGAAAGGTACAATTATCAAAACAGTATCGTACTGGCATAAAAGCATATCAACGAAACAGAATCAAGGGCCCAGAAATAACCGCAACCATGTACAGTCAAACTAATATTTGACAAGGGAGTTAAGAATACTTAGTGGAGAAAAAATAGTCTCTTCAATAAATGGTGCTGAGAAGACTGGATATTCACATGTAAAAGAATGAAACTACATGCCTATCTTACACCACTCCCAAAAATTATCTTGAAATGAATTAAAGGCTTAAATGTACAACCTGAAACCATGAAACTCCTAGAAGAAAACAGGAAGAAAGCTCCTTGACATGGGTCTTGGCAGTGATTTTTCAGAAAGTACACCTAAAGCATAAGCAACAGCAACAATAAAACGAACAAATGTTACCAGGTGAAACTAAAATTGTCAGAAGAAACAATCAAGAAACCAAGAAGGAAATCTACAGAATGGGAAAAAAATATTTGCAAACCATATATCTGATAAGGGATTAACATCCAAAATATAGAAAGAATCAATATATCTTAATAACTAACAGCAATCATAACAATAATCATTCAATTAAAAAAATGGGCAAAGACTGAAACAGACATTTTTCCAAAGAAGATAGACGAATGGCCAACAGGTACAGGAAAAGATGCTCAACAACACTAGTCATTAGAGAAATGCAAACCAAAATCACAATGAGATATTACCTCATGCCTGTTTGAATGGCCATCATCAAATGCTGCCCTGGAGTCCTTGTACAGTGTTGGCTGGGACTGTAAAGTGGTACAAAACACTACAGAAAACAGTAATGGAGGATCCTTAAAAAATTAAAAATCAAACTACCATAGGATCCAGCAATTCCACTTCTGGGAATATATCCACAAAAAACAAAAACACTAACTCAAAAAGATATCTATAGCCCTATGTTTACAGCAACATTATTTACAATACCCAAGACATGGAAACCAAATAAGTGACCATCAATGGATAAATGAAAAAAATAAGTTGTGAGTTATAAATATATAGAGATAGATATATGTATATTCATATACACACACATATATACACACACAGTATACATATACACACACTTACATATACGTGTGTGTGTGTATATATACACACACAAACACAGATATACACACACACACAATGGAATATTATTCAGCTATAAAAAACAAGGAAATCCTGCCATTTGCAACAACAGGAGGAATGAACCCTGAGGTATTATGCTAAGTGAAATAAGCAAGACAAAGAAAGGGAAATGCTGTATGATCTCACTTATATGTGGAATCTAAAACACATACACACACATCCTCTCTCTCTCTCATAAAGAAAGAGATCAGCTTTGTGGTTTCCAGAGACAGAGAGTGGGCAGAGGGGAGACTGGAGGAAGCAGGTCAAAGGTACAAACTTCCAGTTATGACACAAATAAGTATCAGGATGGAATGTACAACATGATGACTACAGATAATACTGCTGACTGATATACAGGAAAGTTGTGAGAGTAAATCCTAAGAATTCCCATCACAAGGAAAAAAATTTTTGTCTTTCTCTTGTGTCTATTGTGACATGACAGATGCTAACTAAACTCAGTGTAGTAATCATTACATAGTATATGTAAATCAAACTGTAATGCTGTGTATCTTACACTTACACAGTGATATATGTTAATCATATATCAATAAAACTGGGGGGGAAAAAGAAGAGACAGGCTTAACTAATTATTTGGAATTGTGCTGAACTCTTGGCATGAAATGGATCTCCATTTAAATTAGTAATCCATATTTCACGAAAAAAAAATTCCCAATACTGACTTTTCTTTTCTTTTTTAATGTTGGCTTACTTCTTAGCCAGTGTGGAGTGGTATGAAAATCTTTTGGCAGATAACAAACTTCTAAGTTCCTCCCCTCCAAGAGATTTATTACAGGGAGTTATATTGTGTTTTATTGATATTCAGCAACATAAAGGTCTTTACAAATATAATGTTAAAGAAATGCACTTACATTTTCTTCTGCCTCAAACTAACTTTCTAAGAGGTAATTACAAATACAAGAAATTACAAATAGTTGAATGAAGAAGCTATATGTTGGAAAAATGGGCTATGAAAATTTAAAACACATTTTAACAATATTCTATTGACAAGCTGCAATAAACACAGTTCCTGTTTATGTCTTTCTCAGATTAGTCTCTCATTTTCTCTATACTCAGTCTCCATCACCAAATATGTTTCTTGACATTCAGAGAGAGAAATAAACAGTAGTAATAAGGCATAATACAAAATGGAGTATCTACTGGTACAATAAAGAAAATATGCAGCATATAAATCATAACTCAATAAACTGAAATCTGAGTCTATTTTCCTTTAAAATTCTGATTACTGAGGATAAAGAAATATATGATGAAAAAAATCTAGATTTCCTTTTATCCTAAAACTCATCTGGGAAGTACTTCATCTGACCACAGCCTCAGGTATTCCTTTGTCACTAATTAGAGAAATACTGAGTATTTCAACGATAAATTGCTTAATTATATTTGTCAGCTTGCTCTAAACCAATTAATTATTTACTTGTAAAATTCTTTGATGCAATGCTATTCAGAGGTTCATTTCTGGAATACAGACCAGAAGCTATATTTCCTCTTCTATCCCAATTAAGCTGAAGACTTGAGACAGTGAAATATATTGTTGTGATGAACTATGATTTACAGTATTACTCACTAGGAAGAAATGAATCATTTTCTTACAATTCAAGTATCTACTGCTGTCCTTTATAAAGCTTTCAGTCACAGTCACGTTCTTTCATAAAAGAAGTTCCTTATGATTTTTTTCCTAACGTAGTCTCTTTTATAAAGACAACTTATGGCACAAATAAGTGTTTAGAAAAGAATTTTTGAATTTCTTAGGGGGAAAAAAACCCCACCAAAACCCTTTCTGTATCACATCAGAACACCGTCTTCCCCGAAGGTGGCGTACTACTCAATAGCTTCGCAAGCTCCCTCAAGACCAGAGTGTCAAGCAACAAGAAACGGCTGTGATGGCTTTACAACCCATATTTACTTACTGCTCCCTGGAGCAGAGAAGTGTAACACAGGTAAGAGAATCAGCAGAAAGGAAAGAAGAAAGAAAATATTCACCTCTTATACATTCATTCATTCAACATATTTATTGAGTTACTACTATCAGCCAAGCAACTCCCTGGAAACTAAAGGTGTCTACACCTTGTACAGCAGATACTTCCTGAGCACCTACTCTGTGCAGGCAGCTGTTCTAAGCACTAGGGTATGTGAGGACACAAAACAAACTAAGATTCCTCCCTCTGAGAGCTTTATACTCTGGGTCACCCAGGTCTAGTAATCTTGACAAACATCTTTACCCTCAATGGGAAACACAAGAAAGATTTAAAAACAGAGATTTAAAAAGAGAATTTTCTTTTCTTTTCTTTCTCCGCTTTTCACTTCTCTTACAGACTGATGGAGAAACAGATTTGAGAAATGGGTGCCAGGAGCTAGGAGATTAGTTAAAAAGTTCCTGCCCTCCAGGTGAGGGATGGTGCTACTTTATATACAGGGAGAGAAATGGAGGTAGAGGAGGGTAGAAAATTTGAAAAACATTTAAAAGAAAAATAAACTGAACTTGGTGAGAGGCAGAAGTGTCAAAGAAGAACAAAAGAGTGTCAAGAAGAGTCCTGGGCTCCAGCATGCACAACTGGGCAGACTGGTACCGAATATCAAGTTAGCATTGGAGAAGGAGGGTAATCTGTGTGGACGATCATGAATTTCTTTACAGACATGTTGAGTTAACCTGAATTCAGAATTGAAAGACAGCTCTAGACTAAAGATAAAAAATTAGAAATCAACAAGTGTACAGGAAGTAACTGAATCCAAAGGCATGAATGACATCAACCATGAAGAGAGTATAAAGCAGAAAGGAAAGAGAAGTCAGGACTGAAACATTTAAAACTCTATCATTAAAGGCCAAGAGAAGAGAATGAGTCAGTTAAAAAGAATCAGTGTCTCTGGAGAGGCAGGAAGGAGACCAAGGTACATGGGACTCAATAAGCCAGTGGAGGAGTATTTTAAGAAGGAACATAGGAAAACCAGAGCCAAGTGCAGCTAAGAGATTAAGCAGAATGAGCACTGGATGAAGTCCACTGGATTTAATGACAGAGGTCACTCAAGAGCCATTTCTTGTGGTGTTGGAAACAGGGTCAGGAGTGTCTGTTTGTGAAGGAAAAAAACAGTATGAAGGGAAAGGCAGGCGGAGATTGGGGTGTAAGACTTAAGTCAGTAGTGCTTTCTTTCATCATCTTACACCCCTCCACTCTTTATTGTCCTTCTTTATCATAAAAGACATACGTAAATGTAACCAGATATAAAAATATTCTACTCATGTGAAACTGCTTGGTCAAACTTTCTGTTCTGAACGCTGGAATAACTTTCTCTTATGGCGATTATGCTGAGACTATTCTAAGATCTATAGGTTTGACAATATAACTTCTAACCTGTAGAAAGGCTCCAAGAGGATTTGGGAAATCTGACCCAGAATCTCCTATATCTTAATGAGGTTGACTAATGGTACCTACAGTAAAGGATAGGGTCATTAAAGGCTTATACAATGTCTACCATACAGGAAGGAAGAATGATATTCCAATTCCCTAGAGAACTATCTTGGTTCTATCCAAGTACAAGTACAAGTGCTCTATAAACTTATAACTTACTAGCAATCAGTTGGTATCTTTTATTTTTGAAAAAAGTTTCCTCAGTAATATTTTACATGATAGATACCTTCAAAGTTTAGTCAGAAGCCCCAAAGATGCTTTAAGTGGATAGTTATCAATTCTATAACAGTATGACTATTCATTACCAAACACAGAATCTGTTGTTCTGAATTGATCTTACTACATCCATTGGGTCAGCTGATTAAAAAAAAAAAAAAAAATTCCTTGAAAATGTCAACTGACGGCAAGATCCATTTAAGTAAGAGAGCTGAGTTCATCATATTAAATATAAAAACACACCGACAGATTTTTCCTTCCTTGGTGGTCTAAGAAATCTGAACCTGCTAAAGATGCAGGTAACCAGGCTTCTTCTATATGGTGCTCTGATTGTGCACTAGTTTTCTCAAGTGGTGAAAGGACAGCAGTATTCTTCCAAGGTAAATATTATGGGCTCAGGCATGCCTTGGCAAAGGGTCAGGGGCAGCGACCTGTATGTGTGAAGTAGCAGTAGCGAAGAAAAAAAAACTAAACTGAGAAATAGCAAAAGTCTCTAGAATACAATCAAAAGCCCAAATCATTGATCTCTCAACAGGGGTAAGACTTGATAACTGTAAACTGTATGTTTTTTATCTGCCTTCAGTTGGCATTTGCCCAATAAAGATTTGCCCTCTTTGCTCCCTACTATAAATCCTTAAATAACTCTTGCACTTAAAGTTTAAGCTGAGAATTTTATATTAATTGTCTCTCTTATAGGGACTATTTACACTTGTGTTTATGGGTCTCATCTTGACAGACAGCTCTTTTGTAAATTTGGCATTTGTGTGTTTGCATTTCTTTTTAAAATTAAAACCATGATATTTTTAAATTGTTCATTAATTTGCAAAGACAGTTTATGCTAGTGGTGGGAAGTCCCTAAAACAGAAAACCAGATAACCGATTAGAAGTGAGTCACTCAAACCATGGGACTTGAAACAGAGTCAGTATGATAGCATTCTGTGATAATAATATTACTTCCCTGGTATGCAGTATTTTTATAATTTAGAAAGCAACCTCAAAACTGCCTTCATCTTACAGATGAGGAATCTAATCTTACAAAAAGTTAAGCAACAGGAGAGTTTAAGTGGCTGACACTGAACTCCCAATGGAGAGGAGGGTTCCCAACTAACTCTAGAGAACTGGTGAGTGACTTGATCAGAAAATCTGTGAAAGCTCTGTGATGCAATGCAGACTCTGTGTGCATCAACATCTTTCTGGGGAGAAGGTCAAGGGTTTTCAGCTGATTTTTCAAAAGAGATCTGTGATACAAAAATCTTTCTTTAAGGACCACTAAGGGAAAACATGAAATTTTGTATCAGACAAACCTAATTTCACATACCAGTTCTTCTATTTACTAGTAATGATGATTATCTTCTCTAAGTGTCAAATTTACCTCCCAGAGTCCTTGTGAAGAGTAAATATGGTAATGCATATAAAGCACCTAACACTGTTTTTAAGAACTCCTTATAGTAATCCATGTAGCAGAGATTACTAGTTGTGCTCCCATATCTGTTGACAGACTAAATATACAGACAATGGCCAGATTATATAAAAACAGAACTTTGAACCACAACCTTCAGCAACCTAACCAGGAAACCTTTTATCCATAACAAACAACCCAGGAGGCCAGCCTTCTATGTCAGACGTGCAGGAAGCCAGATTGCTGTCTGTAGTGACAATCCAGGAAGCTAAACATAACTCTGTAACAATCAGCCTTAAATGCCCAGGACTTAATACCTGACAGCTTCCCTAATTTTTGTTCCTGCTTCCAACTTAGGACCAACCAGAGAAAGCCAGATGAGATGCCCCACTTCTGAGTAGCTCACCTATAGCTCCTTCAGGACAACAGCCTCTAGTTGGGTCATACCCATCATAAAGATTTCTTATTCCTCTTCCTGCCTATGAATCTCTGTCAAAACGTTAGTGACCATGGTTGCCTCCCTTGTTTACTACAGCAAGCTCAGAATAAAGAGCCTTGCTTTTCTCATTTAGTTGGTCTTCACTGATTTCCACTATGTTCAACATGTCTTCCTGAGTAGTACAAGTTTAGCTGACACATGACCAGCGAAACGAAGACTATATATTCCAGCCTCCCTTGCAGCTACTCATGTTCGTAAGACCAAATTTTGGCCAATGGGGTGAAGCTAAAATGGTGTGTGGCAGTATCCAGGAATGTGCCTCAAGATTGAGCTAGCAAGTACCCTATGTCCCTACATGCCTGTGAAAGGTGACCTGATTAGCTGTAAATAGGTTTGGTTTCTCAGAATGATAGGTCAGAGCTGCCCTATTAGCCCCAGGATTTTATGTAACAGAGAAACAGAATTAATAACAATTATAATATAGCAGTAGCTTCAATTTGCATACCTATGTGTGAGACATAGTTCTTATCTCTTCATAAATATCGATTAACTAATCATTGACAACAATCCTATGAAGTGGGTTCTATTATTATTTTGTTTTTGAGAAACTGGTACAAATGGAAGTAACTTGCCTGAGGATAAAGTGTTTAGGACACTGTAACTTGGGGGGTTTCTATAACTTGTAACTGAACTTAAACCAATTTATATGCTCTTAGAAAAGAAAGTTAAATAAACTTGTAAGTGGTTGAATCAGGGCTTGATGTGCAAGGTCTGAATGCAATGCCCACTTTATTCTTTGATGAATCCCTCCCAGGAGGTCAGGATTCTCTAGACTCTCTTTCTGTTCCCCTCTGCCTGATATCCAGAAATACAAGGTCAAGGGTGGTCTGTTCAGAGAAATCAAGCTGCAAAATTTTACCCTCGGCTTACAAAAGGCAAATCTGTTGGTCTCTGTCTAAATTGGTTTCAGAGTGCTCACACATCTCAGCTTAACAGTGTAAACTTCACCAGGTAAACCAGCTTCAAAATCATAATCATCATAATCTACTGTCTGTCATTCACTAGATATCTACCATATATGCCATAATATGCCTTTATGTTTAACAGACAATTTTTATCAGAAAAACTAAATACTCAGTTTACAAAAAACAAAACAAACCCTTACCTTTATCATTCTGGAGAGGTCACCAGCATCAGCTAATTCCAAAACTATGTTAAGTTCATTATCTTCAATGAATGATGCATAATATTTAATCACATTTGGATGGTTGAGTTGCTAATGGAAAAAACAAACAAACAAACAAAAAAGGCACCAGATTTTTTTATTGTAAATTCTCGAGAATCACTTACAGTTTCTTAACTTAACAATAAACCTAGTTACTGTATTTCGTCTTTAAGTTAGAAATCTTAACATGACATCATGACATTTTTCTTTAACCTAGTGGATTTTGAAACAGGCACTGTAATTATTAAAAGTAAAAGTAGATAATTTTAATATTCTTTATTAGAAATAATAAAAAGTTTAAAAACTTAAAAAGTTTTAAAGTATGCATTACTATGTTCAATAAATACATAAATATCAATGAATGACATAATTAAAGCACCAATTGCTAAAAACTGTATTTTCAAAATGGGAGCTGTCATTAAGGGTGCTTAGTGGTAAATGAAGTATTCCCTTTTACTCCTATTTTGAAGTTAATCTAATCCTTATTTAACTATAGCCAGTGGTTTCAAACAAAACAAAATAAAAGGTCATCTATTATATCTAATATAATTTTTACATCAAATAATATAATGAGTTTATGGGGTTGATTCATTAAATGAATCTAAGAAAAATTTCACCTTGCAGAAATATATGCCTCAGTCTATACACAGTGACAATCCTTCTGTACAATCTTTTTGTTCAATCTTTAAGTAAGATAACATAAGATAAATAGTTTCTCAAAGAAAATTTTCAAGAATTCTCCCAGACGGTTTATCCATGATTTTCTTCTCTTCTGTCTACTTACATGTTTTTCCTCCACATCTTCTACAATAATACTTCTCTATAATAATTTATACTTATTTTTAAAGCAGTTGCTTCATGGCCCAGGAAATAATTACAACTAACAGAACAGAGGGAAAGTATGGTTCATTTTTGAAAAATCTGATTAATGGTAGGCACAAACAAAAATGTATGGCATAAAAAACATCCAAGTCTTATCTAGTAGTTGAAGATAGTACATAAGTTGCAGCATTCCTCAAGGAAATTTCACTAGAAGAAAAGCAGTTCAGAGATAACTGAGATTTCAGTCGCATTTTTTGAGTGGATAAGAAACTGAAAAGCTAATTCAGACATACTTTTTACATCACCCTTCCTAAATCTGGAAAAAAGACACAGAAATATAAAAATCATGTGCCCAATTGGATCAGTCCACTTTCTCAATATATTACATCTTGAGATATACATCTATATTAGATCATAAGCTTTGAGATAATACCAATACGCATTTATGCTATTTAACCTTAAGAATATGTCTAACTGGAATGGTCAAGAAAAAATTTCTTTAATATTTTATGCTCATTTTATTTCCTAGTTTGAAAAGTGAGGGGTGGAGAGTGGAGGGAGCTAATTCTACCAAATGTCCCAATTAAATTATTTTATAATGAATCCAAAAGGTAACTATATTCTTCCATATAGTAAGATACAAAATTGCACCATGTGGCTTAAAAACAATGTGGCCTAAGTTAAATCTTAAAAAAATTTTTCCTTGTAAGTGCAATATTTTCATAAATCACTTTTACTAACATGCTCAGCTATGTTAAAATTAGTCAATAGTTCATTTATTTACCTTAAGGAGATCAATTTCTTTGATACAATCAGCACGTGCTTTGGCATCCATTAAGTCATATATCTAAAAATAGAATCCAGAATTATTTAATAAACTAATAATCTAGGGTTCAAGACACCATGTAAATTCATTGTAATACTTCACATGTGGTTTATACACATATTAAAATTTTCTTCCTGATTAGTGTTTTAGGAACTTTGAAAAACTACAGGTATTTTATCTCATGTTACCTCTAGAGTTTACATTTTTCCCTACACAGGCAGTCAGTATTAAAAATGAGAAAAGAGGGGCGACTAGGTGGCTCAGTCAGCTGAGCATCTGACTCTTGATATTGGCTCAAATCTCACGGTTTGTGGGATCAAGCCCAACACTGGGCTCTGTGCTGACAGTGTGGGGTCTGCTTGGGATTCTCTCTCTGCCCTTCCCCCATTCATCCTTCTCCCCGCCACCCACTCAAAATAAATAAATAATATTTCAAGCAAATTAGAAAAATAACAATGAGAAAAGAGAACCACTAGACATTTCAAACCACTAGCCATTCAAACAGAATGGATGTTGTGATCATAATACAATAAGAGCTATATGTATTGAACAATTAATATGTGTTAAACATACAACATTAACTATCTCATTTAATTTTCATTTAATCCTTAGAAAGACAATAATATTGGTTTCCCATTTTATAGATGAGGAAAAATAGGTTTAGAAAGCTTAAGAAACTGACAAAAGTTCATACAGCTAATAAACAGAGCAGCCACAATTCACTCTAAGAGTTTTCCAACTATGTAACGCAGGCTCTGAATGATTAATCTATACATTCAAATCATGTCTAAAAGGTCAAATGCACACCTTGACAGGGATGATGTCACTACAAATTGTTTCTTTGGAAAGAGAGGTGACAAAATCTTACCCTTTCTAAGGATAAAGCACAGATACACGTACAACACATACACAGATATACTCTTATCTGTAGAATTAAAATTTTATAAGACAGAGGAGCAATTATGAAAAATATCTAAAAAGACTCCTAGGGGGTAATAATGAGTAAAAGGTAGAGAAATATTGGTCTAATACGAAAAATATAAAAATACACAATGTAAGCAAAGGAATATTTAGGATGTCTCTGTAAAGAAAGAATGCTCAGTGTTCTAAATGTGTGGAAAATAAATAAATAAAAAGCAACATGCTAAATATGGGAGAAAATATGTGAGTGAGTCACAACTGCAAGCTGATTAAAACCCTGATCATAGGGGTGCCTAAGTAGCTAAAGTAGGTTGAGTGTCCAACTCTTGCTTTCAGCTCAGGTCATGATCTTGGGTCTTGGGATGGAGCCCCACATCCAGCTGCATGCTGAGCATGGAGCCTGCTTGAGATTCGCTCTCTCTTCCTCTGGCCCCTCCCCTACTGCACGTGCTCTATTTCTCTCTAAAGAAAAAAAGAAAAAGAAAAAGAAAAAGAAAAAAGAAAACCAGCCCTAGTCATATAACACAAAATCTTTAGTGACATTTATAGTTATTAACTTGACCAAGTCTTCCTGATTTAGACTGCCAATACCTTCCAGGAAAAGTAGGTGTATAACCTGAAAGGAGCAGCAGGCATGATCCAAGTCTGACTCGAGTGAGAATTACTAAACACCTACTAGGGTTGCAGCCTCTTATACATGCTGCTACAATCTTTACCATGTTCCTACAAAGTAGGTAGTACTGGCTCCAATTTAGAAAGGAGGACTGAGACTCAGAGAGGGTAAATTTATGCTTATGGTTGTGAAATTAGTAAGTAATAGAATAAGCACTTGAATCCAGATCATTCCAGCTCTAGAGTCTGTGTTTTCTTCAATGGCCCAGGCTGCTGTGAAGTCCAATACATATACAACTAACTAATAAGTACTGAAATACATGTGTGTGCAAAGTGTAGCATGAGAAATCTAAAGAAGGAATCCCCATGTGAGGAGTGGGTAACATTAAAGCGGAACTTTGAAAAAATTGTCAAGATTCTGTTAGCCAAAAAAACCCAATATATCTAAGGCATAAAAGGAAATATATAATATTGGGGAATAAATAGATCTTATAAGAGGAAACGTTTGCTTAACATCATTTTGAACATCCAAACATGCATGTAGTTTTCCCTTAATTAAAAAAAAATTAAGAAAAATATAAATAAAATTTGTAAACAAAAAATCTGTAAATTCACTTTCTTAAAGAATTTTAGCTTCTTCTCTCTCTCTTCCATGTCTTGTACAAATGTATCTGTGTTTTAGTTAGTGACAATGGTGGCAGTATGCGTTATATACGCTTTTTCACCTGATTTACAGCAAAATACTCTTCGTATTTCTACATAGTCTTTAACTTTATGTTTATTTAGTTTCTAATGAAAATTTTTAATATAAAGTTTATGTTTTTCAAGTTTTAATGTGAAATAGCTAAGAAGTGCACTGCACATAAAGACAATTAACATAAATAACTTGCTCAGGTTCCTGCTTTCTTTCATTCACAAAACCGTGTTGTCGACTTGTTACTAGATTTTATTGTAGACACAAATAAGAAAAGAAGCTTGCAGTCCTAGAGATGCACACTGCCAGATGCAGAATGCACCCTGGAACACAGGAAATGAACATACAGTCTAATCAGCATTCCTTGTACAGGTGCTGGGAGCCCCTCAAGAGGGTGGAGTAGGTCTGGCAGGGATCATATACGCAGGGAAGTAGAATACACTTCAGAAAGGTTTCTTATCGAAATAAGTAAAATCAACATTTCATTACTTTTGCTTCATTAAATTGCTTCATACTTAGCAATTTCTTCTTTTTTATTTATGAGACAGAGACAGAGGGGAGGGGGGGTGAGGGAGAGCAAGCTAGTGGGGGAGGGGCAGAGAGAAAGGGATACAGAGAATCCTAAGAAGGCTCCAAGCTGTCAGCATGGAGCCCTAGATGGGGCTTGATCCCACAAACTGTGAGATCAGGACCTGAGCTGAAATCAAGGGCTGGACACTTAACCAGTGGAGCCACCAAAGCATCCCTACACTTAGCAATTTCATATAAAAAAAGCCACTCACCCTCAAGTTGCCAAATTAATATAATATTGATGTAAATAAAATTTTGAATTTGATATTATTACAGTTATGAAATACACAGAGAGATTTTTTTTAATAAAAAATCAAAATGGCAAGAGAAATAACTGATTCTCACCAAATCATGAGTGCTAATGCCATTCTTAGGACCTACTAGTCACAATGAACTTGAGATAATTCAAAGAAATGCAGGGAAGTACAAAATGTTAAATGTCTTGGACTTTAAAGGAATTCCTGCAAACTTCTTTTAAGGAAAAAGAGAAAGACTAATTCTGGTACTAGTAATTAAAATGAAGAAAATCACAAACTTGAAGGCATGCATAAGTCTTATTTCCCAATAATCAATGTCTCTATTATGGGAAAAATATTTAAAAGGCAAAGCTAGTGAATGAAATGAGAAAAAGATGTGTACAAGTGCCTTAGGAAACTCCAACTAGACACAACAGAGAAAGATGTAAGTATGCTCCACAGACATCACGAATTTCTAATTCAACTTCTAACTAAGTAATTTAGTATTACAAGTTAACTTTTATTTTTAGCTGAATTCTCAGTGATATCAAAGTCTTTCCTTATTCACTGAGAGAGAAGCATGGCTCGCAAATTTGAAGCAAAACTAAATTCTGAACCAAATACGTTTATAAATACATTTAATCAGAAATTCATTAGTATCTTATCTTTCTTTTCCTCTTAGCCAGCAAAACAAAAATAAAAACTGGATCTTTAGACAGAATCATTCCCAGACACAGATTCAAGACTGTCTGATTTCATGAGCAAGAAAAGATAACACACAAGGAAAAACAAAATCTAGAGTTTGTAAAAATAGCTTTCATAGGATATTTACAAGCTTGTCTTGAGAAGCCATCTTTTTGAGCTCTACTAAAATTTCTTTGGGTTTTCAGTATACTTGATAAGAACAAAGTTATTAGCAGAGTTTAGGCAAGCACTGGCTAATAAATTCTTGGTACTTCTGAATCATTTTAAAAGTTTTCTTTTATCATCTTCAAATTCTGACAAAAATTACTCATGACTAATGAAACTGAAAAGGATAACACTGAGTATCTTTAAGAGCACAAAGAGGGCCTTCAAGTAACTTAACAGAAATGCCCTTGAAAAGGCAGATGTCAACTTGTTAGAAGAAAAAACACTTAAAATGTAGCAATGAAAGTACTTAAAAATGTATACTTTCATAGAAAGTTTGAAAAACCTGGTATATCTCACTTTAAATAGACAGATAAATAAAAATCTTATTCAAATATCTCCTAGGCCTCCCCAGCTTTATAGAGCATGAATGATGAAGTGAGCAGCTTGTCCCTAAATTGAGCCCCTGTACTCCATGTGATGAAACCTCAGTCAGCCCTGGATTATGCCGTTCTTCACCCCAGTGTTCTTGCCTTCTTTACCAGGTGCCATAATGATGCTTCCATCCCTTATTCCGGCTGCTGCACAGACCATTCCCTAATCATTGTTGGAGTGAGGGGAGAGAAGCTCTAAGGAATATTTTTGTTATTAGCCTGTCAATTTCTGGTTCTCTTACTTGCTGACTGGTAGGCAGACTTTCCCTTACAGAGCCTCTCTCTCTTATTTGAAGGGGTAGAGGATGGGTGAGGAGAGGTAGACAATCCATTGCACAAGGGCTGTGAACCCTCTAGATTGAAATCACAATCACTGAACAAGTTAATGTCAAAATAATTAAGGTCTCTACCACCAGCACTTCCCTGATTAAATACAGAAGCACTCTTAAAGGGTGGAGAGATTGGGATGGAGGGGGTGGGGCGAAGCATTAAGCAAGGTGAATGCAGAAGAGTTCTACACTGAAGCCAGAAACTTGCTCCCTTTCTAATGCAAGGGCCTGTGGCCTAGCTTCTGTGGGCCTTGCTTTCTTAATGCATCAATGTGCTTGAACTGCAAATTACAACAGGCTTCAATTTCTTTCTTGTGAATTCCTTAAGTTTCTGGCAAATGACAGTATGGAACGAGATACCTGTGAGTGTCACTAATTATTCTTTGATTATTAAAAAGCTTTTTAAAGGAAACGCCTTTTAACTCAGCAGGCTAGCAGTGATCCAACTTCGAGGAGTCCATCAGGATGTCCTGTTCAATAGTTTCCTTAAAATTAAAAACAAAACCAAAACAAAACTTCTAAAAATTATCAAGGAAATTCACTTTTATTCAGATTTTATGAGAGCCTAAAGCTCAGCAAAGCTTAGTTAGGATCTGTATAGATTAAGAAGCTACTCTATGCAGGTATATTGGAAGCTATGAATGTGGCTATAGGAGAATCAAATGATCCGAAATTATAACTGGGGAAAGTGCCCAGAGTTAGAGGGGGGAAAAAAAGCCATTGAAGGGGACAGAAAAGGGATACCTAGAGAGGGAGGAGAATCAAGAGTATGTAATCCCAGGGGTACTTGGGTGGTTCAGTGGATTAAGTGTCCGACTTTGGCTCAGGTCATGATCTCAGGGTTCCTGAGTTTGAGTCCCGCATGGGACTCTGTGCTGACGGCTCAGAGCCCAGAGCCTGCTTCAGATTCTATATATCCATCTTTCTCTGCCCCTCTCATACTTGCGCTCTATCTCTGTCTCTCTCAAAAATAAACATTAAAAATTTTAAAAAAGAAGAGCGTGTAATCCCAGAAAACACAAGAGGCAAGTTTTAAGAAGCTGCAGGTGTTGGAGTAACAGATTATTCTATACAGGTGGTAGTATGAAAGTCCAAGGATGCTATTACAGGCAGAGAAGAAAGGCTGATGTGAAAGAAATGGGGCACCTGGTAAAAAAAAGTCTCAAAGGAGGCAGAGATGAAAAATCTATCCAGAGCACAGGTAGAGAGTTAAGACCAGGTGATTTAGAACAGCTACATAGTTCTGAAAACAAAGTGCACAGCAAAGACTTGTATCTGTCACACAGGAGATGGCATTTCCCACTGCGCATACATGCATATGGGCGGAGGCTACAGCTTCTGAGTACTTGTTCTTAACTTCCACTGTGGACACTGTACTCACGTACCTGCTGACCTGGGGTTCTCTCTATACTCTGCTTAAAATACATTCAAGTGGGAAGTGTCCAGAGAGTGTAACATGTCCAAGGGTGGGGGGAACGCCAAGCAAAAGTCCAAGAAATACGCTGAACCCTCTGTTCTGTGGGACATGGAACAATGATTACATATGAATAGAGAAATGAAGTCATACACAGTGGAAATTAACCACGACTGAGGATTAGCAAGACAGGGAGAGATTCTAGCATGGAGGCATCTGCACTGCTCAAATAGCTGACGAAGGTCCAAGAGAGTTAACAACTAAAATCAGACCTTAAATAAGAGGTCTGCCAGCAACAGCACTGCTAGGAATTTACCCAAGGGANTAATCACATAACATCACTAAAACTATATAGAGTCCCGAACCCGCATACTGTTGGTATGTCTGCCCAGAGGAAGCAAATGAAAAGTAGCTTGTGTTTATATACTAATATTTAGGATTCCTCTAAAGCCCATAATTATGCCAGAGGCTCACAGACCTCTACGTCCTGAAGACTGCTCATGGATGGAAAAATTCCTTAGTGGGGAAATGTACCCATTTGTGTAAGAGGAGATGTAGACAGAGGAGGAGTGTCTTCACTCGTATCCCTCAGCCCACCGCTCCTGCATGCTCCCTGGTGCCCACAAGAAACCCAACTGTAGGTAGCAAAATGGTGGAAATTGATCTAAGCCCTCAGACCCCATGGTTGTGTTATGACTGTCACGGTTGAGAGGTCCCTGGGGCTGAACGAGATCACCACCGTTTCTCTGTTGGGTCACCTGCGTGAACAGAAAACCCAAGTGAATGCTGGCTTACACACACAAGAGCATCTTTTATTCCACGCAAAAGGTGGGTGATGGGCATTAAGGAGGGCACTTGTTGTGAAGAGCCCTGCGTGTTGTATGTAAGTGATGACTCACTGGATGCTACTCCTGAAACCAATAGTGCACCGTATGGTCACTAACTAAAATGCAAATTTAAAAAAAAAAAAAAAAAAGGTCTGAAGAATATGGACTAATGAGTGCGCGGTAATCAAGATGAGGCCAAAGAACAACTTTTACTGGAAAGAGGGAAAGGGAGAGAAATGGGAATTTAACTACTAATAATGTTTAGCCTTATTATTGCCGTGCACTGAAGAAGATGAATCCATGTTCTACACAACAGTCTGTGCACTCTTTAAAAAATACACCAGATATACACCAGGTTTTATCATCAGCTACTTAAATTCCTCCAATGGCTATCCACTACCCTTACAGCAACACATAACATATAAAGAGTATATAAACCTCTCTCCATGGCCTACAAACAAACCCCGCAAATTCTGGTTCCTAGCCCGTTCTGTAACCCCAAGCTACTTTCTATTTCTCACTCCATTCACAGGGGTCACAATGATCTGTTTTTAGTATATTCTAAGTCAATCCTATTGTCCAAGGCTGTTTGTTCTCTAAACCTGGAAGCCTCTTCCTGCCGTGCAGATGGCTGACTCCTTATCCTCCACTTCAGCTTAAATTTCACGTCCTTGGAGAAGCCTCTATCTAAAAAGCCCATCTTCCCCCCAACTAATTTGTCTCTCCTATCACACGATGGTCATTTTCTTCTTACCTATAATTATTTGACTTACTGTCTCTCCATTCCCCCCAACAAAAATGTTGAACTCAATCGCTGTATCCCACTGCCAAGTCCCATGCCTGCCATACAATAGGTCCTCGAAAATATTAAATGAGCACATCAAAAATCTTCAACAGCATAAATAAAAAGTTACTTCAACTATATACACTCACTGGGCTTGGCTAGTAGAAGAGTTTATCATTAAAACTTTTTAAGATAAACCCATAAAATGAAAACTTGGGTTAGCACAATGAAAACCCTAAGATACCATAAAATGCTAAAGAAAAAAACACTGTGAAACATCAAAAAAGGACAAAGGACTAAATTATTTCATCCATGTCCATTATCTCATTTAAATATTTCAACTTAATAATCTATTTATACCATGCATGGTAATTCATTATAAGCCCAAAATGTTGTTAGCTAGAATGCCCTTTTATCTAAACCTTCAATAAAACTAAAAATTTGCTCTATTTTTATATGCCTAAGAAATGACTAAAATAGGGGCTCCTGGGTGGCTCAGTCAGTAAGCGTCCGACTTCGGCTCAGGTCATGATCTCATAATGCACAGGTTCGACCCCCGTGTCAGGCTCTGTGCTGACAGTCAGCTCAGAGCCTGGAGCCTGTTTCAGAGTCTATGCTTCCCTCTCTCTCTGACCCTCCCCTGCTCACACTGTCTCTGTCTCTGTTTCTGTCTCTGTCTCTCTCAGAAAAAAAATATTTTTAATGCCTAAAATAAAATTGCAAGTACAAATAAAAATAAGGTTTCATTTTAACATAAAAGCATGTGTTTCCTTAACAAATAAACTAGCATCAATTACTAAATTATTCTTCAATTTAAAAAATATAATAGATCATTCTTACAAATGCTTCCCAATTTTCATTTGTTCAAACAACTATTGGAAGGTTCAAAGGAAATCCAAAGAGATTAAATAATGAAGCTGATAAAAGCTGCAGGGTGAATTCAGTAATCACAGTGACTTAAAGAGACTGAATATATAGTTGTAGAGATTATGAATGTGTTATAATCTGTACGCATTATGGAAGAAGCTATCATTGTTCACAAATTTCTAAATGCAAGCAATCTCAACTTCTAATTACATGAAAACATGCGGATCCTAACAACTAAAATTGACATACATAAAAAAGCAAGTTATGCTCATTAATATACTTTAAAAAAGTGATTTTGTTGATGAATGCTTTATAGTCATAATCAAATATAAATAGAGAAGTAAATACCAAAGATTATTTGTCCTTTCAAGAAGTTGTTTTGATATCACTTGGATCAAAAGGGTGAATTTGAATGAAATATATTATCACCTTATCTTTGTAAGTACTATACAAAAGTACTTTCCATTCTAATGAATGTCAATGACAATGGATGTCCCACAGAAAAACAGTGCTATCTGGACATATAACTTAAGAGTAAGCAAGGAGAACTTAAGCATTAACAAACTAAGGATCAAAATATTTCACCGACTATTAGAAAATTAGGGTAACAAAGATCAAGGAATGAGACACAGTGCAATTCATACTATAATACCATGTTATAAGTTTGATAAAATAAAAATCAATTCCAATTAGAGCTCTAGTCAATGAACTAATACACATAATAAAATAGAGATTTCATGTAAAAGATCAAGAAAGTTCTTTTGATAGTCTTCCAACACGAAGAACTGAGGTTCTGAGACCCAGCTTACAGCCTCTATGAAGACTTTTCCCAACCTCCCTCTCACCCATGTCCCTGCAGGCTGCTTTCATTCCAGTGCCTATCTTGTGACTTTAGATGGGTCTCTCTTGGCACTTCTATTGGAGTCCCATGACTCTCACTGGTTATTTATCGTAGATTCCCAAAGCCATCCCACTACCCACCAAACACTAGGTGATCAATGTATCAACAGTAGGTGGACTGACTGAATGAGCAGTAGGGAGGGAAGCGGCAAAGAAGGGAAAGCATAAGAGATGGAAGCCAAGCTGGCACATGGAATTGCAAATAAGTCACATCTGATAAGGCACCGTCTTAATTTTGGCCAAGGAATTATGATGGGATGCGTGTATATTTTCAAAACGATTGGTAAATGTGGTCATATACTGCTGGCTCTCAGATCTCTTTGTGATTTCAAAGAAGTAACATGCATTCGGTATTACACACTCTTCTTTCCACACACAGGCAACAAGCAAACCTGTAGGGAAGTCACCAGAAATTAGGACACTGTTTTTTTTAAAGGCTTTTAAAAAGTGAAACTTGATGGTGTGGGCACAGTGAAGAAATGCCTTGAAAACTAAGCTGAGGAACCTGGATGGTAACTGTCACGTGTCTCCTTAATAATTTATAAACAGAGAAGTGAATTTATAAAAGCAAGCACAGAATTCAGGAAGGGTGCTAGAAGAGCTGAGAACAGTAACACAGCTCTTCAGACAAGTAACCTTGCCTTGATTATGAATTTTTTGAGGAGGGCCTAAGAGTCTTCGGAAAGGAAGGCAGTCTGATTAACAGTATCTTAAACATTTTCATTTTACACTACAGAGAATTTTTTAAGAAGGAAGCATGGGATTTATTGTTCAGCACAAGCGCAATACATCACAAAAATCAATAACATATCTGAAATGCAAATACATTTCTCCTCACAGAAGCTTAAGACACTATTTCCTAATTAAATTCTTTTTTTTTTTAATGTTTTTATTTATTTCTAGGAGAGAGAGAGAGAGAGACAGCGTGAGCAGGGGAGGGTCAGAGAGAGAGGGAGATACAGACTCTGAAATAGGCTCCAGGCTCTGAGCTGGCAGTCAGCACAGAGCCCGACGCGGGGCTTGAACCCACGAACCGCGAGATCACAACCTAAGCGAAAGTCGGACGCTTAACCGACTAAGCCACCCAGGCGCCCCGACACTATTCCCTAATTAAATAAGCAAGGAGTACCTTCACGACATCATTTCTCTCTTCTGTAAAGAAGTTACGTTTAAACTGGAAGATGCCACAATATCAACACTTGATAAAGTAGAGACAAACAGCATAACCCAAAAGGGCAAACGCTAACTCCTCACAGCAGGGGACTGCTGACTGAGGTTTATCACAGTGCAAAATGGGAGCAGTTGGAAGAGGCATCTGATACTGAATGGAAATATGACTGCCCATATTAACTCACATCCTTTCAAATTTCTAATCAACAGTTAGGAAAATACAGACAAGAGACAATTCAGATGGTACTGTGAGAGAACTAGAGGAGCTTTTGTTCCTTCTTCCTTCCTCCCTCTTGTCCTCCTTTCTTCCCTCCTTTTCTAAGTATTTTTTATGACAAAGTCCTGTGATTTAAAAAGTAATCATTAGAGATGGAATGGAGTCTCGTCTTTTGCTACACTCAGAATCAGAGGGCCTCCAGAGGCCTCCAGATGATTTCTCACTCCATCTATCCTCCGGCCTTCATGGCCTAGGGCACATCAGCAGCTGTCTTCTTTCCAGTCCGTTCTGTGTTCAGTTTGTACTTTATTTTGAAAAGAATGAATTTTGAAGATTTCCCCTTGATTTGACAATTGTAGTGAATCCTTACTTTCCTAGTCCTCAACTTCCGGTTCGCGGTTTCAGTGCTCTCCACAATCTGCTCTCACACCGATAGGCTGGCCGAAGTTCTGATTCCACCCATAGCTCAAACGGACGGACCTCTCCATTCTGTAGACTCCTATTTAAATCAGGAATCCATCTCACAGGGCTTAATATTTTTAATTGTTCTACAAAGACTCTTTTTCCTCTGGAGTACAGGAACAATATGACCACCTTGTTTTGAATTTCCCTCAGTGCCGAGAGTTGCATAGTAGAAATTCAAAAAATACATTTATAAAATGCGTCAAAGAGTTCTTTTGTAAGGGAATCATCCTTCCAAAGTCATCTGCTTCACGAACATTAATATCTGCATTTGATATTCTATTTTCTCAAGCTGCCAGTGGCATATTACAAGAAAGAACACTGCTACTCTCGTAAGCTGCTGGTAAGAAAGTCAACCTGTGCAACTATGGCCAATAACCTGGTATTAACTTATAGAACCAACCACGTACACTCCCTGTGGCCTGTCATTTCCATTTCCAGGCACACACAAAAGAGAAATACTGGCATGTGTGCACCAGGAAAGGCACTCTTAAGAAAACCACAAAGTATTGTTTATAAGAGTAAACGACTTATGAACAACCCAAACAGCAAGCGACATATAACAGGAGCAATTGAATAAGATACAACAGTGAAAAGGGTAATGTACAGTCACATGCACCAACAGATGACAACAGTTATATAAAGTTCAAAAAATGCAAAGCAAACAGTAGATTTATTTAGATATTTGTACAGATGTGGGGAGACCTATAAAGAAAAGCAAAGGAATGTTAAAACACAAAATTCCAGATATGGTTATCTCTGAAGGAAGGGAATAGCAGATCTAGATCAACATTTTTTTCGAACCTTGTATTTCTTAAGCCAGGTGATACATATAAGGGTATTTCTATTATTTTTTTTAATATTTTTATTTATTTCTAGGAGAGAGAGAGAGAGAGAGAGAGAGACAGCGTGAGCAGGGGAGGGTCAGAGAGAGAGGGAGTCACAGACTGAAACAGGCTCCAGGCTCTGAGCTGGCAGTCAGCACAGAGCCCGACGCGGGGCTCGAACCCACGAACCGCGAGATCATGACCTAAGCAAAAGTCGGATGCTTAACCGACTAAGCCAAAGTGGTGCCCCAATTTCCATTATTTTTTATATCTAACACATATGCCACATAACGTCTTTTATAGACATTTAACATTTCCTTAAAAAATGTAAGTGAAGACTGTTCATCTCTATAATGGCTATTGCAAGTATACTGATCCTTTAAGTAAGAAGTTACAAAAAATGGGGTGCCTGGGGGGCTCAGTCAGTTAAGCATCTGACTTTGGCTCAAGTCATAATCTTGTGGTTCATGGGTTCAAGACCCACATTAGGTTCTGGGCTGACAGCTTGGTGCCTGGAGCCTGCTCTGCATTCTATGTCTCCCTCTCTCTGCTCCTTCCCCGCTCATGCTCTGTCTCTCTCCCTCTCTCTCTCTCAAAATAAATAAACATTTATATATACATACATGCATGTGTATGTGTATAAGTATGTGTATGTGTATATGTATGTGTATGTGTACATGTATGTGTATGTGTATGTGTACATGCATGTGTATGAATACACGTACACATATATGTATATGTAAAGAAGTTACAGACAGGAAACTTTGGTCTCACAGGTCCCTGCAGGGAAAAGATATATCAGGGTTGCAGAGTAAACTGGGAAAGTCTATGGGCAAGTGTGAACAAAAACTACCTTATCTGAAAATTGCAAAGCAAAGCTGTATGATGTCAAACATACTCTGAGGCAGAAAGACAAGTATTTTCTAGACCAGAGGGCAAGGGAAGTTAGACTCTCTAGACTGGCTGGGGCAAGTGAAACCTCTAGGGCTCTGACAAGAACACGTCAGGGCAGCTCAGTGGGACTAGACATAGGGTAGGACCAGGAGCCGGAGCGAGAAAAACAAATCTGAGGGAAATGACAAAAAGTCAGGACTGAGGGGCATAGCTGAGTCCAGAATGATACAAACACCAGATGGAAACTTCCAACAGGTTATCAATTCTCTAATTTCATCTACCTCATCCTGTTTTTACTCTTCCAGCAAATCAAGTTCACATTGTGTTTCTTTCATCTATTGCCAGTGAGGATCTCCACATTAATTTAACAGCCCACCCTAATCTGACTGCCACTTACCAACTTCAGGCAATACACTTCGTGAAGTCTATTTTCCTGTTGTGAGGCCTACAGCTGCAGCCAAGGATGTGACATCTAGTTACATGTCCGGTTAGGAGCCCGTGGTGATAACTCCAATCTGCCTCTTAAAATCTAGAGCTGTAAAAGCTTTTCTAGGCTCATTCTAGTTATTTCTGAACCTAGGTGAAAACCAGCTAAATTTTTAAAGTCTAGAAGTAATGCTAAAATTGAAAATTAATTTCTACTGTGTACTACACTCAATTCAAGCTTTTAAAGTATAATTTTTATTCCTTTCTAGCATTCTGAACTTAAGACTGTCATTGTCCAATCATTTAGGACATACTTTCCTCTATTTATTATTCACACAGTATAATCTTACATTGATTTACATACAATTAAAATCATCTTACCTGCACTTTTTTTAAAGCTACTGGTACTCCATCCAAGAGATAGGCTGCTCTATAAACTTCACTAAATTGCCCGCGACCAATTTTCTTTTCTATTCGAAAGTTGGCTAATGTATTATAGCCCATATCCGGTCGTAAGGCCTTCTGTAATTAAAAAAATCAGAAAAGTTTTCAATCACACAATATTCATACAATTACTGATTGTTTTCACATAAGTAGGTAATAGCTATGGTAAGCTTGCAGACATCCATTCATTCAACAAGCATTTACTGAGCCATTCATGCTGGGCACTGTTCTATGTACGGGGAATACAGCAGCAAACCAAACGGATGATAATCTCTACACTCAAAGAAAAATTCTGGCAGGGAAGAAAAGTACTAAACAGTGTAAACACAAAAAATATATATACAGTATGTGAGATAAGAAGGGCAAATAAGAAAAAATAAATCAAGGAAAAAGGACATGAAATGTCAGGGAATGAAGATTTTCAAATTTCAGACAGGAACTCTGTAAAATTTTCTTCAGTTCACAGAATATAAACTTGTCCTGCTGAATCCAGTGCTCCTTTGATATTTGTTTTCTTTTCCAAAGTTATCTTTGACTTGAAACAGAATGTACATACACACACACACACACACACACACACACACACACCCACCCACCCCATTTTGTCCAACCTGCCAACTAGATGCATGAAAATCTGCTGAACTTCTTGAGAGTTACTTAACTTGTACAAAGAATATTTCCAGTGGCTGAGAATTTACCACCATATCATTACTTTTTTTTTAGACTTTACTATTATTTTTTTTTAGAGTAGTGTTAGGTTCACAGCAATATGGTAAGGAAGCTACCGAGATTTCATCTATAGCCTCCCTTTGCCCCCATATCTACGTATCTTTCCCCAACCCCACCAAAGTGGTACTTTTGTTACAATTCATGAACTTACACTGACACACCATTATCACCAAAAGGTCATAGTTTACATTACGGCTCACCCTTGGTGTTGTACATTCTACAGCTTTGGACAAATGTATAATGACATGTATCCATCATTACAGTATCATACAGTATGTTTTCACAGCCCTAAAAATCCTCTCTGTTCCTGTTCATCCCTCCCTCCCTATTTACCCCTGACAGCCACTGATCGTTTTACAGCTCCACAGCTTTGCTTTTTCCAGAATGTCATACAGCTGAAGTCATTCAGACTGTAACTTTTTCAGATTAGTTTTTCACTTAGTACATAATTACACGTTTAAACAAGATTTTGTTGTTGTTCATGAGAAAAGGTTATTTAAAAATATTTT
>NW_027531996.1:1249192-1289213 GCF_008692635.1 Crocuta crocuta
TTACTTTCTCTCTTAATTACTAACTATAAGACACCCATAACTCTTAAGGCATATTTAAAACTGTTCTTGGAAGTATTTATATTTTTGTGGTAAGCTATTATGTTTAGCCTCAGAACATTTCTGAATCTACATACTAACATGTTGTATTATATAAAAGGTATTCTGAAATCTCAGAAACAAAAACTAAATATTCAAAATTACAGATAACAACTAAGCAAACCTGAGAATGAATGACGCTTTATATAACACCTTAAATATTCTGGTTTCTTATTAATGCATCTCTTGTTGATTTGAATGCACTCTAATCACATAACACCAGATCTTGCTAACTAATTGGGATTAACTTCTACATGTCAGTCTGTGTTTCTTGCTTCCTTCACATAAAACTTTTAAAATAAAACTCATTCTGCTGTGTCAGTGGCTCTTATTCTCACAGGTGCAGCAGGCTCTTTAAACAATGATTTCCTAAGACTAAATTAATTTCTTTAATTTGCTTTAAATTTGAAGGCAAGGGCATTTTTTAATGTTTACTTATATTTTGAGAGAATGAGAAAGAAAGCGAGAGAACGAGAACCAGGAGAGGGGCAGAGAGAGAGGGAGACAGAATCTGAAGCATGCGCCAGGCTCTAAGCTGTCAGCACAGAGCCCAACAACGGGGCTCGAACTCATGAACTCTAAGATCATGACGTGATCTGAAGTCAGATGCTTAACAGACTGAGCCACCCAGGCGCCCCTGAAGGCAAGGACATTTAATGAGCAATAAAATAATTTAGGATAACATTAGGACAACAATTCTCTCTAGGGAAATTAGAAGAGTCACAGCATGGACTCATAAACTCCTCAGAGAGAAAATTATATCCTGATAATTCCTAACGGTACTGTTATCAATGAGCTAATATACAAGCCAGTAAGTATTAACTATATTTAACAGCATTTAAATATGGTCTTCATTGTTATTGAAAATTTATCTCCTACTGGTGGTTTTCATATTACCAATTATTCAAATTAATAAACTGCTTTATATTTTAGAATTAATATTATTGGGTTTCTCTAAAATTTAAGAATAATAAAACTTCAAAATCCTCTTCAATTTTATTTAACAATAAAGTTCAAGCTATGATCTTGAAGATGATATAACTCATCACCAAATTACTCACACTGGAATAGCCTATTAATGATATTTAATATGATTCTTTCAAACACTATTCTCTACAAACTTTCTACAAACCTCACTGGAAGCCAAAACAAAAACCCGAAAAACAACACACAAAAAAATAGTCCATGTGCCAGCAAAATCTAATGATCCATGTCTTTTCACGTTTGAAAAACTATTTCCTGATGATTCCTTGAACTATTTCAAGGGTAGCCTATTTCTAAACATACTAAGTGTTGGAAATTTGTACCAGTTTGAACAATATGCCATTAATCATTACAACTGGCTTTTTACCAAAGGAGGAAATTCACTATAACAAAAGAAAAATGAGTGACCAAATATAACTAATTATCTAGTTACACATTTATAAGACGCTGGTATTTATATCATTTCATCATCATTAGTTATACCACCTAGCATAATAATTACTGTATCTAAATTATGTAACCAAAAATACTATCTTTCCCACCTTATCATGAGCAGAATAGTTAATTAATGACAAAGAGACTCCCATTTCCCCCACTCCTCCCCTGAGCGCCACCAGTCATATCTGGTAAAATAAAATATGCCAAGGAAATATCTCTGACTGAGAGAAACAGACAGAAATCGAGATAGGGAGGAACAGAGGAAAGAAGGTTTCTAAAATTCCATTTATTCCACAAGTGTTAACAGGGGACAGGATATAAACAAACGAATACATAATGCAAACAATAAAAAGTAAACAAATACATGGTAGTATCTAATATTTATTCTACATGGTAGTATCTACTATTTATTCTGCATACTTAAATACTGTGCAGAGAAATACAATCCAGTGATAAAATGGAAAATGAGTGGATGGTTATCTTAGATTGGGGAATTTAGGGATGATCTTACTGAGGAGGTGACATTTACATTGAACTTAAAAGATCAGAAGGAGAGCGCAGAAAAAAAACAGCTGGAGAAAAAGTCTTAAGAATTATCTTGGTGTGAAAAGGGAAAAGGCCAGTGTAGCTGGAATGCAGAGAAGGGGGACAGTGGTAAGGAAAGAGGTGCAAGCGGTAAGCATTGACAAAATCACATAGTGCTCCGATCCGCTATACATTTTTACAGAGATAACTCATAGTGCTGCATGGAGAAGGAACCAGAGAGGAGGGGAAGTAAAGCTGGGGAGGAAGGAGGGAAATGGACATGGGTAACAGACTGGACCTGGGAGTTATAGTGAGATACACAGTAGATGGAATCAGGATATGATCTTGAGGTACAGTCAAAGGAATTGCTGATGAGTTGAATATGAGAAGTGAGGGACAGAGGGAAATCAAAGATAAATCATACATTTTTGGCTTGAGTGTGTAGACAATTCTTGATGTCATTTACATCAAGATAAACAGAGAGAAAGGACAGGCAGTTTGGGCAGAAGGTAGGCAATAAAAATGTAATAAAGGATATAATGTGATATATAAACAAGCAATGGGTAAAGAAATCTGTGGGCCAAGTAATTACTGGCAGAAATTGCCACTGTCATAGTCATAGTCGACATTGTCATCATCATCATCATCCATCATCACCCTAGTGCTATGTACTAAGCACCATACTGAAAGAAAGCTCCATATCAACTTTATGATGTAAAAACCATTATTTTTCTCATTTACTGATAAGAAGAGTAAGACTTCTAAATGTTAAATAACTTGTTTTCCATCACATAGCTAGAAAGTGGGAGATCCAAGAATTCATTTCAGATGATCTGTCTTCAGAGCTCATGCTCTCAACCACCACGCTAAAGAGCCAGTCCTTCTGTTTCCTTCTGGCAGCTCCAAGGATAAATCCTGGTGTTCCACAGGCTCATTCTTGGCCCTCACTTCTCCATTCATAATTCACTCTGGGCAATTGAATTCGCTGTTCAATCTCCCCCATTTATTGATTCTGGAAGTTCGTGTTGAAGTGATTCTGGGTACCCCCCCATTGGACAGCCAATCATAACTCTCCAAGAAACTCCTCCTCCGTCCCCTTGTTCTCACTTGATCTACATCCCCTTGATCTATACTTAATGAGATCCAGTCAAGGAAGAAAAAAAATGATGCATAATTAAATTTACTCTATATAAATGTGGCTGATAAAAGAGGTACTTATCAAAATTTATAAATATAAGAAATATTTGCTTTATGAATACTTAGTGAGGAAGCTGTTTGAAACATAACCATATTAAAAAGTCATAATATTCACCTAATAATGATATAAAGAAAGACAAAATATAAAGATATCCTAAATGTAAATACTATGACTGAATTTTAATTCCAGTGTACTTAACAATGTTCTATTCATTTCAGATGCACAATACAGTGATTCAACAACTCCATATATTACTCAGTGCTTATCAAGTGGACCCTTAATCCCCTTCACCTATTTCACCCATCCCCCACCTGCTCTCCTCTTTGATAACCTTCTGGTCTCCACAGTTAAGAGTCTGCTTTTTTGATTTGTCTCTTTTTTCCCCCCTTTGTTCATTTGTTTTGTTTTCTTAAAAACCACACATGAGTAAAATCATTTTTTTGGTCATTTTTTTGTTGATTGTTTCTTTTGCTTGCAGAAGGTTTTTATTTTGATACAGTCTCAATAGTTTAGTTTTGCTTTTGTTTTCCTGGCCTCAAATGATATTATCCAGAAAAATGTGGCTCCACAGAAATTACTGCCTGTGGTCTCTTCGAAGATTTTAATAGCTCCAGGTCTAACATTTAGGCCCTTAATCCATTTTGAGTTTATTTTTGTGTATGGGGTAAGAAAGTGATACAGTTTCATTCTTCTGCATGAGGCTGTCCAGTTTTCCCAGCACTATTTGTTGAAGATACTGTCTTTTTTCAATTGCATGTTCTTGCCTCCTTTATTGAAGATCAATTGACCATACAACTGGGGGGTAATTTCTGGGTTTTCTATTCTTTTCCATTTATCCATGTATCTATTTTTGTGCCAGTACTGTACTGTTTTGATTACTACATACTTGTAATATCATTTGAAGTCTGGAATTGTGATACTGCCAGTTTTGTTTTTCACGATTCCTTTGGGTATTCAAGGTCTTTTGTGGTTCATATAAATTTTAGGATTGTTAATTCTAGTTCTGTGAAAAATGCTATTTGTATTTTGATAGACATTGCATTAAAACTGTAGATATAGTATAGATATTTAAAAAAATATTTGTTCTGGGGTGCCTAGGTGGCTGAGTCGGTTGAGCGTCTGACTTTGGCTCAGGTCATGATCTCACTGTTCATGAGTTAAAGCCCCACACTGAGCTCTGTGCTGACAGCTCAGAGCCTGGAGCCTGCTTCAGATTCTGTGTCTCCCTCTCTCTCTGCTCTTCCCTTACTCATGCTCTGTCTCTGTCTCTCAAAAATAAACATAAAAAAAATTTTTTTAATTTGTTCTTCCAATCCATGAACATGGACTGCTTTTCCATTTCTTTGTGTCATCTTCAATTTCTTTCATAAATGTTTAATAGTTTTCCAAGTACAGGTCATTCACTTTTTTGGTTAAGATTATTCATAGGTATTTTATAATTTTTGTGCAACTGTAAATGGGATTGTCTTCTTAATTTCTTTTCTGCTGCCTCATTATTAGTATATAGAAATGCAAAGGGTTTCTGTACATAGTTTTTCATCCTGAGACTTTAATGATTTCATTTATCAGTTCTTAAAGTTTTTTGGTGGACTCTTTATAGAGTTTTCTATATATAAGATCATGCCATCTGTAAATGGTTAAGTTTTACTTCTTCCTTACCAATTCGGATGCCTTTCATTTTTTTCTCTTGTCTGATTCCTGAGCTATGACTTCCAGGACTCTGGTGAGTGGGAATGTTGTCTTGTTCCTGACCCATGGGAAAAGATCTTTTTCACCAATGAGCATGATGTCCACTGTGGGTTTTTCATATAAAGCCTTCATTAAAGGTTTATCTGGTTCCCCTACAGAACTCTACTCTGTTGAGAGTTTTTAATCATGAATGTTGTACTTTGTCAAATGCTTTTTCTACATCTATTGAAATGATTGTATAGTTTTTAAACTCTTATTGATATGGTGTATTACAATGATTGATTTTCAAATACCAAAACACCCTTGCATCCTAGGTATAAATCCCACTTGATCGTGGTGAATGATTTTTTTTTAATGTATTGTTGGACTTTGTTTGCTAACGTTGAAGAACTGGCCTGTAGTTCTGTTTTTTGTTGTTGTATCCTTATGTGGTTTTGGAATCAGGGCAATGCTGGCCTCACAGAATACATTTAGAAGTTTTCTTTTCTATTTTTTTGGAATAGTTTGAGAAGAATAGGTCTTAATTCTTCTTTAAATGTTTGGTAGAATTGCCAGCGTAGCTGTTTGGTTCTGGACTTTTGTTTGTTGGGAATTTTCGATTATTGATTCAATTTCTTTGCTAGTAATTGATCTGTTTAAATTTTCTATTTCTTCCTGTTTCCTGTTTTGGTAGGTTATAAGTTGTAGGAATTTACCCATTTCTTCTAGATTGTCCAGTTTGTTAGCATAGAATTTTTCATAATATTCTCTTACAATCCTTTGTATTTCTGTGTTGCCCATTGTTATTTCTCCTCTTCCATTTCTGATTTTGTTTGAGTTTTCTCTTTTGTTGTTGTTGTTGTTTTTTTAAATTTTTTTGGGGGGGAGGAAGTCTGGCTAGAGGTTTATTAATTTTGTCAATCATTTCAAGAACCAGCTCTCCAGGTTTCACTGATCTGCTCTATTGGTTTTTGTTTTTGTTTTTTAGTTTCTATATTATTTATAACTGCTTTCCCTTTAATACTTCCTTCCTTCTACTGGATTTGGGTGTTGTTTATTCTTCTTTTTCTAGATCCTTTAGGTATTAAGGTTGTTTATTTGAAATTTTTCTTGCCTCCTGAAGTAACCCTATACTGGTATAAACTTCCCTCTTAACAACCACTTTTGCTGCATCCCAAAGCTTTTGGACTGTTGTGTTTTCATTTTCATTTGTCTCCACATATTTTTTTATTTCCTCCTTGATTTACTAGTTGACCCATTCATTCTTTAGTAGCATGTTATTTAACCTCTATGTATTTCTGCTTTTTCCAGATTTTTTTTCTTCTGGTTGATTTCTAGTTTCATCGCACTGTGGTCAGAAAAGATGCATGGTATGGAGTGCATGTGTGGCTCAGTTGGTTAAGTATTCAACTTCAGCTCAGGTCATGATCTCATGGGTTCATGAGTTCGAGCCCCATGCTGGGCTCTGTACTGATGGCTCAGATCATGGAGTCTGCTTCGGATTCTGTGTCTCCCTTACTCTCTNGGTTGACCCATTCATTCTTTAGTAGCATGTTATTTAACCTCTATAACCGTCCTTCTTCATCTCTAGTTAAAGTCTTTGTTTTAAAGTAAATTTTGTCTGATGTNTTCAAGAACCAGCTCTCCAGGTTTCACTGATCTGCTCTATTGGTTTTTGTTTTTGTTTTTTAGTTTCTATATTATTTATAACTGCTTTCCCTTTAATACTTCCTTCCTTCTACTGGATTTGGGTGTTGTTTATTCTTCTTTTTCTAGATCCTTTAGGTATTAAGGTTGTTTATTTGAAATTTTTCTTGCCTCCTGAAGTAACCCTATACTGGTATAAACTTCCCTCTTAACAACCACTTTTGCTGCATCCCAAAGCTTTTGGACTGTTGTGTTTTCATTTTCATTTGTCTCCACATATTTTTTTATTTCCTCCTTGATTTACTAGTTGACCCATTCATTCTTTAGTAGCATGTTATTTAACCTCTATGTATTTCTGCTTTTTCCAGATTTTTTTTCTTCTGGTTGATTTCTAGTTTCATCGCACTGTGGTCAGAAAAGATGCATGGTATGGAGTGCATGTGTGGCTCAGTTGGTTAAGTATTCAACTTCAGCTCAGGTCATGATCTCATGGGTTCATGAGTTCGAGCCCCATGCTGGGCTCTGTACTGATGGCTCAGATCATGGAGTCTGCTTCGGATTCTGTGTCTCCCTTACTCTCTGCCCCTCATCTGCTTGTGCACGCTCTCTCTCAAAAATAAACATTAAAAATTTTTAAAAAAAGACAAATGGTATACCTTTGATCTTTTTTGAAATTATTGAGATTTCTTTTGTGACCTAATATGTGATCTACTTTGATGAATGTTCTAAATGGACTTGAAATGAATGTGTATTCTGCTGTCTTAGGTGAATGTTCTGAAGATATCTATTAGATCCATTTGGTCCAGTGTGTCAAAGCCACTCTTTCCTTATTGATTTTCTATTTAGATGACCTGTCCATTGATGTAAGCGGTGTGTAAAAGTCCCCTACTATTACTGTATTACTATCAATTAGTTCCTTTATATTTGTTATTAACTGTTAATGTATTTGGGTTCTCATGTTGGGGGCACAAATGTTTACAATTGTTTTGTCTTTTTGTTGGATTGTCCTCTTAATGATTATATAACCGTCCTTCTTCATCTCTAGTTAAAGTCTTTGTTTTAAAGTAAATTTTGTCTGATGTATTTCTACCTCAGCTTTCTTTCTTTTCACATCACTGTGCATGATAAATGTTTCTCTATCCCCCCATTTTCAATTAACATGTGTCTTAAGTCTGAAGTGAATCTGCTGCAGAGAACATATAGATGAGTCTTGTTTTTTTATCCATTCCATCACCCTGTGTCTTTTGATTAAAGCACTCATTCCATTTACATTCAGAGTAATTACTGACAGGTAGATATTTGCTGTCATTTTGTTCTTTGGCTTTTGTTTGTTTTTCGTGGGTCTTCTCTGTTCCTTTCTTCCCTTCCTCTCTTCTAGCACCATTAAGTTGACTTTCTTTAGTGATATACTTGGATTCCATTCTCTTTATCTTTTGCATATCTATTACCGGTTTTTGATCTGTGGTTACCATTCAGTATGTATATAACATCTTCAGCATATAGCACTCTATCATCTTAAGATGACAGTCACTTAAGTTTGAACCCATTCTTTATGTCTCTCCTCCCAATGTTTGAGGTATATGGTGTCTTACTTTACTTCCTTTTATTTTTTGAGTCCCTTGACTTTTACAGATAAATTATGTTTAATGGTATTGTGCTTCCTGTTTTTCTTACTTAAGGTCTTTCCTTTCCACTCAGACTCCCCTTTAATATTTCTGGCAGGGCTGGTTTAGTGGTCATGAACTCTAACTTTTGTTTGCCTGGGAACTCTTTCTGTCTCCTTCTATTTTGAATGACAGCCTTGCTGGGGATAGAGTATTCTTGGCTGCAGAGTTTCTTCCTTTCAGCACTTAAAATGTATCATGCCACTCCCTCCTGGCCTCAAAAGTTTCAGTTGAGGGGCACCTGGGTGGCTCAGACAGTTAAGTGTCCGACTTCAGCTCAGGTCATGATCTCACGGTTTGTGGATTTGAACCCCATGTCAACCTCTGTGCTGACAGCTAGCTCAGAGCCTGGAACCTGTCTTCGGATTCTGTATCTCCCTCTCTCTCTGACCCTCCCCTGATCACACTGTCTCTCTCTCTCTCTCTCTCTCTCTCTCTCAAAAAAAAAAAAAAAAGTTTCAGTTGAACAATCCAATGATAGCCTTATGCGGTTTTCCTTATAAATAACTGTCTTCTGTTCTTTTGCTGTTTTTAAAATTCTTTCTGCGTCAGTGCTTTTGGCCATTTTAATTACTATGTGTCTTGAAGTAGACCTCTTTGGGTTGATTTCATTGGGGGATCTCTGTGCCTCCTGGATCTGAATTTCTGTTTCCTTCTCCTAATTTGGGAAGTTTTCAGCTATTCTTTTTTCAAATCCATTTTCTGCCCCCTTTTTCTCTCTTCTTTTTCTGGGAATCCCTATAATGTGAATGTTATTATGCTTGATGTCGGCACTGAGTTCCCAAGTCTATTCTCATTTTGCATAATTATTTTCCTCTCACTTGCTCAGCTTGATTACTTTCCATTACCCTGTCCTCCAGGTGGCTGAATCATTCTTCTGATTCTTCTAGCTTGTTATTTACTCCATCTAGTATATTTTTAATTTCAATTATTGTGTTCTTCACCTCTGACTGGTTCTCTTTTTATACCTGTTAAGGATCTCACTGATATCTTCTACTCTTTTTTCAGGTCCAGTAAGTAGCGTTATGATCATTACTTTAAGTTCTCCATCAGACACATTACTTATCTCTCCATTTTATTTAGGTCTCTTATTGTGATTTTTGTCCTGATCTTTCACTTGGGACATATTCCCTTGTCACCTCATTTTGCCTAAACCTGTGTGTCTCTTTCAGTGTTTTAGGAACGTCAGCTATGTCTCTTACTCTTGAAAGTAGTGGGTGAGGCACGCACTTTTAACAAAGTGGTGGTGGCCATGATCCTCCACCACAGGGGAGGAGCAGCCGTCACAGAGACATGGGCCACGGGGGCCAGTCCACAAACTGCACGTGGGTGAGGGGATGTAGTTTTAACAAGGTGCATGTGTTCCTATAGGAGGTGAAGAGCCACCGCCGGTATTGAGACTGAAGCCCCACAAAGCTTGTGGTTGGGAGATGCAGTGTTTGGCAAGGTTTGCACAGGGCATCTAGGGGAGGAGATCCACAGCACCCGGACTGAGGCAGGTCTGGCTGGAGGGGGTGGGGGGAAGGCGTAAGGAGTTGGGCTGTGAATGCTGGTGCTGTGTGGTTCCTGCAGGTAGCTATGTGTTTATGCTGGGGGGCAAGGGAGGGAAATGGGGACTGCCAGCTCCTTTGTTCCTGGAGAAGTCCCTCAGGGAACCTGAGTTTAGTAAATAGCTCTCCCTCCCATAAGAGCCAGGCATTTTTCAAACTGCCGCCTCCAGGCTGTATTTCTGAGGGCCATTTGCTATGCTGTCTCTCTAAGGGTGAGGACTCAGCTCCCTATGCCCTCTGGGCTGAGTCTGCAGATTTTTAAAGTTCCAGGCTTTTTAAGTCCTGCTGGTTGAAAGAGCTCACCAAATTTGGCCCTCAGACTTTCAATGCCAAATGCTATGGGGATTTGCAGGCTCCCCAGTATGATAGTCTGTTTCTTACCCCCTTCCACTCCCATGCTCCCTCCCTCTCGCAGCCAGACCCTTCTCTCCCCTTCCTACCCTCTTCGATGTGGCCTCTTCTCTAAATTTAGCTGTAGAGTTTGTTCCCAGTCTTTGGGTTGTTTTCTGAGTATTTACATTGATGTGAGTGGTATAGCTGTAACCATGGGACGAGGGGAGTTTAGGGTCCTCCTAGTCTGCCATCTTCCCTGGGAGTGATATGACCGAATTCTAACAAACATAATACAATCCATACATTCAATGTTCCCCTTCAAAACAGGTGCCATGATCACACAGACTTACTCCAGGAAGGCTTCCAATACTTAACTAGGTTTGAAATTCCTCCTTTATAATAGTAATCAGTCTGTGAACCATATGAAAATTACTGGTCTCATTTTAGAAGTATCTCATTTTGGTCAAAAGAAGAATACATTTTTCATCAAGTAAATATAAGTACTTGGCGCTAAGCAATTTTGCAATATTTTCAAATATCAAATAGACCCTCAAAAATGGAATGGTTTTCATCACTGTAATTATTAATCTATATTTCAGGCAATGAATGCTGCTCCAAATACATTGGAAAACTATTTTAATTAATGTTGGCTTCACATTTGTCCACATCACTCTAAACAGACTGTTCAAATCTAAATTTCCAAGACAACAGATGAAAGAATCTTTATTGTATTCTCATTTTTTTTAAATCATCTAATTTTCTCCAGGTAGTTCCTTTAAAATTTGAGGAACACTTACCTCTAAGTATGGATACATGAGCAATCTAAATTCAAAACTCAACCAAACTTTAAATATTTTGAAATTATTTCTCATTTGACAGCTTTCTTATTATTCTCTATTATAATGTAGTTTTTTCCTAAAATAACTCTAAAGTAACTAAAATCTATGTAATAGTAACATAATATATTTTATTAATATTTAGCTCAGGGGTACTGTTAATCAGTTAAGCATCTGACTTTTCATTCTGGCTCAGGTCATGACCTCACACTTCTTGAGATCAAGCCCCACGTTGGGCTCTGCCGACAGCACGCAGACTTCCTGTCTAGAATTCTTTCTCTCCCCTTCTCTCTGCCTGACTAGCCCTCACCCCTACCACCACTACCACCACCCAACCCCCGGGCTCATGATTTCTTTCTCTCTCTCAAAATAAATAAACATTAAAAATATTTAGCTGAAGAGGTATAAATTAAATTAACTTTCATTTAGTGATTAATTCATTTATCCAACAAACATTATTGAGTAGAAATTATCTACTATCACTAACATAAAATGTGACCCACAAATGTGAACACTGCACTGCTAAGGCAGTGTATTCTTCCTTTTAACTGAAGTATAACTGATGTACTATGTTATATTAGTTTCAGGTTTATAATATATTAATTCACAATCTATATATTACTCAATGATCATCACCATACGCACTGTCACCATCTGTCAGCATACATTATTATAATATTATTGGCTATATTCCATATTTTGTGTTTTTCACCTCTGTGACTTAGTTATTTTATAACTGGAAGTTAGTATTTCTTAATCTTAAAATTTCACTTATTTTTGTGCACCCCCTCACCTACCTCCCCCTCTGCAACCAATCTGTTCTTCGTATTTAAGAGTCTCTTTTTTGTTTGTCCATTTGTTTTGCTTTTTAGATTCCACATATAAGTGAAATCATATGGTATTTGTCTTTCTCTAACTTATTTCACTTAGCATAATACCCTATAATACCAATCCACATTGTTTTAAATGGCGAGATCACACCTTTCCTTTACACATTCACTCTTCTTTACCCATTCACCTATCAGTGAATACTTGGGCTGTTTTCATATCTTGGCTATTGTAAATAATGCTGCAATAAACACAGGGGTGCATATACCTTTTCAAAGTATCATCTTAATTGTTTGAAGCGTATTAGTGTAAGGAATTACCCAATCATCATTATTTTTCTAAGAGTAATCTTTTTGTTGTCTTCCAAATCATACATTTCCTCTACTATAAACTATCCATACTATCTCTATCATGAAATGTAGTTTATACAACATTATAGTGAGCCTTTATGCTCATTATGCTCCATTAGTGATTAAATATCTGTGAATACCATTACCTTACTACCTTAGATTTAGAGATGAAAGATAGCATACTATAAGCAAAATATGACTGAATCTGAGTCCAAAATAAGTAAAGACACAAAATTCAGTGAGAGAAGTAAGAGGAGACCAGATGATGCCAGATGATGACCTTCTAAGTTATATAAGGAAATGCAGAATTCATTGTAACAGCAATAAAAAGCAGCCTTGTAAGGAGTGTGATATAGTGAAAGTATACTTTAAAAGGATTAGTCATGCTACAGTGTAAAGAATAAATTAGAAATGGTAAAATGAAAGGTAAAGAGCTCAGTTGCAAAGTCTTGGCAATAATCCAGGAAAAAGGTAACAATAAGCTAGAGTAGTACAGTCCGGTTATAGAGAATTAGCAGATCAGATAGCTTTTTAGAAAATAAAACCAAGATAACGTGGTAATTGCCTAAACATAATATATGAGATTCCCTTGTTTGTAATTTGGGCAACTAGATGGATGGTAGTAATAATCATAAGCAAAAGTGCAATCCTGGACAGAATATAACAAATTTCATCTTGAAAACTAGGTGACTGAGGTACCTATAAAAATATCAAGATTCATAGTGATTAAGATCAAACTGGCCAGGAAATGCACGAGGAGCTTCCTCTCTGAAAGCTGAAGAATCACTGGCTCAGACTCAGACAACCATGGGTCAAATCCCAGCTCCACCACTTACTAGCTATGTTACCAAGGGCCAATTAGTTAATTAGTCTGAGTCTCAGTCCCTTACTTGTAGTGTGTGAAAAACAATGCTTTGTGTGTTATCTGTCAGAAATAAATGAAGCAATATATTCAAAATACTTAGCACAAAGTAAGTGCATTTTAAGAACTCAAAAATCAGTAGATATCAATAATAGCAGCTGTACCAGCACCCCGGACAAAAGCAGGATGAAGGTGTTAAGATAGCAAGCGGTGGGGGGGTGGGGGGAGGGGTGATGAGGAAGGCAAAAGATAACAGCTATCAGAAAGGTGACAATCCTTAAGATGGGGAGCAGAAGCCTCAGTACAGCAGGTTTCACCCCTTCTGACTCCCAGGAAAAAGGAGTAGTGATCAGAAGGAGGTACTGCGGATGGAGAAGGCTGCTGTTGCTACCTCCTGACCATTATGGTTAATGGCTATTAGAGAACAAGTAGCCTCCACGTGAGAGGGTGACAGGGGAAGCAGTGTCCTTGGGGGAAAGAGAGAACATTCCAGTTAAAATAAGGAGGTAAAAAAAAATGTTCAGTAAGAAATGAAGGGCATAGATAGTTACTGATACAATGAAATAGAAATTCTGTAGCTATCTGTATATTTTAATATTTATATTCAAAAAGGTGGTGCTTAAGAGTACTGATTGATTGACACCAAGTTTATATTCATTCAACAAACATGTACTGAATGTCTACTGTGCACTCTGGGTACCATTCTGGAGACTAGTGATAAAGCTTATACTCTTAAGAAAACAATGGTAGTGAACAAAATAAAAAGCAATGAGATGATAATTCTATGGAGAAAAATATGGTAGCAAAGGCATACTGGGTTGGCGTGAAATTTCAATTTTCATTGAATGATCAAAGAAGGTGATATTCAATGTACTTGAAGAAGATGAGTGAACAAGCTGATGAGAAACGATCATAAGGTTTTAAAAGGACATGATTTGACAATAATGTTATATTTTATATTTAAATTTTGTATACTTTTGTAATTACTTCTGTGTTGAGTTCAGTGAAAGGAGGCAAGGGCAGAAACAGAGACCATTTGGGAAGCTATTCACAATAAGGTCTGTGAAAAATTAACTTTGACCACAGTGGTGGCATAGAGTAGGAAATATCCCGATTCTAAATGTATTTTAAAGCTAGAGCTTATGGATTAGATATAAGACAAGGGATTGGCGGGAGTCAGGAATGTCCCTAAAAGCTTTAGCCTAGCAACTGCAAGTATGGACTTCCCACTAATTGTGACAGAGAAAACTGTAGATAGAACAGTTTTAGCAGTAATATTTGGAGTTCAGATTCAGACATGTTAGGTTTGAGACATGCAAATGTGATGTCAGTATGCAAGTGGATACAAAAGTTTGGAATTCAGGACAGAGGACTGGGTTGAGATATAAATCTGAGAGTCACCAGCATATAGATCATATTTAGAATCCTGATTTGTTAAGAGGTTCAGGAAGGGAGAAGAAATCAGCAAAGGAAGGACCACTAAGACATGGGAAAAACAAAGTTCTTGGAAGCTAAGCAAGGAACAGGCTTCAAAGAAGAAGGTATGGTCAACTCTATCAATGCAGCTGATAAGCCTAGAAGATGAGGCCAAAGACCCCACAGCTGGACTGAGCAACACGGGAAGTGCAATCCTGGCAAAGGCAGTGTAGGTGGCATGGTCAGAGAGAAAGCTTAATTGGAGTACACTTGAGAAAGTGAAAGAAGAGACAAAACTACAAATAATTCTTTCTAGGAATTTTGCAATAAAAGGCAGCAGAGAAATAGGTCAACAGCTGGAGAGAGGAAGGACTTCAAATGCAGTGTTTTGAGTTTGTTTGGTTTGGTTTGTTGTTTGATGGGAAAAATAACAGCACCTTAGTAACATAATAGAAAGGACTCAGTAGAGGAAGCTGAAATAAGCAGGGGATGGAGATGGGATCTGGTGCTCATGGGAGCTCTGGCCTTTGAGGACAGTGTGGCTCCTGCATCTGAAAGGGAAAAGGCAGATCACAGGAGTACAAATTCTGGGAGGAGGATTTCCATGGTAGGGGTCTGTGAACATTCTCTTCTGATTGTTTCTGTTTTTGCTTTTTTTTTTTTTAAGTGAAGTAGGAAAGCAAGGGCATTAGCTGAGACTGAAGATGGAGGAGAAAGTGTTGGGGGCTGAGGAAGAAAAAATAGGAGGTAGTCAATGAGGAGACTGGGGAGCAAAGGTACTACAAGGATATGGCTGCTGATATATAAATAAGAGTTTCTTGGTCCATGGTCAAGGTTTGTGGTCATGAACTTAAACTATGTATAGCAAGAGTCTTTTTTCCTCAAAACAGTGGCTGCTCATTCTCCTGTGCCTTTATTAATAAAGCTACTCAATGAGCTAAACTTGTTAAAAGAAGACCATTACATCTAAACTTGTATAAAGACTCCCCAAAATAAAAGCTCTACTCAATGCTATATGACAAGTACCTTGGCAAAAATCAATTCATCAAAAGAAGCAAGCTAAATTACCCTATAAACTACTTTCACAAAGAAAGTAATTCTGCATAAGAAGCTAACGAGAAGAGAAGGGGGCCACCTGGGTGGCTCCGCTGGTTAGGCATCCACTCTTGATCTCAACGTAGGTCATGATCTCAGAGTTCATGAGTTCAAGCCCCACGTGGGGCTCTGTGCTGGCAGCGTGAAGCCTGCTTGGAATTCTTTCTCCCTCTCTCTCTGCCCCTACCCCACTTATGCTCCTCACTCTCCTAAATAAACTTGTAAAAAAATTATTTAAAAAAAAAAAGAGAAAGAAAAGAAGGTAATACGTTATCATGACCAAAAATCCTACCTACTCAATAGAGTCAACTGGAGGCTGCTTCACTCTGGCCCACAGCACACGTGGGTTACTAGCATGACATGCTACAAGGTAAACCTCACCTCTTCACACTCCTTTCACAGAGAAGCAACAGCACAAATGGACTCTGGATTGGGCTTCAATGAAGCTTAAAAGAATGGTCAGTCTACCTTTCTGCTGGGATTAGAAAACAGCAAGTGAAGATTCTCATACCTTCCAAGCTGTAAAATAAGGACTACTTTTCTACCCGCAGATGTGGGATACTTACCCTCTTTCACAAGTAGCTAAAGAGTTACATTATATATCTACAAATTTATAAATAATAATTACAATCTAAGCCCTAAAGATTATTACAATTAAAATGAATCTTCCTTCTGGGGCACCAGAGTGGCTAGTCAGTTTAAGCAACCAACTCTTCGTTTCAGCTCAGGTCATGATCTCACAGTTCGTTGAGTTTGAACCCCATGTTGGGGGGCATGCTGACAGTGTGGAGCCTGCTTGGCATTCTCTCCCTCTCTCTCTCTCTGTCCCTCCTCCGCTCATGTGCGTGTGCATATGCACTCTCTCTATATCGCAAAATAAATAAACTAAAAAAAATTAGTTCTCCTTCTAATCACTCCCAAAAATCATTAGTATTCTACTGATTATAATTGTTTTGTATTTAAATGTATGGTAAAAATGTGAATGTACCATAGCTCTCTTCAAACAATGACTACATATCAAAATACTCACAAAATGTTAGTTGTAAACTTCCCATTGTTTAAAATTAGTCTCACAGTAGAAAACATTTTACTATTTATCTGTCACCATCTTATACACGGTTTGTATTTTTTAATTAAGCTAAATCCATTGATCCACAAACAAGAGTTCTTAAAGCAATGAGAATATATAGAATTAAAATCTAGTCAAAATATCCTTGCAGTATCTTCTAGGTTTTAGTAGAAGGAATCAAAGGAAAGAAGGAAGGAAATGAAGGGAAGGGAAAAAATGAAAGCTGATAGAAAAAAATCTTCTCTAAATTCAAGAGAATGATAATAGTGAAAAAGCAAATTTTAAAAGATACATAATCGGGGCGCCTGGGTGGCTCAGTCGGGTAAGCGTTCGACTTCGGCTCAGGTCATGATCTCACAGTTCGTGGGTTCGAGCCCTGAGTCAGGCTCTGTGCTGACAGCCAGCTCAGAGCCTAGAGCCTGATTCAGATTCTGTATCTCCCTCTCTCTCTCTGACCCTCCCCTGCTCACGCTGTCTCTCTCTCTCAGAAATAAATGAAAACATTTAAAAAGATACATAAATCTCACAATCTAACACTTCCAAAAAAAAAAGAAATTCCTATATTAAAAATGAGACCATTTATTATGCATTATGGGATTACAGTATTTATCTCAAACAAGGAAAGGGAAGATATGCCAGGAATATACATCACTCATCATTATAACAGGGCATAATTGGTATTTGACATGTCGAAAGCTGACGCCCCTAGATTTCTGTTTATGTCCAGACTGATATTAGCATTACAAAAGTGAAAGAAGTCACTTGGCTAACCATATGTTGCCATATCACCCCCGTTATTCAGGCCAATGGTGTGGAACAAAACAAAAGAAGGTTGTCAACCCCGAGGAGATGCCTTCCTTTCCCAGCCCTTTAAAATAATGCTACCAAGAGCGGGAACATTTTTCAAAGATTTAATAAGCAATAACACCTATAAGCTCTTGTCAGGTAATCTTTCTTTCACGATCTCACACCATCAGTCTGAATGCGGGGCGGGGGGGGAGGGGGGTCCTTCTCCCTTCCCCCACTTGCCACAAGCAGCTAGAACCTGGGATAACCCTTGCCTGTTTCCAGCAGGGAGAGAGGCCCACCCACACAGGAGCAGCAGCAGGAGGCATAAAGAAAAGGAACAGTGTGGAAAGAGATGCAGAACCACATATATAATCTTGAAATGTATGCTGTGTGGCAGCTTCGTGTCTCATAGGAAAATAATTACTTTCATTTTTGCCTCCTACCGCCACTCCGACCTTTCCCGGTCAGTGAGTCAGTGGGAGGCAAAAATGAAGGTGCTTTCCGCCCCCCTTTGAAACTGAGGGCTGGCCCAAACTGTGGATTTCAGAATTGTAACGCGAACTGCCTAATTTGTAGAGGTGCTTCCTTTATCGTCTTCACTAGAAACAACAAGACTATCAAACAATAGTGTTCGCCCATGTGGATAAAATTGGCACTAACGTGTGCATATATCTATCTGATAGTTAGACGGTGCTAATTACAACCTCGATGATATATGAGCATAACAGAAAATATAGACAGACTTTTTAAAAAACATCCATCTTGAATTAAAATATCGGACACTGTATATTAACTAGCTGGAATTTAAATAAAAACTTAAAAATAAAGAAATTAAAATTGCAGCCTTACTCTAAGCTAAAGGGTCTCTTTTTTGAATACCGAGAATTCAGGTAAGTATGTATACCAAAGAAAGGCAATGTAAACTTCAATTAGATAAAGGGCTGATTTAAACATCTTCATCTGAAGGAGTTCCTGCTTGGCTTCAATGACATCTCCTTATGGAGGCCCTGCTCCATATGAAGAAGTGCAGTACCACAGCGCGTCCAAAGTAAGTAAGGTGTAGTCCTCTTCCTCCGGCAGAGTGTAACCCCAGAGAGATAAGAAAATATCCACGTAAAATAATACAAAGGTGTCAGAAATAACAGAAGACATACAGAGAATGTATTATCAGGTTTCCAAGAAAAAGGTATGACAATCAGAAAAAGCTTCATGATAGAAATGGCATTGTAAATGGTTCTTAAAAGACAGGCAGGAATTCAGAAACTGGAGAGAAAAATGAGGGTGCAAAGTGAACAAAATCACAGAGGTAGAAAAGGCAGTTTATGTGTTGGCAGAATTTTCTGAACTGTGTTTCACAGACACTGTGTTTCACGGACACTGACTCTGGGAGAAGTCAAGAGATGCGCCTAAAAAGATTTTAAAAAGTCCCATAGTTAAATAAGCGTGAAAAACACTTACACCCTAGGTCTTCCTCTTGGAAATTTTGAGTGCACAGCAGAAAAAGAAAGGCTCTGAGGAAGGACTGTCATCAAGTAACTGTTTAACCCAAGTCCCATCAACTTATATGACTACAGAACTTATTTGAAAGAATATCCATCAATTCTTCAAACAATTTCAGCATCATGATCTAAGCAAAACTGAGATAAGATTAGAAGAGTAGATCTGAGACATATTCTAGAATGCCACAAATACAAAACTGAGAAATGCAACCTTTGTGAATGCAGCAAAAATGAGATTTTGGCCCTACTATGGAGGGGTATATTATTTCAAACCTATCATTGAGCTTAATGGCAAGCTTTGTATAAAACATTCTTTTTACTTCATTAAGTGTTCTACAAATACACAAGCAACCACCTACATGGAGAAAGACACTGCTAATCAGAGAACATGAGCAAAGATGCAAACAAATGGAAGGCAGCTGTGGCTAATGCAGGGTCAGCCAGCCAAAGCAAAGACAAGGCACCACATACCCCAGGCACCCCGCAAACTGGGTACAGACTCACTTGTGTTCTTTTCTCTCTAATATTATTAACTCTCAAAGCTTACCAGTCATTCGATTAAAGTAAAATCTAAAGCTGTCTTTTTCTTTTTTAATGTTTGTGCATGAAAACCAAGTATTCTAAAACACTACTGAAAATATAAACAATTCTAAAACTTATAAATTCATAATTAGCATTTTGGGGGCTATTTTATTTCCTAAAGGAACTGTAATTCTCTGTGTGTACGTACACACACACACACACACACACACACACACACACACACACACACACCCCACCCCAGCCTTCATTAGAACAAATTACCTGTGGCTGGAACTGGGGAACAGGCGGCCCTTGCATTCCTTGTGATTGTTCGTCCATTGTCTGAAGCAACAGGAACTTTAGAACTCTGCAAAAATATGAAGTTCAAATTTAAATAATGTAATCATTACCAAGTTGTTTTGCTTATCATATGCCTGAGGCTTGCATTCAAATATTAGATTTACCTAATGTTTCAAAACGTATCCAAGAAGATACCCCATACTCTTATATCTGCCATTTGCTACCTTCAAGCTCTGTTTAGCTAACACAAGTAGTATATTTACTGTCCCAACTAAGTCCATTTCTCCAAAATAGTATTACATGCTTAGAAAATCCTATTTTGTGAGATGAAATTCTCTCTTCTCCATTATACTGTATGGACCAAACTTCCCTTTACCCTTGCCAATATGCAAAGATAATTACCATAATAAGCTTCCCATAATGTGGTAAACGTTATACACCTCTAAGATGCACCTCATCTTCATATTCTAAAATGTTAGTACTTTTGTTCTGTATGTCCAACTATAATTCTTACTGTAATTTTAGGTTTAAACTTAAGAGGCCAGTCCTCATGAGGTTTTTATTTTTTTATGCATACTTTGCTTGTAATTATTAAACATTCATCCATTAACTCAGTAAACATAAGACTAATTCTATGTCACCTACTCTACAAGGCTCAAGAATTGAACTGCAAACGAGACACAGCTGTTGCCTCATCCAACAACACTGATTCTACACATCAACTATTTCTAGGTTCCTTGTAAGTGTTATTTTATACAAAAACATAACTTATGTGTTAAAAACTAGGATCCATTTAAGTGGGGTTAACAGACAACCTAAAACACATCCTCACTTCATTATACTCTTTAAAAAGCAATAAACAAAATGATTTGAGTCATTTGTTTGGCAAATGTTTCCTTCCATTCTATAATTTGTCTTTTCTAAAACCTTTTCAATGGCATCTTTCAATTAACTAATGAACAGAAATTCATAAATTCAATATGATCTAACCAATCTTTTCCTTTATAATTAAACTAAGAATTATTTCCCTACTCCAGGTTTTATAATTAGCTTCTAACGTAAGCTTTATTGTTTTACTTTTCATGTTTAGATATGTAATTGACCTGTAATTAAACTTTTGTATCACATAATGTAAAGTCAATATTTAGATTTTTTTCCATATGGATACCCAATTGACTCCAAATCATATACTGAAATGATTATTCTTTGTCTCATACGCCTTTACACTACTACACTGTCATCCTTACCATTTATCAAATGACAACATACACAAATTCACATACACACACTGCCAACTTACTAAACTCACTCAGTTCAAGTAGATTTTTGGAGATTCTTGCCTTATTACAATGGGTAAAACCTCTAGTACGATGAACCTAAGAGTAGACCTCTTTTTTTGTTCCTATCATGAGTAAGGTGTTGAGAAAGAAAAGTTTTTCTTGATCTTTCAAGATTCTTCTGGCTTTTCTAAAAATCAAATTGACATGAGACAGATTAACAGAAGAAAAATTTGATAACATGTATACCTTCTATATACATAGGAGCAACTCAGCAAAACTGAGCAACTCCCTGAAATGGCTGGAGCCATCAACTTAAATACTATCTTTAGTCACAGACAAAAGATGTTGGGAGTCAGTTATGGGAGGTTACCAGAAAAAACACAGTAGACAAGGGTAAGATTGTTATGCAGAATTAACTCATTGCCTTCTCTATTAGTAAGTTTCTAGAAACTTCTTCCTGGTACAGCAAGAGAGACACCCTTAGAAATGGATTTTTTTCTTATAAATATAAATATCTATACAAAAGGGTAACTTCTACTTGGTTTTCAGAGCTTCTCATAGATTTGCAGTATCTTAAAAATAACCAGCTTAAAATAATCCTATATGTCAGAGTGGCATGCATTTCTTAGAAAAATATGTTCCCTTACAAAAACATTCTTTCACCATTAATGTGAGATGTGTATTTTTCATAGATGTCTTAATTTATCAGGTTGAGACAGTGTCCTTCTATTCTTACTTAGCAAAAGATTTTATATAGGGGTGCCTGGGTGGCTCAGTCAGTTAAGCGTCCAACTCTTGTTTTTGGCTCAGGTCATGATCTCATGATTTTGTGAGTTCGAGCCCCACATCAGGCTCTGTGCTGTCAATGCAGAGCCTGCTTGGGATTCTCTTTCTCCCACCTCTGCCCCTCCCCTGCTCATGCTGTCTGTCTCTCTTATAATAAATAATAAAATTTAAAAATGTTTCTATATATGTTAGATGCTTTTTCTGTATCTTTGATGATGTGTGTGTGTGTGTGTGTGTGTGTATATATATATATATGTAGTTTGTTAAAATGTTGAAATATGGTGACTCATTTTTGAATGTTCAGCCAATATTCATTTCTGGGATGAACCTCACTTAGTCATGGTATATAATCATATTTATCTATTTTTGGATTGGTTTTTATATAGTGTTGGATCTAAGGAGGGAAAGAGACTGAAGGAGAAAGAGAACCTGGTAATGAATCAGAATATCTTTTACTGTGACATCCAAATCCCTAAAATCAGCATTTCACATAGTGTCCCACAGGTAGTTTCATAAAACACTCCAGGACAAACAGGGTTTCCAGGTCAAAGACCTCTGTGAAAAACTACTTGCTATGTAAATCACTCTTAGAGAGTCAGAATAAATACTGACATACTAAAAGATCCAAACAGACCTGTAGTTAATAAAAAAGTTAAATTCACTGAAAACTTCACTTATATTTAACTTAATCATAAAATGCTTTGTCTGTGTAACATTTTCTAATAACCCACACAGCTTGACTAATTCTAAGAACACACTCGAGAAGTTTGTACTAGATTATAATAAAGTGGCTTTCCTCATACCTAGTAATGAGTGACAATGTCTAAATAAATAAAATTATGAAGAAAAGCCAAAATAAAACGAAACAAAACAAAAAAACCTCAAAGAAATCATGTAAGTGATTTAATCTAACAATCTGTATAATAGGAAAATCACTTCTAAAGTATCCCCTGACAGAGGTCAAAAAGCCTCTGCTTAGAAAATTAACATTTGTATGAAATTCTCATGTTTCATGTAAGCTTAATAAGTACAATGAATAAAGAGAAACAAAATTTTCTTTGCACAAAATCTAACATGGTTCCATGTGTCACTAGATTCTTAATGCTCTTATAGAATAAGAATTTTTATAGATTGGTTTCACACCCATTATCATATTTTCAAAGGCCAAAAATACTTATACTTTTTCTCTTTCCACTAATCTCTTCAAAATAAAATAAAAATATATTTTAATATATAAAATATGTTAAGTATATATTCAATCTTCTAGATTATAAATTCCATGTTGCAGGGACCTGTATATGTCAGCTACAGCTGTATCCCCGGTGCTCAGGTCAATGCTTGGCACAAAATAGATGCTGAATCTTTATTTAATTAATTAATAAATGCATGTAGGCCTGTCATAAAAACATCAAATAATTATTGTTTCAGTTTAATAAATCTGAAGTCAATGATGAGAATAATCATGATGAAATTCAACAAATCTGGCCACCAATCTTCAATCAAAAAAGGCTGCCCAAAGAAGGTGCTGCCTCAGTTGGGATTTACATAATGAAGAAGAAAAGTTAAGGTGTAGATGACCAAGGAAGAGAGGAATTCTGGGAAAAGGAAAAAAACATATCAAAATACCCCAAAGCAGAACGCAACATCCTATAAAGTAGCTTCAAATTAAAATTGACAGGTAGTAGGAGATAGGTGGTAGAGAGTTAGTAGCAGAAGGTTACATTAACAACACAGGTATAAGTTCATGAAAAAACTGTTAGGATATTTACTTTATCCAGTTGGTATCAGAGAGCTAATGTTGGGTTTCAAGTGTGTAGGAGAAAGAATTGCACAATTTTTGAAAGACAATCTTTCTTGTCATGTGACTCAGTAGAGGGGTTCACGACCATAAGCAACACCAGTTAAGCAGCTACTGCAACAGTCAAGAAATGGTACGGCCGCTCACCAAGTCCTCTTACTTGACCTTGCCCAGCTTTCAACACTATTTGACTATCTCACTTTCCTAAAATGTGCTGTGATCCCATATTCTTCTGACTTTTCTCCTACACTACAGCTATGCTTTCTAAGTTCCTATCTAACACTTAAGTTGAAGTGCTCTAAGACTTAAATCTTCTTTTGCAGGGGGGGCAGCACCCGGGTGGCTCAGTCGGTTGAAAGTCCCACTCTTGATTTTGGCACAGGGCATAATCCCAGGGTCCTGGGACTGAGTCCTGTGTTGGGCTCCACAATGGGCGGGGAGCCTGCTTAAGATGACTCTCTCTCTCCCTTTGTCCCTCTTCCCCACTCACTCTCTCTCTCTCTCAAAATAAAAAATAAAAAAATTAATCTTTTTTTTTAAACCTACTATCTCTGCTGAAGTCATCCCACCCAGTACCATGACTTTGAATACCATCTCTGTATGATTACTCTGAAATTTATATCTCTACCACAAGTATATGTTCTGAGCTCTGAATTACAAACACCAATATTCAATCTCCACCTTGAATAGAGGATTCCATCTCCCATCCTTCCAAAATAATAATAATAATGCTTCTCCTCTAATATTCTTTATCTCTTTATATGTTTCACAATCTGCTCAGCTGGTCCAGCCCCGAACTTCTCAAGACGTGTCTAGACCTCTATATATGAGGATCCCAAAGACCTTTGGTTCATGTTGGTGATGCCTATCAATCTTTCCCATTATTGAAATTAAAACTGAAAAATGCTTAAAATACATACTAATTCATTTACAAATTACAGCAATAACACTGTTACAGGTTTATGTATAATGTAATATTATGAAAAATAACTACATTTTTAAAAACTAGAAGAGGGGTACCTAGCTGGCTCAGTCAGTTAAGCGTCCAACTTCACTCAGGTCATGATCTCATAGTTTGTGGGTTCCAGCCCCACGTCAGGCTTTATGAACAGCTCAGAATCTGGAGCCTACTTTAGAATCTGTGTCTCCCTCTCTCTTTGCCCTCCCCCACTTTCCCTCTCTCCCTTTCTGTCTCTCCCTCAAAAATAAACAAATATTTTTTAAATTTTTCAATAAATACATAAATAATTAGAAGAGAGGCACTGTCTTATATTTTGCAAGTTTCTTATATGACTGCAGAGAAGCAGTTTCTACATCAATCTGTTCAAATGTGTTGTTTTGGGCAGAAGCATATTTTTAAAAATCTGGTCTTACCCAAATGCATAGTTGGGAAATAGTGGAATATTTAAATACCCGATGTGGATATCACCGTGGGTATTCTCCTTTGATTATAAACCACACTTGACAGGTGGCAAATTCTTTAAGTTTATTTTATCTTATCTTTATTTTTATTTTATTTTGAAAGAGAGTGAGTGTGCATGGGAGGGGTAGAGAGAGGTAAGAGAGAGTCCCAAGCAGACTCTTCACTGTGAGTGCAGAGCCCAATGGAGGGCTCAAATCCATGAATCATGAAATTATGACCTGAGCTAAAAATCAAGAGTGGGATGCATAACCAACTGAGCCATCCAGGCACCTCAACAGGTGGCAAATTCTTAAAGGTTAACTGCAATGTGGACTCTCAAATCAGTGAACTTCTGTACTCTATTATGTTAAAATCCAATGATCTCTCTTGCTCTTTGAAAAGAACTTTTATTCATGCTTGATTTTGGAATACCATGAATTGGTCACCTGGAAAATTTTAGTTTACTGGGTTACTCAGATCATCGAAATGTTGACCACTTTCAACATACGAATCAAAAAAGAAATTCATTCATTAATGCCACTACTAATCTCATCAGAAAAGTCTTTAAATACCAGGAAGATGTCAAGGTCATAGTGATGAATATAACACCTCCAAAATTCCAATTTTCACTTTAAAAGCCTGATTCTTATCATTAGTAACAAATAATGTCAGTTGTTTTCCTTTAAATGAATGACACTTAATTACAATTTCTTTGTAAGAAAATGTCTTACAAAACACCCAAGTCTAAATAACCAAAATTTGTCTTTCAGTCATTCTTTCAAGTAAAAATGGTGTTCCATGAAAATAGCAGCTATTTGGCTTGCTCTTCAAATAACTGCACAAATGCTTTTCCTTGATACAACTTTAATTTGCTGCAGTAGTACTTTAAGTATGTATCACACATATTGTATTCAAAGGTTGAGAAATAAAAATAATACTCTTTAACTGTTTCATCGACTTTAAAAATGAAAGTCACATTTTTTATTATAATTACAGAACACGTAAAGAACACAGTCTAGTCTGTGCACTGACAAGCTAAGATACCAGGTTTTTTTTTTTTAATTTTTTTTAACATTTATTCATTTTTGAGAGACAGAGACAGACTACAAGTGGGGGTGGGGCAGAGAGAGAGGGAGACACAGAAGCCGAAGCAGGCTCCAGGCTCTGAGCTGTCAGCACAGAGCCTGACGCGGGGCTCAAACTCACAGACGGTGAGGTCATGACCTGAGTTGAAGTTGGATGCTTAACTGCCTGAGCCACCCAGGTGCCCCAAGACATCAGGGGTTTTAAAAATACTGTCTTAGTATTATAAAAGCTGCCTGATCTTGCATACCACATGAAGAACGTCTGGGACCCCACTCAACCTTTTGCCCCCAGAACCCCCAGAAGTCTATAGATCATACTTTCAGAAGAGGTAGTCTAATAAAAAACCTAAAATTCATTCTTTATTCATTCTTTTTTTCCCCTCACCTCCCTGTTCCTCATATCCAATACATCCATGTGTTCAATTTCCAAAATGCATCTCAGATTTGTCCATGGTCCTCTATCACCACAAATATGACCCTACAAGGTATCATTGTATCTCCAGTAGGGACTACTATGATAACCTACAAATTGGTCCTCTTTTTCACCATTCTCATCAACAGTGATATTTTGAAAACATAAATCGACTCATGACATACCCACTGAACTTAAGACTAAAATCCCAACCCCTTGCCAAATACTGCAGAGTCCTGTAAATAATCTCTTGCCTACCTCTTCTATATTTGCTATTCCCAACCTCTCTCATTGTCTACCTCCAATCAATGTTGAATCCCCTTCTCTTCTTTAAACCTGTTAAGTCCTCCTTTGTACTTGCCGTCATCTAGGCCTAAAATGCCTGAACGGCTGGCTCAAAATCAGGCCTACCCTAACAAGCCTCTTCAGAGTAGTACCCCCTCCCCGGCATCTTTTGCATCATCACTCTTGTTTCTACCGAGTAATTACAATAATCTGTAATTATCTTGTTCATTTTTTTACCTGTTTATTATCTATTTTATATATATTTATATATATATTTTATATATATATATCTGCTATTATGTTANAAACAGGAAGGCAGGAACTTCCCATTTTATTTTCTACTATGTTCCCCAGCAAGTACTTGGCAAAAAATGGACACTTAATAAACATCTGCTGAATGAGTGAAAATGAATGGATATGAGGAATACAGCACATACTTTAGAGCTGCCCATGTTTAGACGTTTAGGACTTATGACTGATCAGCCACAGTTGATAAAAGAAAAGGAAGTTAAAGATGACACCAAAAGTCATCTTTGTGGAGGAGCGGAGTACATGGTGATAGCACCATCCAAACTAGACAACAGAGGACAAAACAAAATGGGGTGGGTGTGGGGCACCTGGGTGGCTCAGTCGGTTAAGGGTCTGACTTCAGCTCAAGTCATGATCACTCGGTTCATGGGTTCGAGCCCCACATTGGGCTCTGTGCTGACAGCTAGCTCAGAGCCTGGAGCCTGTCTTGAGATTCAGTATCTCCCTCTCTCTCTGACCCTCCCCTGTTCACATACTCGCTCGCGCGCACTCTTTCTCTCCCTCTCTCAGAAATAAATAAAACATTTTATTTAAAAACTTTTTTTAAAAATAGGGTGGGTGTTAGGATGGGCAAGACACAGGATAAGGACGATACAGGAAAAACTGAGAATTCTTAGGAGAAAGACTATAAAGTTTGTAACAGCTAAATTTTGCCAAGTAGAATCTTTGGGGAAGGGGAGTTCAATACATTGTCTTGTAATTCTCATATCAATTAGTTATTTATTAGCTAAGGTTTTTCAATATGTTTGAAAGTAGCTCTTCTCTTAGCATATTACATACAGGTCCCCAAAATCTTTCAAATACCACAAACATTTTCACAGATAACCGCAAACTCAGTGCACATTAAAGTCTTCCTCTATTCTTGCATATAGTTACGTATTTTGCAGAAAATCAAAGTACAAAATTAGGCACCTGAATTTGAAATGTAAAAGTAACTCAATGACAAAACTACTTAGTTTTAAAAATTTTTATCTGTCAGTGAACTAAACTTCATAATTCATATGACCCTGGTTAAGAAAATTATTAAGCAAACTATAATATACTTACATATTACAAATAACAAATAAAACAGCTTTCAGCGACACTGTATCAGATAGCTATCTTAATTTGCTAAAAACAGAATTTTAGCACCATTCCCTAAATAAAAATAACTTTCCTAGTTCCCATTTTAATACACATATAATATATAAATCCCAAGATAATTTAAAGCAAATTATAAGTACTTTTTTCTTAATATCATTTTAATTGAATAACCACATTTAATGTATTTACTTCAGCCAAACTCCTAATCAAAATGAGGAAGCTTTATTTTATGTTTATAGACATCCTCAATGAATTTCACCTTTAAAAACTTAGTATTTTTTACAAAAGTTGACTTAAAATAAATCAACTTACCATTCTAAACACTAACTTGATTCTTTATTAATTAGAAAATGTGGTATTAAAACATATACTATATTAAAAAAGATTTATTATATATTTATAAGAAAATCATCTGGAACATTTTATTTGTGATCATGATTTTTTTCAAAACAATTATGTCTGGCCATTAGAAAAATATTTTAACTTCTAGTTAGTACTGAAGAATGCTTAACTAAAAAAAATTTCATTCTACAACAAAAATTACTTAACAATAAAGTCATAAAGTCAACCTTGCAATCTCTCACATTCAACTTCTAAATTTAAACCTTAAAGTAAACCTGATTAGATTTAAAGTAAATCTAAACCTATAATAAAGTAACTTTGGATGTGTAAAGACTCTATTCATTAAAAAAAGAAAAAAAAAACAAAAAAACACCTCTCTATTTCCAAACAAATATTTTGATAAGTCAGCCATGCTATCGAGTTTCTCTGCAATCGATTCTGGACACAGTGTAAAATCTTAAATATGAAACTATGTACATACCACTCTGAAGAGGGATTTTAGATAAAGTTTTAAAAGTGTTTTTTTATTTTTAAAAATTCTAAAAAGTTGACGTATACTGATCCAAACTTATTTAATAGTTTCCTTTTCTTGAAATGAAACTTCCCTTCAATCATCAAGGTTTTTCATAAAATCATCAATATTCTTTCTAGTTATATGTAACATTTAAGTATTCTATGAGAAAATATTAGTAAGATATATTTCAATGGCCAAAATTTATAACTTATAAATAACAAAAAAGAGTATCAATCATGAAAATAGCAATATCCCTCTAATCCAAAAGAATGTAACTGGTTTAACTATATGTATACTTGACATGTAAAAAATAAGAGTACCATGGAAATTTAGGTGATTGATATTTAGCACAGTTTAAATACTCAAATCCAAAAATACTCAACGTTTTTATTGGCTCCAAAGTCACCATTCAACAGGAATATTCCTAACCTCACCCTTCTGTCCCTATTTAAGTGAATATTTCCTATAATCAAGCAAGTGACATTTACATATGAGACAACACAAAGAAAATTAAGTAGAAGTACTTAACATCAATGGTGCGTTCATACATTTCTGTGTTATCATAAGTACATTTTTAAGAGCTACTAAGATACTATCAGATCTTTGAAGAGAATGATGAGCATTACAATCTCAACATTTATATTTAAAAACATTAAAGTAACCTCAATCTTGGCTTCTAAATGCCACTGTTCACTTACAGGAGTCAGCTCTTTGGAGAAAAGGTTGATTCCAGTACCGAGGCTAGGAAAGTACAAGCCAAGCCTAAACATCATGTTATGCCAGAAAATATGATAGTGTGTAAAGAACAGTGTGGATATGTCAAAAGGACACAGAAATTAGCTTGAATGATTCCTACTGGCTACACGAGGAACAATTTAAGAGCAACAGATGATAACGCACTGAATAAAATAAGAACTTGTGAGCCTATAAAGATAGAAATAAACAGTGAAAAGGGGAAAGCTATTCCTTACAATATACTATTACCTCATAGAGAAAGAACGATGGAATTAAAAAATCATTATTTGCCAGTCATCAGGGAAATAACTGATCCATGCAAGAGTCATCAACAGATACTACACTGTAGGAACAAGTGTCTGAAAGTATCTAACCCCCCACACAAACACACAATTACAAATAAGAATAAGAATAAAAATAATTACAAAGGGAAAGGATAATTTTATAGTAGAGAACTTTAGTTAAATGACCAAAGCTAACATCCAGCAATGGAACATAAAAATATCATGTGTTTCCAAATATGATGCACTTAGAAGAAAATGTAATTTCTGTGTTATTTCCGCCAAAAATTTAAACCTTAAATTTAAACATAAGGAAATCCCAAATAAACCTAAATTATGTACACCTATAAAGTAACTGGCCTCTATTCTCCGGAACTGTCAATGTCTTAAAAGGCAAAGAAGTACTGAAGAACTGTTCCAGACTCAGAGGCCGAAGAGACATGAGTGCATGCAAGGTACGATACAGGATTCTCAGTTCCTATAAAGGACATTATAGGGACAATCTGAACAAGGAAATCTGATGAGGTTTGTAATTTAGTGACAATACTAAAACAATGTCAACATCTTGACTTTTATAATTGTACAGTGGATATGTGAGCAAATGTCTTTGTTTTCAGAAAATGCACAATGAGGTACTTAGGGGTAAGAAGGGCATCATTGCCTACAACTAATCTCAAGTGTTTCATTTATATATATATATTTTTTTAATGTTTTATTTATTTCTAGGAGAGAGAGAGAGAGAGAGANCGAAAGTCGGACGCTTAACCGACTAAGCCATCCAGGCGCCCCCATTTTTATATATTTTTATATCGTTATACATATACACAGTAAAACAAACGTGATAAAATCTTTTTTTTTTAATGTTTATATTTTGAGAAAGAGAGCATGCGTGAGGGAGGGGCAGAGAGGGGAGGGGGGGAGAGAGAGAGAGAGAGAGAGAGAGAGAGAGAGAGAGAGAGAGAGACTCTGAAGCAGGCTCCAGGCTCTGAGTGGTCAACACAGAGCCCGATGCAGGGCGTGAACCCACAAACCATGAGATCATAGACCTGAGTTGAAGTCGGACGCTGAGCTGACTGAGCCACCCAGGTGCTCCTCACATGTGATTAAAATCTGAACACAGGAGGGGCGCCTGAGTGGCTTAGTCGNTTTCTGTAAATATGAAATTTATCACAATTAAAAGTTATGAAATTTAAAGATACAATACAAAAAGAACATTAGGGGCACCTGGGTGGCTCAGTCGGTTAAATACTGAATTTCAGGTCAGGCCATGATCTCACAGTTAGTGAGTTGAAGCCCTGCATTGGGGTCTATGCTGACAGCTCAGAGCCTGGAGCCTGCTTTGGTTTCTGTCTCCCTCGCTCTCTGCCCGTCCCCTGCTCACACTCTATCTCTCTCTCTCTCTCAAAAAGAAATAAACATTAAAAAAAATGTTTAAAGAATGTTAAATTATCCTATATTCAGTGTTAACAAAGTAACAGATGCACACCTTTATCACAAATCCTAGCATGTCTTTTAATTAGAACTACTGAATTACTACCAGAAAATATGTCATTTAATAAACTCTTCAGTCACTACTATAATTCAATAATCTATTATTTCTCAACTCTGGAAACTCATCCTTTCTGTAAGCTTGTCCTAAAATAATATCTTAAAATATTATTTAGACTAGTTTTGCTACCAAAAAAGGTTCCTATAAATACTAAATATCTCAAACTAATGAAAAATAAATACAGGCATATATGCACATCATAAATCAAAATGGTTCACTTTCTGGAATGCCCAACATTTTGAGGAGATTTAAAACTACACAATCTGGGGGCACCTGGGTGGCTCAGTCAGTTAAGCATCCGACTTCAGTTCAGGTCATGATCTCACGGTTTGTGGGTTCGAGTCCCACGTCGGGCTCTGTGCTGACAGCTGGCTGAGAGCCTGGAGCCTGTTTCAGATTCTGTGTCTCCCTCTCTCTCTGACCTTCCCCTGCTCATGTTCTCTCTCTCTCTCTCTCTCAGGAATAAATAAAACATTAAAACAAAACAAAAAAAAAAACTCTACACAATCTGTGGTAGATATCAGGATTTTCATATTTCATTCTTTTGAATCAATATCAACCATATTGTTTTTCTTATCCAATACTTACTTTTCTGTGTTATTAAAGATTCTGAAAACTATTTCCTGCTACTCATTAACAAAACATATTTTTAAATATTCTCAACAAAGGAACAAATTAAAAATGTCAGTCCATGTATAAAATAATAAAATCACATAACTGGAAAAGAAGCAGAAGATCTAATTCTAGTTTAGATCTAGCCCTACAGTCTCCTTCAGAAAGTAGAGTCCTCTGTCTTAATTTTGTTAACAGTCTAATAGGCATAAAGAAATGTACATTACAAATAAACATAAAGCATGCTGAATATCACTGGTAAATACAAATTTAGGCAACAGAGAAATATTATAAAATCCACAGCTTATCAAAATGACACATATTTAAAAATTATATATAATGCCAGGGTGCCTGGGTGGCTCTGTTGGTTAAGCATCTGACTTTGCCTCAGGTCATAATCTCACAGTTTGATTTGTGAGTTTGAGCCCCAAGTCGGACTCTGCACTGACAGTGCAGAGCCTACTTGGGATAATCTCTGTCTCTCTCTCCACCCCTCCTCTACTTGCGTTCTCTCTCTCTCTCAAAATAAATAAATATGCTTAAAAATTTTTTTAATTATACAGAATGCTTCTATGAGTGTAATAACGTTTCTAGAAAATGATAGGACAACAAACACTAAGAATCTTTCATATACTTTTACTCAGTACTCTGAATTCCCCAACTCCATTCTGAAGATATTAATCAGTAAATGAATTTTGGATTACTTACAAGAATGTATATTAGAAAAGCACTTATTATAAAGGAAAATTATAAACAACAAAAAGTTTCAACAATATAAAAATGGCTAGATAAATTACAGTGAATCTGTAAAATGTTTATTAAAAATTTTTAATGATATTTAAAGGTGTAACCAGTATCATATGAAATAAAAAAGCAAGACTCAGAGACAAATTTCCATATTATATGTACTAAAAGGATACTATTCTTATCACTACTGATGAGTTAATTGGTAACTAAGCTATCTATCTTACCAAAATATAAACTACGGAAATTGTCCATTCTATATAACACTGTATCCCCCAAAGTGCCTGGCACAGAGTTAAATATATAGAAAACATATTTTTGCCTATGGTTCTAATAGAAATTCCTAATATATTAAATCAAAAACTGCAAGTTCCATAATATGTATAAGATTATCTTAACACTGTTTTTAACAAAAGTACAATTGCATACAGGTTATGTGTATGAAAAAGGGTACGGACCATCTTTGCTTTTGTTATGGCAAAATGAGAATTCAGATCAAGCCTCTCTCTGAAAACAATTAGTTACACAAAATAAATATTTTTAATCAGCTTTAATGCATCATTGAGCTATGGATGTGATAAGGAATTAAAAGACCAGTATCTGAGAGATGAAGGAAACCAGAAGCAAGTCCAACATCTAAGTGGGTTTTTTTTTTTTTCCCCACTAAGGGTTGTACAGATTATGGAGGGATGGTTTTAAAGCTGAGATCTTGTACAATATTTCTTCAGCCTCTTGGCAAAGAAACAGGAATTGGGAGTCCATGGGGTCAACAAGGGGCTGTGGTGAACACCTCTATATTTGGGTTGGGACCTTGAAAGACTTAACCCTAGTAGACAAACCTTCTCAGCATTAAATCATCTGCAATCCTGAAATTGGAAGGCCCTCTGATACCTACTAACCCCAGGCACCTGGCAGAAACAAACAAAGATACATTCTGCAGATATTATCGTAGCTTTCAAATTATTTCTACAAACAATTCTGCACATATAATATCCTAACACATAATAAAAAATAACCAGGACCTCAAGCAAACAAGGCACATGAACAAAGATCAGCAGAGAGAATAGACAGAATGAAAATGATCCTGGATAAAAGACTGAAGGAATAATAAATGAAGGCAACAAGATAAATTTAAATAAATATTATCTGCAGGAAACAAAACATGGAAGTGATAATAGAGTTAAATCTGGAATTGAATACCTTAAAACTGGTATCTAAATAGAAGAGATAAATGGAGTTAAAATATTCTAAGGTACCTATTAGAATGTCTGGAACAAGTTAAAATACAAATTACTATTTTCCTTAATTTGTTTTTCTAGTCTACAGATCTTTATTTTAGCACTTTTTAATGGTCTAATTTATATGAGGTAAAACTGCCATTTTTCATGTGCAATTTCTGTAAGTTTGACAACGACCATGACAATCAAAAATAGAACAGTTCCATCAGCTCATACAACTCTCCTGTGTCCCTTTATAGTCAAATCCAACCCCAATTCCTGTCAAAAACTGATCTGTATTCTATCCCTATAATTTTTCCTTTTCTACGATAATGTATAAATGGGAGCCATATGGAATTTTGAGTATGGCTTCTTTCACTGAGCATGACAAATGTGAGACCCATCTATGTAGCTGCGTGCAGCTTGCTCATTCTTATTGCTGAGTAGTACTCCACTGCATGGATGTACTGCAGTTTATTTATCTGCTCTCCAATTGAGGTACATCATCTGCAGTGGTTGCAGTTTAGGACAATTACAAATAATGCCACTATCAACATCTGCATACAGGTTCACACAATAGTTTCCATTTCACATTGAGTAAATATCTAGGAATGGGATTGCTGGATACTACTATTTGATAGGATAAGAAACAGAAAAATAAAAGTACCTCAGATCATCCCGCATCTCACATACCTTCCTTGGGGTCTCAGTGACCTTCACCTTACTCATTCTTTGATTGTTTATTATTTTAATGAGATTATCACAAAATAATGAATAGCATATTTGCCTACTGGATTTATATTTTTGTCAAGTCATCAAGTGAAGAAGAAGGAAATAAGAGATAGGATTTTAAGATATAGGATTTCCAATAAAATTAAAGTAAACCAAGAAATGTAATAAATATTTCAATGTTGTGAAAAAATAGACATTACTTCTCCTGACTATGTAATGAATTAGAACAGGTCTATTTTAACTTTAATTTTTTTAAACATTTATTATCGAGAGACAGAGCATGAGTATGGGAGGGACAGAGAGAGGGGAAGACACAGAATCCAAAGCAGAGTCCAGACTCTGAGCTGTCAGCACAGAGCCCAACGTGGGGCTCAAACTCAAAACCCACAAGATCATGACCTGAGCTGAAGTCAGGCATTTAACCAACTGAGCTACCCGGGTACCCCCAGAACAGGTCTAAAATAAAATATCTAATTGTATGCTGAAAGAATAAAAATGTCACATTTTCATTGAAAAATTAAGGCCATTATGAGGACTGTTTGTTTATGAATTCCTACTCCTATTTCTGTAAAATACCTATGGCTAACTGGTCAGTAGGAAATTGAAATATTGAAACTGAAAATGAAATATTGAAAAAAGTAGAATGCAGATAACCAGAGAAATACATAAACAGTTAAATAAAAGCTTTTTTTCATTTGGGATAATTTGTGTGAAATGCTTTTTTCAAGACACTGAAATGAAGAAAAGTTCACAGCACTTGGCAAACATCTTTTTCTTTGAACTAAATCTTTTTAGAGCTGTTGCTATACTTAAGATGTGTTCCCCAAAAGAGCTCAAAGAAGGACTCTACATTAAAATGCATAGAAGAAGTCCAATGAAATATCATTTGGAAGTTGATTTACATTGCAGCATCCCTAAAGTAACAAAATAAAGGTTGAAATAAGCATGACTATGTTTTTATTATGGTTCTTACTGACACCTGCTGGTTCAATTTTAACCTCCTCTTCAGAATACATTGATAAGTTAAAAGTCTCAGATGTGAAGGTCTGGATCACATGAAACAGAATCCTTAACCAATGGACCACCAATTCAAAAACTAAATGAGTCAACTAATCATTTCCCATATCCATTGACTTACTGAAATCAGTGTTATGGCTTTACTGTAACTCACTTCCCAATCAATTTACTTGCTTACATTTTGATTTTGCCTTATTATTTACTTCCAAAACTTAATTCTGAAATTAAAGTTACATTTTTTAAGTCAAACAGCAAAAGCCAGTAGATCACATTACTAGAAGTCAATAATGCCAAAAAGTGGATGTCTTTAAAAATAAACATGATTTAATTTTTTCGGCTTTGCTAAAACAAACCAAAAATCCTATAGTTGCAAAATAGGATAATAATACATGGCACTTACTTACTAATACCTCAAAATTTTACTGTCTCCCCACCCTCCTCCTTTCCCCTAAACTCATTGTTAAATAATATGGAAGAGAAGTAGCACTTTCTTCTTCCCAGAAACTCATTCCTAACATTTACAAAAAAACAATTGTCTCTTTAAGAAGAAGAAATGCTCACAATAGTAAGCCACCATCTCAGTTATCTTTTTTTACTTGTTTTTACTCTTTTTCTAGAAATAGACTCCATATAGCAGGGGAAATGATTAACTCAAATTCAAGACTATACCTAACGGTAGATAGATAGAACCCAAAAATAAGTGTGCCGGGTAGGCTGAGTGAATAATTTTCCTTCATTTCTTAACTATGCATTAATATATTTCTCCCATAGCAAAAAGTTATTTAAACCTTAATCAGTTGTTTTCTAATATATGATTGTGAATAAAATTAAACTTGAGTGCATACTGTAAGTCAGTCAACCCTGGCTGGTCATCAGGATCACTGACAGGTTCACGGCTTTCTCACTTGGCTGCTTGGGCCACCCACATTCCCATCCTCTGATTCTTACTGGACAGGTCTTGAGTGGAACCTGTATGTCTCCATTAAAATTAAAAAAAAAAAAAAAAAGATAAATAAAAAGGGAGAAAGATAATGATGACATACAACTACCTTTGAAAACTACACAGTATTTGAATTCAACAGGTAGCAGTTTCAGTCTACTTTCAGTTTAGGTCTTTGTGTCCAGAAGCATCACTACAGCTGAAAACGATGAGCACTCTGGCCATGGCTGCCGAAAATGCCACGTGTTGGCCCCACTAAGCTGTCTTAGACTCCAGCAAAGAACATGAAGGAAGCAGCTCATGCTCAACTTGTGAGTCTAACCTGGATCCAAACAGAAATCAGCAACAGTGTTTTCATTCAAGGATGCTGACTGGTGACTCAGTGGGAGGGCCTGGAGCCAGCAGCAGCAGCAGCAGCGGGAGCTCTAGGCAATCCCAATGGATTCTTGCTGTTGTCAATACCATCATTCTTACGTGCTATTAGTATTTTTGAAACCAGGAAAACTGAGGAGGAAGACAAACATCCCTTAGGCATGTACAGAAGTCTCTTCTGAAATATCTCCTCCTCCTTTTTAAAAACTGATCTGATGTCTTCCATGAGTTTCAAAGTCATATATAAACTGATTTACTCCCCAAATTACAATATTTGGAACAGTTATTTCTGACAATATCTGCAAATGAAACATTACTTTATTTTTCAAATAATAAATATGTAGGCCTAAGCTACTGAAACTTAAAAAAAATTAAGTACCTTAGTATCTGACAGTTCAGAGACATGAGCCAAATTACGTTATAGCACAGCAAAAAATAAATGTTAGGACACGCTCTATTCTCTAGAGTTCTCTACTGTATCATCAAAATACAAGGAGTACTACTCTCTTGAAAAGGACCTATGAAAAACAGTTTATAAAAGAAAACAGGAAGGAAGGAAAGGAGGGAAGAAAACCAATGTAAGCCCTTTGAATTCAATCTCTGTCACTTTCTAACCCACATATTAAAATAATGCCTCTTTTTCTGAGCTCTAGTTATTAGCGGCCCCTGCTTTAGGCGTGGGAGTGGGGTTGATTCTTCTATTATTTCTGCCTCTACTACCCTCGTAGTACTTTACTGATTAGGAAGTGTTTTCATATACATAACGTTACTTCCTTACTCCTCTCAATTCCTACTCTAAAAACAAGGGTTCTGCCCTCAAAATCCAGGAAAACCAACCAAGTCAACAACAGGATCATTTTCCCTTCTTCGGTAGAATTAGCAATGTCCCGCTGACAGAAATTCTTGCTTCTCTTGCGTGTTTAAAGAAACAGAATTCTTAAATGTTTGTCTAAAACATTGCTTCTAAAACTTTTCCATGACCTTGAGAATAAAGCCTGCTCCTGGTTGGGAGTGTTACTAGAAGTCCACGTAAATGAGAAATTCCTTCTGAGTCTACTTTCATTTTTTAAAAGATGAGGGAAAGTTTTCATTTTCCTCTTCCTCATATAAAACACTTTCCCCCCAAAACTCTGCAAATGTAACTGTTGCTCTAGGAAGCAAGCACCAGGCTCGTGAGGTGCTGCCCCAAGTGAACGTGACCTGTAGTTATGGGTCACTCAGTCCCAAATCTCAGCGCTGCAGAATATAAAGGGATGTGATACATCATCTATTTCAACCCCCTTCAATCTTCTATAATAATTCTAATCACAAAGATTACAGATTTCAGAAATAACTGCCAGGAGGAAGAAGTGGTTAAAATACCACGTGAGAGTTCACGAAAATTGCACAGTGAGTATTTTATTTTAAAAGCACTGGTAATTCCAATATGCCAATTCTAGCTTTAAGAAGGGGAGGGGCACTGCGTGGCTCAGTAGGTTAGGCCTGGGACTCTTGATTTCGGCTCAGGTCATGACTTCACAGTCGGTGGGATCGAGCCCCCACATCAGGCTCTGCACTGACAGCACAGAGCTTGCTTGGGATTCTCTCTCTCTCTCTTTCTCTGCCCCTTCCCTGCTCGCTCTCACGCAAGGAAATAAATAAACTTAAAAAAAAAAAGTGGCAGGGAGGGGTCCTCCCAACAAATTTTTATTTCTATTTTTTGCTGAGCCTTCTCATCCCTGACCCTAGGGTCATTCTGCACAAGAGAGAGATCGGAGGGCACAGCACCAGCTCTGCCACTGTGGTGACTTCCGGTAGGGTTGTGTGGCCGAAATGAAAGGAAGAAGACGGAAGCTGAGCGCGGCCCGGCTGTGCACACAGCACCACAGAGGTGCTACAGTCATCTGTCTCCAACTCCAAAATAACACCTTCCAGGGTAACAGGTTTCCACACTGAGGGCTGGGCGGAGTTACTCAGTGATTGACAAGGGACTGCTAAAGAGAGGAGAGCGCCAGACCAGCCCTCTCTGGTCATCCTTGCGAACAAAGACTGGAGTCACATTTTTTTCATATTCCTGACAATGCCTACAACAGCACTAAAACTCTAACAGGATGACTGATGCGTTGTGAGCATTTAAATCCTCGGCCAGTGGAACTAATGTGGAACTCTACTGCTGCTGAGGCCGCGTCGGAGTTATTTCTGGTTTGGAAACAGACGAGGCTAAAGTACCTCTGACTTTTTAGGTACAGCCAAAAAGAGTCAGCAGACTGGATGCCCAAAGATGAATGATTGTAATAAACTGTCCTCAGACATGAAATTTTAGCTTGGTGCTAAATCCAAACTACAGTGTTCTCTGTGGTTGTCATACGGCTTATAAAAAGCCTCTGCTGAACAAAGGGCTCCCCAATTCTGATGGCTTTGAACCAGAGTTTGTGTCTCAAAACAGTTGCAGTATATGTCATATTTTGAAATAAAGCTCAAATGTGACCTTCAAGTGTTTCTTGTTAATGGTCACTGTGTGGGAAGACACAGCCCCCACCACTTACTGCCTCCTTGACACTTACACATCTCCGGTGCATCAACCCTGAAAGTCTTTCAATGTCACCTGTATTCTCTCAATAAACAATCAACAGAGTGAGGTTCCAGACAGAGAAGAAATGGGAGCAGAAACCAATTTTAAAAATCAAGTAAGGGGTGGGGATGGGAAGCGCCTGGATGGCTCACTAAGTTGAGTGTCCGACTCTTGGTTTCAGTTCAGGTCGTGGGATCAAGCCTGTGTCGGACTCCGCACTGAGTGGGGAGCCTGCTTGAGATATATTCTCTCCCCCACCCCTCTCTCTCTCTCCCCCTGCCTCTCCTCCACTCAAACTCCCTCCCT
>NW_027531996.1:1289265-1293878 GCF_008692635.1 Crocuta crocuta
AAAAAAAAAAAAAAAAAAAAAAAAAAAAAAAAAAGATAAAACTAAGTGAGGACAAAGAGAGAAGCGAGAGAAAATACCTTTTTAAAACTATAGCCAATATCTTAAAAATTTTTTTTTAATTTTTTTTTTTATGTTTTATTTATTTCTAGGAGAGAGAGAGACAGCGTGAGCAGGGGAGGGTCAGAGAGAGAGGGAGTCACAGACCAAAAGAGGCTCCAGGCTCTGAGCTGGCAGTCAGCACAGAGCCCGACGCGGGGCACGAACCCACGAACCGCGAGATCATGACCTAAGCGAAAGTCGGACGCTTAACCGACTAAGCCACCCAGGCGCCCCAATATCTTAAAATATTAATGATGGGTTCTATAGAAAGAATTGAATCTCTTAAGTTTGATAATCTAAAACAGAGATCAATCAACTTTTTCTATAAAAGGCCAGATGGTAAACATCTTAAGCTTCACAGGCCATACAATCTCTGTTGCAATCACTCAACCCTGTAATGGCAAAGCAGCCTTCGAGAATATATACAGGAAGAGGAGTGGCTGTGTTCCAATAAAACTCTATTTACAAAATTAGGTAGTGGCCATACTTGACCCACAGGCCACAGTTTGCCAACCTCTGATCTAAAGTAATGTATGTTATATTTTGGCCCAGCCTCAGAAATCATGTATTGACCCTGGTTATCTGAAACCCTCTGTACTGAACTGTGAGTTTGCCCATTTCTACCATAAACTCCTGGTTTCTCAAATGGAATTAATAAAATGAGTCAACGAAATAAAACAAAAAACAGGTCTATTAAGTGCAAATTAAAATAGCACCAAAATATTTTTGTGGTTATCCTAAATCATAAATTTAGACATGCCCTATGGAATAATTTCTGGTGGGACCCAATAAGTTACACTTCTGTCATTCCCTCCTTACCACAATGCATACAAATACAACCCTCCTCCACTAAAGTCCACAAATTAATAAAATCACACACACATATCATACTCTGTGCACCACATTCCAGAAGCATCACTATCAAACATTCTACGGATCTCAGTAACTCAATATGAACAAGTACAAAATCGACGGAAGGCACCCACTAAATCTGTTATCACAAAAAAAAATCCAAGCAGCCAAAGTGAAAGCCGTTAACAGGATAAAAAGCAAAGCAGAGATTCTGGCAAACTCATGGCACTGGGGAGACAGAGTGAATGAAGTAGAGAAGGCATGAAGGAGCAGAGGTCTGGGTAAACACTCTAGGCACTGAGTCAAGACCCTTAAGGTGGACCAGCCCCACTTTGATCAAGGTGAGAGATGNATGGTGACATCATTCAGAGTTCTAATAGTTTTCAAACGTATCTGATATAAAAAAAAAAAAATCACCATACTGGCCAAGAAATCAGACATATAGCCTAAAAAATGGGTGGGGTGGGGAGTAGACAACAGAAACAGGCCACAAAGGGAACCAGATTTTTGAATCATCAGAAACAAACTTTAAAATAATTGTGACTAATGTGTCCTACAAATTAGTTGAAAAGAAGGAGAATTTCATCAGAAAATTGAAATTTATAAAAAAAGACAAACGTACTGTCCATGAAAGAAAGAAATAAAAGCCCTAATTTAACGTTGGCTCAAACGTATCAAAGATGCGCTGCAATCTCTAGGGAGTTCACGAATAGAACAGTGAAAAGAATACATAACTAGCAAGGGTACAGGGCAGGGGCTAAAATAACAATGACAAAAATGGAATGGTTAAAAAAGGGACCGCAAAAAGGGAGGCAAACTAGGAACAAAGAGAAACTGGAACAACAGACAATAAATAATATGATAACAGGCTTAAATTCAAATCTATCAAGCAATGACATTAAATATAAATGAGCTATAAGCTCCAACAATTACAAGAAAAATGATCGGACCAGATTTTTAAAACTTCTAAATGCTTGTAAGGTGTGCCTCATATAGCTGAACACAGGAAGATATTTTAAAAGAATGAAAAAGAAATACCACGGGCACACTGGCCAAAAGAAAGCTATGGGTAACTATATTTATATTTGACAAAGTAGATTTTAAGACAAAAGGCGTATTAAAAATAGGGAGGATTATTTCATAAAGATAAAAGGTACCATGCAATAAGACACAACAATCCGACATTTGCAGAACACTGCCTGAAACTATAAAGCAAAACAGATAGAACTAAGGAAAAAAAGACAAGTCTACAATGAAGAGTTGCAGGTTTTAAAATATCACTGTCAGTAACAAATAGAACCAGTAGACAAAGAAACTAAATAGCATATATTGGAAAGAGTTAAACTGCACCATAACTAATTAATAGCATTAAGTGTACGCGGTAGGAAAGAACAAAGTCTGAAAATCAATATCCAGCATCAGCAGTGGATGCCGTGGGACGCCCTCCAGATAGCTTTTCAGGACAGAGGCGCTGGTTCTCCAAGCTGCAGGAAGTAATGGTTGCTAAGGGCTCACAGATGAGTCCCCCTCGAGGCAGCTGCATCCACTGACTGGTCACTGGGGGGGTAACAAAGGTCTAAACCCCTCGCATCAATCTGAGACAATCCTGAAGCACCATTCTAGCTCCTGAATGGTCCCACTGGATTGGCTCCGGCCTTTGTTGCAACCACAGTGCAATTCAGCTCCTTCTGCCTAGTCCTGCTTCCCTCCCACGTGTTGTTCCCCAAAATATTAAACAAACAAAATAGGTGGTAAATGCAGAGCTCTATCTCTGAGTCTGTTTCCTGTAAAGTTCTGTCAGTGCTGGTTGCTAATAGGAGACATCCAGAAAGCAGACTCAGAGATGAGATTTCGCAGCTGGATCAGCTGGTAGGTGAAGAAGTGTGGATAGCCCCTCATGTGAATAGTAATGCAACTGCTAAAACTTTCACTAGTCGTGAAATGGGAAAGGATACCAGCTAACGGAAATTTATTGCCAGGTGAAATAATCTCAGGCTTCTAAGAGGCTGACAGGAAGTAGTAATTATAAGGTCTGTGGAATCAGCTTTTGCTGGGGCAGCAACAAATTGGGGGTGGGGGGGTGAAAACCTAAGAATGATTTGAGGTGACATGTGAAAAGTAAGAAGTCTTCTTTCATCTTCTGCAGTCAGAGAGCAGAAAGGGCAGAGGACTGGGCCTAGGAGCTAATTATCAGGGTAGCACATCATCAAAGAAAACTGGAATACTCAATCCTGAATACTCAACACCGCCAAGACTGCTACTCTGAAGGCAGGATCCTGCCTGGGAAGAACTGAGACTCTAAGACAAGGTAGGGACAATTGTCTCAATACTTAAAAGGCCTGAAACTCCAAATCACCTTAAACCTTCTGGGCCTGCAAAAGTGGCCCACTCCCTCCCCCACCTAACAGTACTGAAGCTTCTACCTTGTAGGACACACAAGCACCCTTCCGGATCTCTTCCCACCTCCCCTCATGATCATTAACCAGACCGGTAAGAAGGGTCAAGGGAAGGCAGTAATGGCCAGAAGGGGGCACAAGGAAGGCTTCTACAGTGCTAGTAGTGTTTGGTATCTTCACCCGGGTGTTGGTCACACGAGTGTGTTCACTTTGTAAAAATTTACTGAGCTATACACTTAAATATCCTCCACTGTTTTTGTTGCATTTGTATAAAGTTTTTTAAAGCAATTATAATTTACATTTTTAAAGAAAGTGATTTGAGACTTTTCCACAAATAACATTTATAGTAACAATACCCACCCATATTAGCATTCATACATCTCTATCTATCTAGTAAGGCAGATACCATATTAATTAAGACTATTCTTTTAGAAATGTTATTTGTCAAGAAAACAATGAACCTTCAATTACGCATTGACAAAATATAACAAAAGAATCAAACTGTAAACATTTCTATTTATGCTTGTATAATAAATACACTCAATCACTGCATATATTGAAAACAAAAGGGGATCTCATTTACAGGTTACTAAATGCCAAGCACTGGACTAAATGCCTTTAATGCATGGCTCATGTAATTCTTGTAATAATCTTCATTTATTATTTCTGAGCAAAGACATCTATAAGATATTGTTCTAGATGTGAAAGGTTTAATAGAACATGAAAAGTCCAAGTCTCATGTAGTGGTGCTACTACTATTTCCAGGAGGAAACTGAGGCTTACTCAGGTTAGCTATAGCACCTGTGGTCACAAGGCAGACATCACAGACTGACCAACCCCCACCCCCAATCCATTCCCAACTTCTCCCTTGCATATTTCTTCCACAGAAGCTATCTATAAAGCCACTTACTCATCTCCCAGGCTACCTTTCAGCTAATACTGATCATGGGACCTACTTTTCCAAATACAAACAAAAAAATCTCTTGTCCTTCCCCCAAAAATATCAAAGTCTCTTGTCCCAGTGAGAGTGGTTTCTGTACTTCCTTTCTCCTTGCCTGCAATGTGGATGTGATGCCTCAAGCTGAAGCAGCCATGTTGTTTCACGAGAAAAGACAAGGAATCAAGAGATCATTACTGAACATTACACCAAAGCCAGCAGCTATCTACTTCCAGAGTTTTCATTACATAAGAGAAATAAACCTTTTTTTTTTTTTTTTTTTTTTTTTTTCTTTTTTTCTCTTTTTTTATTTTTTGTTTTATGTGTTC
>NW_027531996.1:1293904-1332559 GCF_008692635.1 Crocuta crocuta
TTTTTTTTTTTTTTTGCTTATGCCACTGCTGTTACTTGAAGCTAAATGGCATTCCTAACAGATACCACACATCTAGTAAATAAGGAATGGAGATTCAAAACTAGGCCCACCTCCAAAGCATCAAACTGGATAATTTTTCTAGGAAGCTTACTTCAAGCATTTTCCACATATAAATGCTATTCCAAGCCAAACAACTATAATTTGTAAAAAAAAAAAAAAAAACCACCCAAGAAGATAAATCGTCCAAGAATTCTGTTCTCTTGTCATTTTTTTACTTGGTTGCTACACTGAATCAGCTTGTATGACTCTTTCCTGACCTTTAAGTATAGCTTTTTACATACTATTCTGTGAACAATAATGCCCTTTGAGCTGTTCAGAAGCATTAAGCTTTAGAATAATAACAGTAAACTTTTTCCAATTTTCCTAAAATACAGGGGTGCATGAGTCTGGATTATTTTTAATTGGCAAGTTATTAACTTTTAATCTTCATATTAAGACCTAAATCAGAGAATATAAATGCCTTCTGGAAACAGAAGCAGTAACAGAAGATACATATACAGCTACCCTTTCATTAAACGAGGTTCTCTCTGATAACTGAAAGGCAATTACTTTTTTCCTTAAATCAGTAGATTAACAAATTTCTTCAAACAAAAACTAGTGTTCAGAGGTGCCTGGGTGGCTTAGTCGGTTAAGGTCCGACTCTTGGTTTCAGCTCAGGTCATGATCTCATGCATGTTCAGAAGATTGAGCCCCACATCGGGCTCCAGGTTGACAACACAAAGCCTGCTTGGAATTCTCTCTCCTTTTCTCTCTCTACTCCTCTCTCCCTCTCTCTCTCTCTCTCTCCCTCTTTCTCTCTCCCCCCCCCCTTAAAATAAATAAACTTAAAGAAAAATAGTAGCTTATATTCAGGTTAAATTTAAAAATCAAAGGTCACCTGGGTGGCTCAGTCGGTTAAGCATCTGACTTCAGCTCACAGTTTGTGAGTTCAAGTCCTGCGTCGGGCTCTGTGCTGACAGTTCAGAGCCTGGAGCCTCCTGCAAATTCTGTGTCTTCCTCTCTCTGACCCTCCCCCAATTTGCACTGTGTGTGTGTGTGTGTGTGTGTGTGTGTGTGTCTCAAAAATAAACATTAAAAAAATTTTTAATCAAATTAAAACTTGATTTTCAAAAAGTCAATCCTTGCCCTCTCTGTACATTAAAGAAAAAAAAATTCAGTTCACACCAATAAGGGAAATATTTTTATGGGTTAAAATTGGTAATTTTCTTGAATCCTCTAGGATGAGCACTCATAATACATTCCTGTTGAATCATGTATACATACACATGACCACACTGAAGGAGAGTCAACAGGGTTGATTCCACGCACACATATCTAATGCCTTGACTGCAGTGGACGGAAGAGAAGGTAAAAGATTCCTGGTCCTTTCAGGCTAGTGAAAGAAATAAACATGTTAATTACTACAAACTATGCACAAGTACTCTTGGAAGTACAGAAGCCTTTAAAAGGAACTAAGAATGATGACAATATTACTGGAACCAAGAAGGCTCCCCACTGACCTACAATCACTGTGTCTTTCCTTCTTCCCACTACTCTCCACTATCTTTATCAAAATCAAACAGAAAATCACTATCTCAGGCCCAGCCTCTCCCATACACAGCTCCACCTGGATTTCCTATAGACACCACAAATATTCAAAACTGAACTAAATATCTTCCCCCACAAACTGCCTCCAACTATTTTCCACTTCAACTGCTAAACACTACCATCCACCTGGTCACTCTGATGCAACCTGGAGTATTCTTTCATTCAACCCTGTCTCCCCCAAAACCTACTCAATCTCCAAGTTATAACAATAAAGAAAATAGAAAATAAAGACAAATAGATTCCACAAAACCAAAAGCTGGTTCTTAGGGAAAAAAATAAAATAAAATAAGAAAGACAGGCAAACCTATGGCAAAATTGATCCAGAAAAGGGAAAAACACAAAGATAAATAAAAAGAACGTCAGAGAGCATAACTATGAATCCAATAGAGTAAGGAATGTGGGGGGAAGGAGAGAAGAAAGAATACACATGATAATAACTTATGTCAGTAAATCTCAAAATGTTAGATGACATGCACAATTTCCTAAAAACAGTATGCATGTGTTTGTATGTCTACAAAACTAATTTTAAAATATGAAAGAAGAGCACCTCTGGCTCAGTCGGTTAAGTGTCTGACTTTGACTCAGGTCATGATCTCATGGTTTGTGACTTTGAGCCCCAGATCGGCTCTGTGTTGACAGCTCGAAGCCTGGAGACTCCTTCAGATTCTGTGTCTCCTTCTCTCTCTGCCCCTCACCCACTCATGCTGTCTCTATCTCTCATAAATAAATAAACTTTAAAAAGTTAAAAAAAAAAAAGAAAATGTGAAAGAAAAAGAAGCCAAAATTAGCCAAGAAATTTTCAAAAAAACACCACCAAGATAAAGGGCCTTATTGAAAGTACAACTGAAGCAGGAAAAAACAAGACCAAAGGAACAGAAAAAGAGCCAAAAAACAGAACTGCTCACATATGAAAACTTTATATCTGATAGAACGAGCATTATGGATAAGAAAGTACAGACTGCTCATAAGTGCTTCGGGGGCAATTGCTTATCAATAGTTTTAAATAAAAAAATACACTTACATGCATCTGTACATAAGGAATTACCACCTTGCACTATACACAGTGGAATAAAGACCGAAATGTGAAAAGGATAACTTTAAAATTTTTTGAAGAAAATAGACAAGTTATCTTCAAAGCATCAAAATAGAAAAAAAAAAAAAACATACTTCAGGATAAAAGATATAACTATTAGACACTGGCAAATCCAGTCTATTCATGAAGACAACTGAGAACAGTGCAAAAAGAAGTTATAGACCAGAAAAAAAATACTCATAATACATACTACCAACTTAGAATTAACATCTAGAATTTGTGAAGAACTTAATAAACAAAATATAATCCAATTTTTTGAAAGACTGACCATTTGAATTTTCAAAAGAGCATTTGAAAAAGTAATCTCAGTATAAATCAAGGATATGCAAATTAAAATAACAACAGAATACCATGTGAGACCCATCATCAGGCTAAAAACTTTAATTCTCACAAAATAAAACCAAGCTATGGACCAACTGGAACCCTCATATACTGTAGATAAAGTGCAACGTCCCTATGATCTCCCAATTCCCCTCCTACGTAACATATTCCAGAGAAACTCCCACATGCCCACACAAAGACATACACAAGAATGTTTAGGGCAACAATGTTTATAATAGCAACATGTTGGAAAGAGCATTAGCTTTTGCCAACCCCTACCCCACAACTCCCAGAGGGGAATAACAGTTTAGGATTCCTTCATGAGTTAGTTTCCCAGTTTGAGGACTCCTAATCCACTGAGTTAAAATAAAAGTGACTTGCAAATTTAAATGTTGATCTCTGTTATTGTTTCAAAACACTTCATAAAAGTGATACTGTGAGATGCATCAAAGAAAATACAGCTAACGCACCAAAGAAACTACTGTATAAAATCTGTGACTACCCCTTGACTATTTATCTAATTCTGCTGAGTTAGAAAAGTCGATACTCTGATAGATTCCACTGGTTGGAAATAAAAAAAAAATTATCGTCCTTCTCTTTGTGGGCCAACCTCCTAATATATGGTGGGCTTAAAGAACAAAATAAAATATTTCCAGGAAAAAAATACTAAATTCCTCAATTCTGAATTCCAATAATGATCATTTCATTTAGAAAAATTATTTTAATTCTAATATTTCATAAACCATATAGTCAGTATTAGTTTTGTTAAATCATTAGCCATCTAAAAGCACTAAAGAAAAATGGCATAAAATTTCCATCTGACAGTTTGAATTGGTTTGCCTGTTTTGGGAGAAAATATCAGGGTACAGATTCAGGAAGGCGAAGGCATGCTGAAATTTCCAGGGGTCTCTTAAGAGTCTATGGTTTTGTTACAACTGACTGAAAACTGGCAACATGTTCCCATATGACTACTCTAAAATGAACTAAATTTCAGGTTAGCACAGTGGATTTTGGTTGAATTCTGATCATAGTAGGGATTTGGGTTATTTTTTATACATTTTCAGGAAAAGGAAATAATGCTCAAGGACTATTTTCATCAGAACATTTTCATCTGTCCCGTTTGTTTCAAGTATAATACAAGCACTTTTGAAAATAATAGAACTAAGAGTATAGATAAAAATTACTCATGGTATTTGGAATGGTTAATTTCATGTGACAAGTTGACTGGGTCCTGGGATGCCCAGATATTGGTTAAGCATTATTTCCCAGTGTGTTCGGTGAGAGTATTTCTGGATGAGATTTAACATTTGAATTGGTAGACTAGGATCAAGTAGACTGTCTTCCCCAATGTGGGTGGGCCTCATCCAATCCATTGAGGACCTGAATAAAACAAAAAACCTGAGCAATGTAGAATTCATTCCTTCTGACTGACTATTGAGCTGGAATGCTGGTTTTCTCCTGCCCTTGGACTGGGACTTCTACCTCAGGCTCTCCTAGATCTCAGGCCTTCAGATTTAGACCAAAAGTTATACCACTGGCACTCTCCTGGTGCTCAGTCCTCAGGCCTTCACATTTGCACTAGATCTTACACCACTGACATTCATTTTCCTCAGTCAGACCCTCATACTTGCACTAGAACATACAAAATGGGTTCTCCAGGTTCTCAGGCTGGTGGACTCTGACCAGAACACCACCAGCTTCCTGGGCCTCCAGCCTATAGCTTTCAGGACTCCCTAGCCTCCATAATCATGGGAGTCAATTCCTTACAATAAATGTGTGTGTGTGTGTGTGTGTGTGTGTGTGTGTGTGTTCCCATTAGTTCTGTTTTTCTAGAGAACCCTAATACAATATTGTATTCTTGAATTAACATTTGTTTAGAAAGCAATACAAATCTAAGTAAACACAAAATAATGATCTCCCACTGTTTTTAAATCGTTGAAGCCTAAAGTTGAGTTTTAACTTTTACAGCAGTTAGTATACAGATTTTTATTCTAACAACTTAAAATCAATTAAATGCTGTTTAATCAAGTTCTTGCATTTTAAAATTTTTTAAAGCTTATCACCAGAGCTTAGTAGCTATTTTGAGTATAATTCTAAAAATATAATGCAGTCTCACAAGGAATGAATAAAATGTTTTTAAGTTGTTGATTCCAAAAGAATAAATATTTTGAAATATTTTGAAACAAAAAATTAACTTTCATCATAAAACCTCTTAACATTAATCTGAATGTTTAAAGAGGTTTGTAAGTGGGTCATGAGATATTTGCTCCCAGGCTGAAAATCTGTATACAAGTTGTTCCCTGGAAAGAATTTTCAACCAAAAGTTATAAAAACCAAAAGAAGGATTAATAATGGAAAGTCTGACCTAACAGCAGCCTGACTGCTATGATATTCTACTTGGTAGTATCTTACGACTGTTCATTCTACTCAGACTTAGAATGATCCTTAGTTCTTTTAGCTTGAGAGATGCCACTATCTACTTTTTCTCTCAATTGTGCTTCATGTATAACTAACCAAATTATAAGATGTTGGTTCAAATTATCAGGGATTTATTATATCATAATTAACAAAAAATAACAAAAATTTTTAAAGTCTGTACCAAATGACATTCATTTTCATTCTCTTTTCCAATGTGACACTAGAAACAGTAAAGTCTTAATTCAGACATATTCAAAATATGTAATAAGCCACATATAAACCGAATTTTAACAATGACATATTTTTCCTAAGCAAACTGTTAATTTAGACCTTTGAAAAAATACTCGATAGTAATAATTTTACTGAAATACTCAGTGGCATACTAATATTATCTATAATAAACAAATGATTATTTTCTACTCATTCAAGCAAACTTGGTTCAGGGTAGTATAAGAAAACATGTGGGGAGCCTGTGGCTCAGGCAGTTGAACGTCTGACTTTGGCTCGGGTCATGATCTCATGGTTTGTGGGTTCAAGCCCCCCATCGGGCTCTGTGCAGACAGCTCAGAGCCTGGAGCCTGCGATAGACTCTGTGTCTCCCTCTCTCTCTGACCCTACCCTCCCACTCATGCTCTGTCTCTGTCTCTCAAAATAAATAAACATTAAAAATAAAAATAAAAAAAAAGAAAGAAAGAAAACATGAAAGTCAACTGACATGGATTCAAGATCTGGCTCCACTACTTACACATGTAACCTTCCATGTGTCACTGAACCTCTGTGAGCATTAGTTTTCTTCTTTATGCAAAATGGAGATGATAACACTACAATGACCTACTTCACAGATAACTCAATGACATAAATTATGAATACATTTTATTAACTCTGAAAGCAGAACTCCAAGGTAATAGATATTACTATGCTATTGCTTGTATATTATTTGAAAAATACATATTCTTAGAATATGTTAGATATTTACATGAATGATAATGATGTCAGGAAAGCCAGTCTGTCATGGGTCCCAAGTATGGTCTCACTGACACCAAACTACAAGGTGCACTTGACCTTGAGCCCTGTCTATAGCTAGTGATTAAGGTAACCATGGTGTAATTACAGGACAACGGCTCATTTCCTAGGTGAGGGTGATGGGTTCGGTTGCTACGTGCGACGAAAGATGCGGAGTCCTGGGTTCCTCGGCTGCCAACCAACTCACTGCAGGCAGGGCCACCATCCGAGTGTCACATAGCACCACGGTACTAGTGAGCAGGAGAACCAGCACTACTGCACTGATGCTCTTGCTGTCTGTGTGTTTTAAAAACTCTTGCTCTGATCACTAAGTCTCTGCATCTACTTTCACACCTACGATGAAGCTGTGGCAAACCAAGCTGGTTGCTTACTTAGTCATTTCCTTTGGGATCTTGTTACTTCTTGCATTCTCTGTGAGGTTTGGGTTCTTCCCTAAATAAGCTGGTGCAAGCAGTATGCTGACATGAGACAGACAATGACTTTGTGGAACATCTTCAAAAAGGCCCAGCTGCAAGACAATGTGGCTATGATTGTTAAGACAAGAGTTTCCTCAGAAGAGATGGATGGAATCAGCACCAAAGAAATTTGGTTCAGAAACTGATCTGTGGGAGCCCCAAAGCAAGCAACTGGTTGAAACCGATGCGCTTCTAGATTCTTCCACGGAAATCAATTCCCCACTACTGGAGGAACTACAGAGCTGAACGGCAACCTTGTAACACATTACTACTTCAGTACCTCCACTACCTACCCCTGTGCCCTTGCACCCTGATTTGCCAGGCTTTAAAGAAAAGGGGGACCAGCAATGAAGCCAAGATCTCTCCATTCCCAGGGGAGAGCTGCAGGGGAAGAAAGGGCAGAAGCCACACAATCACTTGGCTGTGTCTGGAAACAGAATAAAAAGAATAGAAGTTACCAGAACAATCCATGTGGTGCCATTTTGGATCCCTGTCATGCCCTGCTGCTGCTGTTCCTCTCTGATCCCTGACTGTAGACTTGCTATTGACGTCTGGCATACTGCGTTTGTGCCGTGAATGCTCACTGAATCCAAGGGCCGTTTTCTCAATTCGGAGGACAAATGCTGGACAGACCACCTCCTGAGGCAGTTCCCTCCTTGGTTACACAGAGACAACACACAATTCCAGAAGAAGAAAAAGACATCCCGATTTTGATTGAAGACCTAAAGGCAGCAAGAATATTGAGAGATGTGATGTTTCAATAAAATCGTCCTGTGTGGCCTTGTGAACAAGACTAATGGGAGTTGGCGGCCTACAGTGGATTCTAGCCAACTGAATTGAGTTGCTGCCCCCTGTGGCTCTGACTGTTCCAGACACTGTGACCGCGACTGAATCTACTGCACGAACTGGTAACACTGGGCATGGCTTCTTGGCCATTGCTATTGCCTTTCTCTCTCTCTCTCTCTCTCTCTCTCTCCTAAAGCCTCTTTCCCAATCCCCTTGCTATCATAAGATAAAGATCAGTCTACCTTCACCTGACTACAGGTTCCAAGACTAGTTCACTAAATAACCTCAAGGGTACTTGAATTCTCTTGCCGAGTCCACCGATGCCATGCGGAACAAGCCCTTTCCCTTCAGGGATGACTTGGTTCCACTCCATTAATGGTATCATACTGACTGATAAGCTCAAACAAAGAGCAGGTGACAGCAGCTCTGGAACAGAAGCTGATTCACATCAAAGCGTAGGGGTGGTTCAGGATTAATGAATTCAAGGGACTGGCAAATAATTCTTGGGAGCAATGTGGGCTACCGGGACTCAGTAAAGGAAAAATGACTCACCCTCTAGCCCCCACCTACCAAAAAGGAGGCCTGGCACTAAGTTGGACTGTGGATACTGGAGACAACATGTGCCCTGACCCTGCTAGGGTTACAGAGACTTCAGGTTCCATAAAGCAAGGCAAATACTGTTCCCCGGCAGTAGAGTTCATGCCCTAGAGGAAATGGTCAGGAAACTCTCCTTAATTTTAGCCAATGACACTATACAAGCTCTAAGAGATCCATAGGTCAGTTTAAACTCTCTTGCACAAGTCATAATGGATAATATTCCAGGCTTAAACTATATCCTGCCTGAGCAGACTATGTATGAATTAACACCGCTAGACAGGGGGAGCAATCCACATGCCCATAAGAAAGGAAACTAAATGATTACTTGAAATAAGACCTGTCAGTACTCTCTGGGGCTTAATTCAGGTTGAATCCTGAATCTTGGGGTAACTAATTGAGATGAAAACTTCATGTTGGCTTCATCTTACTGATCATCACACTTATTAAGTGTTGCATGAGATCATTTGAAAGAATTTAGTCTCAGCACATCTAGCCTGAATTGCTGAAGGTGTAGGAAACTTATGTGAACATTTGAGTTTGGCCAATGTTCAGGGCCAAAGGTGGACTAATAGAAAAAATGATCTATTGTGGACCCCAAGAGCCTCCCATACTTCCTCCTTACCAAGTGCACCAAACTACAAGCAGAGCAACCCAATCCTCTGTCCTTCATCCATTTCTGTTACTAGCCATGTAACCACAAACATGTCCCCCGAGTGAGGGGGACAAGCTTCCTTACTTAAAGCATGCTTCAAAAGGTGTTGAGCCCTTAGCCCCAGACTCCTAAGCTTGGACCCAATTCAAAGAAGGCACCATCCAGGCTTATCTTACTTCTCCACGGGGCTTGTGGGCAAAAGAATCACTGCCATCAGGCTGAGGCTCCTACTGTTTGCTGTGCTATCATGAACTGTTTTGCTCTAATCTCTGGTCTTGCTGTCCACTTTCAGATCTATGGAGCTGTGGCAAGCCACCCAGCATGCTTACTCTGTCATTTATTCTAAGAGTCTCAGCGCTCCTGGCCCGCCCATATGATCGCTAGCAAATGAAAATACAAAACAACAACCACAGTAACAACCTGTTCTGTACACAGTATCCTGGCATTTCAAACCTTTAAAAGGAATTGTAAAGGTAAGAGAAAGTTCAACAAGTCAGAATATTTACTTTGATGGGTTTAATATTTTATTTCACCAAACATCACAATCGATATGCCTTAACATCAACTGAATGTATTATTAAACAGAAAATTAAGCAGAAAGAGAATACTTCAGTTGCAATGGAAATAATTTCAATTATATCCTTTCACAAGTAAAAAATGATTTCCATTAGTCATTTTACTGTTCTAAACATATTTACCATAGTTTACATAAAATGGCCATTAGAAAGGTGACCTGGTAACATAAATTTTCTAGCTAGTTAAAATAAAAAGAATTGCAGCATACATGATCTCTTTCCTGCAACCCAGAGCCCCTCTGAGATAGGGCCAGGATACGATGTACGTTTTAAGCAAAGAAAATGATTTATAGATTTTCATTTTCACTTTCAGGATTTCAGAATGTACCCGTTGGTACAGCCTCAGGAAACTGGCATAGAAATGACAACTTATTTGCAAGACGACCAGCAACCAATCACCAAACTGAGTAAGTCCTTCTTTTAACAAAACCCAGCTTAAATATTTGCATATAATTTTTTTTATGCAAACTCTGCTGAAACAAGTGACAATATACTACCTTTCTCCTCCTTCTGGTCCCTTTCATCCACTGCTATTCCCTCACCAATATGTAGTTAAGACCTAAACATTTATCACACAATGTGCAGAAAAACTACTGCGGTTCAGACTATATGAGGAAGGTATCTATTTTCTTATCAAATTCAACAATTTTCAACTTTCTAAGGCTGTTTCTCCAAGTGACATTTCACTTAGCATGAATGTGTTGGTCTCAATTTTTAACAATACAAGAAAAAATACACACATAAATTAACCTATACCTCACTGTGCTTTGCTCACAGCTATGTTTTGTACTCACTCTCATTAGTGTGAGAAAAATTTCAGAATAGTCTTTAGTGTTTAAATCCATTTGGGCACAATTAAGAAAAAGAAAAGGCACATTTAAAAAGAAAGAAATCTCTTTTGAGGTATGCTCCTGTTATATCTATACTATCAAACTTATTCCCACTGCTCACAAGACATCAAAAGGTCACTATACAAAGCAGTAAACAATAACAAAAATCGCTTTTAAATCCATCATACCCTGGGGGAAGGGAGAGATCAATGTTTTCCAAGAGAAGAAACCTAAAAATCAGCCACAATGTTTTGAGGAGACCCTGATCAGTAAAGCAAAGCAAAACTGCACATGCTAAAAAGCCAAGAATAGTTGTTAGAAAGACAATTTAGCTGTCACGTTAGCACATTTAATGCAGAGATAACCACAAACTTGGGATAAACATAAAACCACAGCTGATTTGGAGGAAGGCCCTGGTAAATTTATTTTAGGTGAAAATGCACAATGGGAAGCAAGTCAGTACAATTATAGATCAAATTTCCTAATGCAGTATGTCTTCTTTCAATTTTTGGCAATTCACATTATCACACCACCTTTTTCTTCTATTGTCTTTAGACTGACTCAATTTGTGCTTCACTCAATTTCACTGACACTGATATCAATGACACAAATTAAACTAAAAACCTTTAACCTAATCCATTTGAGTATTTTTATGTTTACATTATTTAAGGGTCTATGATATGCCAGGGACTATACCATGCGCTCGGCATACAACCAGCACAAAACTGACATGGACTCTGTCCCCAAGGAGCTTGGAATCTAGTTAGAAAGATTGACTTTGATGGGTAGTGTGATAAATTTGACAAGTGAAAAATACAAGGTGATAAGGGAGCATATAACAGAGTTTGGGGGAAAGGGGGTGGGGAGTGTCAAGGATCTCTTCCCACTTCAGAAGTATTTTGAGCTGAGGCCTTGTGGATAAGTAGTATTTTATTCAGTAAGGGTACAGGGAACGGGGAGAAATGGAGTAGAGAAGGCATTCCAGGCAGCACTGTCTATAGATAGTTCTTCTTCTATCCTCATACTCATTACATACATAAAGGTAACATTTCGTGGATGTTAACTTTCAATACGTCAGAACTTGGTATTTCTGAAATTTCTAATGTTTTATATTAGACCACTATAATTCAAGAAATGAAATTCTTAGTTCAAGTCAGAACACTTGAATAAGACTTTAATAGATCTATCAAGAGAGCTTTACCGAGGCACATCTTGAACTGGGAGAATTCATTCCCTCCCTCCAGAGAGATATAAAGTGAAAAATTTAGGTCTAGTTGCACAAATCTGGATCACACAGAAAGGGAGGCAATCATTGATAATGCTTCTTTAAAACAAAGTATCTGCCAGAAAACCTGGCTTATCTCAACTAATGGATACAATTCCCATTTGTGACACAGCAAAATTTAAACACAGATTCACTAAGCAAAAAAAAAAAAAAAAACAAACCCTCCTCTTTTGAGAAAATGAAAAATACAGAACATGGACAGTAACTGCTAAGTAAAAGGAAAACCTCAGAGAGGGAAGGTGGAAATCTATACTAATGTGCCCAGTGTCTCCATTAGCATGTTTGGATTTTAGAAACAGAAAAGTGAAGATACTATTTTTAATACAAATTTTTCTAGTACCTTTCAAAAGTGTCTTGTCCCCAGGCTTTCCTAGAACCATTAGAAATATTCTATTTTGGCTTAGAATGTTTTGTCACTTCATTAATGAAGATAAGAATAATCTTGTTATCACTGTTGCCAACATTGTTGTGCTGTATGTATAAATGTTTTAAAGTTAGTAAAGTTATCTTTTAATTTGAAAGAGAGAGAGAGAGAGCATGTGCACATGATTGGGGGAGAGGGAGGGACCGAGACAGGGACAGAGGGAAAGAAGGAGAGACAGAGAGAATCTTAATTGGGCTCCACGCTCAGCATGGAGCCCAACACGGGGCTTGATCCCACAACCCTGGGATCATGACCTGAGCTAAAATCAATCAAGAGTTAGAGGCTCAAACGAATAAGCCACCCAGGCAGTCCCCCACCTTTTTTTTTTTTTTTTGGTAAAACTACTTTAAACACAAACCAAATTCCAGATTCTGGAATGATCTAGAAAAATAATAAAACAGCTCTATAAATATACAAGTAGTTTGACTATTTAAAATGGAAAAAAAATACGTAAAATACAATCTGAGTATTCTGAATATTCCAAAAATAGCCATGTAAAATTCATCTCTCAGTCAAATAGGTTGACAGGAGGAAAGGAACTGCACAGTGCTTTTTATTCACTCATTCAAAAAACACCACTTAGCTATAAGGTCATAGACTAATTACAAAAGAATTCTGATGTCTAAATAAGTAAAATACTATGCCCATTGATTTATAATAGATCTACCATTTGTGAAAACTGCCCAATGAGTAAAGGTAAAGCCTTGCATACTACTAGAGTACCTACTATACTGTAGATAATTAATGAGTATTGAGCAACACTAATATATTTTTTAAAAACTAAAATCTGGCATGTGCATATCTCATTAAATAATCATTTTAAAGAGAGCTACTGTTAACTATGCAAACTGTTAAATGGAACAGGTACCACCAATACACACAATGTACAAAGTCCAAGAGAAGCCTCTAAACGTCTAGATTTCTATGTGATGTCCCTTAGAAAAAAATAGAATACAAGAAAGAAAAAAAGTTTTTTTCTCCATTTTCTTCATATGATTTTTGAACTAATTGAGAGTTCTTAAGGACACTAGACTATTTAAAATGCCTCCTGAAGTCATATGCTATGTTAATTTCATTAACACTGTGTTCCCAATGCTTGGAACATGGTAGATACACAGTAGGCACTCAAATAGTTGCTGAATGAATGAAAAACATAAGGCCTACCTATTTCTGCCTTGTCTTAGTGAACTTAAAAAACAATGGTTAAAAACTGACTCTTAATGCTAATTTAGAGTTAAAAAAGGGAATGCATCAGGAATTTGAAATTTTGTTCCATGAACTGACTGCTACACATATTTAGGACATCATTAACTATAAATGTGTATTTGCTGTAAGTCAGAGGTACTTCGGAGTAAAGTGTTTAGAAGGGTAGCATGCAAAATAACCAATTCACTGCAACTAATTACCATAGAATACCTTGCACTATACCTTTCACTATATCATTCTTTGGTTTAAAAACTTCTAATTGTTCTCCACTATCTTTAGAATAAAGTCCAAATTCCTTAACCTGGATTGCAGGCCCCCATTTACTCAACAGCAACATCCTGACTTCCTTCTTCGAAAATGGCAGGTACTAAGGATAAAAAGATGAACAACAAATGGCCCCTTCCATTAAAGAGTTCACAACCTAGTGAAGAAGTATTCAGAAGCAAATGCCAAATATAGCCAGTAAAAAATCAAGAAAAGTCTCAAGTTTCAGGCTATTAGGTACAATCTCTTAAGACTGATTCTCAAATGGGGAGTTATAGAGCTGTTTTTTCAATTTACAAATACCACCTTGGCAGGCTGTAAGGGGAATGAATCAGAGCCTCATGCCCCACTATTTTTGCCAAACTGGCCCATTTTGGAGCTTCAGAAATCCTAATTTCACCTACTGCAATAGCTTCCACTCAAAGCCCAGCACAAATCCCTGTGCTCTCATGGGACCTTCAAGGAATCCATTCAAAAGAGAACTCCCCTTTCTTTGGTGTCCCAGTAGCAGCTCTAAACTAGGGCATACTTCTGAGCCTCTAAGGACCTTCCTTATACTGTTAATGACACTATTTACCGAAACATTTGAGTGTGAAACTCTGTAAGTAGATGGTTAGCATTGAACAAAGAACAGAGTTTCAAAGTAACAGTTTCTAAGATCTGAAAACCAAAGTAGTATTTCCAAAAATTAACCCTAAAATTCCCGCATCGTTCTTCTCCAGATGGCTTAATTACTAATAATACATATAGCAATCAAAGCCACAGGTCTGGCAGCAAGAATACCAACCAGAAAACCAACCTCAACTCCTAATTCGCAATTATAATCTTGGGCTATAATAAGAAAGCAGACATACACAACTCTCTCTCTCTCTCTCTCTCTCACACACACACACACACACACACACACACAGGCATTTACTCACACCCATTTCCTTTCTCTCCAGTTCAAAGCCTAATTAAAACAGCCTTGGCCACTTTGAAATGGAGGCCAAACTGACTTACTTATTATTTAATATATGCTTAAACCAAAGAGAAATATCTAGAATGGTGAAACCATTAATGTATATCCAACAACACCTCCCCAAATGAGAGCTGACCATTAGATTATGCACATCTCTAATTCTTCTGGGATATACAGTTTTGCAGGCAAAAAAATGTTCATTATAGTCAAGTATTTAGAAATTGATTACTCTGATACCCTGCTATTGACTTTTCCAGTTGCCTATCTTTTGATTATTTCTCTCTTTACTTCCATAAAACATAGATAAGCCTGAAGAACACCCACCCATATTTTGTTTAATATGTCAAACATATAAAGACATTTCAAAATTGTACATTTTATCATTTTATATTAAAACATAAAACAGTGTCCTAACAAATGCAATTATTTCATTAATTGACATATTTCAATTCAAGCACTTATCCTTTAACATGTTATTTTTAAGAAACTGATTTGCTTTATACTGTTAAATGTTGAAGTGAAGTTTAAATTCAATTTGTGGATTAGTCCACCATCCAGGTAACACGGAATAAACTCTAAGAATCATGCAACCCTACTCATTTAGAACTTAATTTTTATTGTTGTTGTTTACTTCTTTGGTAATCTTATCAATGTTATTGAGGAGAATATCACAAATATAAGGGGAAATATTGAAAGCAGATGCGATGCTCTAAGATTCCAATTTATTTATCTCATCAAAGTAACATGGGAACTATCATGTGTTTAAAGTTAACAGGAAAAACAAGTCACCTGGGTGGCTCAGTTGGTTAAGCGACCGACTTTGGCTCAGGTCAGGATCTCACCTTTAGAGGGTTCGGTTAGTGGGTTCGGAAGCCCACTTTGGGCTCTGTGCTGACAGCTCAGAGCCTGGAGCCTGCTTCAGATTCTGTGTCTCCCTCTTCCTCTACACCCTCCCCCACTCTTGCTTCGTGTGTGTGTGTGTGTGTGTGTGTGTGTGTGTGTATCCCTCTCTCAAAAATAAACATTAAAAATATTAAAATAAAGTTAATGAAAAACTATATAAAACAGGTGACATTCTCAGTTTCATAACTTACTGTCTTCTAACCTTTCCCATACAGATATTTCTCTCATATTAAAAGTCAACCATTTTATGAATGTATGTTTAAAGCATCATTACATAAGATATTTTATACAGTTTCCCCTATTATAAATCAACATTGAAAAAGTGTGAGCTATAAGCCCATTACTAATTCACACTTTCAGTAAACAAACTATATGAACATAAATTATTTAATAAGCCTGAGAATTTGTTTTCTGAAAATGAAAATTATATGTCCTCTTATTGTGGGTTCTCATTGTGATTCTTTAATTCGATATGCAAAAGCCACACATCATATGACTTTCTTCCTAAAAGATTATGATAATTACAAAAAATTACTACAAGGCCATTATTATCAGCAAGAAAATGCTGCACCCAAAGGGGAAAAATATGTTAGGTAACAACAAAAATTATGAATTCTAGCCCTGATTCTATCATCAACCAGCAAGTGCAAGTTTAGGAAATCCATTTGCCTTCTCAATGCCCTTCCTATGCCATCTGTCAAGTGAGGAAAACCCTCCCAGCTCCTCTAGCAAACTGTTAACAAAAAGAAAACTCATTCAAACCTCTTTTGTCATATTTTCATCTAGCTGCAGAGTTAAAACAACAGGTTTCAGTGTATATCCCGAATAAATTACACTTTACAATAAGTAACAAAATGTCAGCAATATAAATACTGATTCTGAATCATTACCCAGCAACACTACAGATTGATTTTCTCTCTGTAATGCAAAGGCTTTTAAATGTTAGTTAAAACTGCATTCTTAATTTGTAACTGGAAACCCAGAGGAAAACGAGGGAACAAAAGATTTTCATGTTTCTCTACTGCCATTACTTCTGGGTTTACATGACTCTTCCAGGAAAATGAGTACCCGTACGTTTTACTGACAGCTTAAACTTGACAGTTTTTTGTACATTTAAAAAAGTTTCATGAGTATCTTCTCAAAACTCCACAGTGGAGTGAATGGGAAAGAATTTCCAGATTACAAATAATAAAATTCAATCTGGTCTGTAATTCCTAGATTGTAATCCAAGATTACAAAAGAAGAAAATACCAGAACTCAGATTTCCTGACTCCTGTATCAGTATCACATCCAGGCTATTGTGTGTGTTTACACACAGACACATGCAGACATGCACCCCAAGCCCCCTATAACTACAGCTTCTTCCTGGAAATTGAAAGAATGCAAAAATCTCCATATGAATGAAATTTTCTCAAGCCCTATAAAGCCAAGTTCTAGGCTAGGGTTTCACGGGCTGTAATACAGCACTCCTAAGACCACAGAAAAATTGTGGTTAGCTCAAGACCCAACCACATCCTGGAAAATTGTGAACCAGCCTCGGGTCCCAAATCCCTTGATTTTCCTACATGAACAAACAGTTCTGCCTTTATAAGAGTCCTCCTTATGCACCCTGCTTCACCAAGCAAAATACTTCTGGCCAGGATAAGCCTTGGGTTTTTTTCCAGCTTTATTGACCAATAATTGACATACATCACTGTATAAGTTTAAGGTGCACAGTATGGTAGATTTACATATATTGTGATATGATGACCACAATAGGTTCAGATAGCATCCATGATCTCATTTAGACACAATAAAAAGAAAAAAGAAAATCCCCTTGTGATGAGACTCTTTAGGATTTACTCTTCTACTAATGTTTCTATAGAGTGCTAACTATAGTCATGTTGGACGTTACAAGCCTAACATTTATCTTATAACTGGATGTTGATAACCTTTGACTACTTTCCTCCAATTCCCCTCCTCTGCCTCGGGTCACCATAAGTCTGATCTCTTTTTCTATGTATTTGGTTGCTTTTTGTTTTGTTTTTTAGACTCCACGTATAACTGAGACCATACCCTACTTGTCCCTCCCTGTCTGATTTATTTCACTTAGTGAAATAAATGCCTTCAAGGTCCATCCAAGTTGTTGCAAATGGAAATTAAAACCACAATGAGATATATCATTCATGCCTGTTAGAATGACCATCATCAAAAAGACAAGAGCTAATAAATGCTGGGTTGGATGTGGAGAAGCAGGATCTCACTGTGAGTGGGGCTATAAATTGGTACAGCCATTTTGGAAAATCCTAAAAAATTAAAATGGAGGACAGAGGAGTCTCAAAAAAATTCAAAAACAGAACTACCATGTGATCCAGCAATTCCACTTCTAGGAATATATCCAAAGGAAATGAAAACCTTAACTTGAAAAGATATCTGTACCCCAATGTTCATAGCACCATTTTAATTTATAGAAGAATAATTATTACATATATATAATTATATAACATATATAATGGAATACTATTCAGCCACTAAAAACCAGAATCCTTTTTTAAAATAGTATTTATAACATCCCTTTAATGTTCAATAATCTTTATAAACTTCCTGTCACCTAACTGTTAGACCAAATTTAAAGCCATCTTGAGAATTCAAAACTTGTTGGATAAATAAATAAAGCAAACATTAAGGCCCATCCTGAAGAGTATATATTTCAGTTTTGAAAAATCATGTTTTACACTTACGAACGTGTATGGCTTACACTTTCAAAAATATTTTACATTGGGGCGCCTGGTTGGCTCAGTCAATAAAGCATTCAACTTAGGCTCAGGTCATGATCTCACAGTTCACGGGTTCGAGCCCCTCATCAAGCTCTGCACTGACAGCTCAGAGCCTAGAGCCTGGAGCCTGCTTTGGATTCTGTCTCCCTCTCTCTGCCACCCCCCCAAAATAAGTAAACATTTTTAAAACGGTTAAAAAGTAAAGAAAAATATCATTTTAAACACATTTTAATCTGAAAATTACATAAGGATATGCTTCCAAATGTTCTCAATTAACAGTTACAGAATGCTTACAATGCAAGGTTCTATATCAGAATGCGTGACAAAAAATAAACAAAAATCAACTTATTTCCTAACCCTCAAAGAGCTTAAAATACAGCAAATAAGATGTAATAAGGACAAACTTCCTTGGAATTGCAATAAATTCTGATATTGACTATATTCTATACCAAATGATATTCACAATTTTCTTAGAGGCTTTTTTATATTAAAAAAGGGGGGGTTAGGTATCAAATGATATCAAATGATTTTCTGCTCTACGAAGCCTATTAAGTTTTCTTACGGAACCAAATGAGGTAATGAATCATATAACTAGATCTCTTCCATTAAACCATCTTTAAATGCTAGATAAAAATTCCTTAGTCATGATTAATGACACTTTAACTGTTCCATTAGTCTTAATTGTATTACAGATTTGTCAGCAATATTCATTACCTTTTTCCAAACTCCGTTCCTTAAAACACCAGGATCCCATAAACTGTTCACTGATATTCCAGGACAAACCCCCCCCCCAGCCCAAAAAAAGGAAGCTGTAAAATACTCTGCTAAACTTCTCAGGGGTCCTAATACACTATAGTGCACTATGAATCTCCAAAACAGCACCTGATGCAGATCTTTCCAAATTCGTCTAGCCACAAAGGTCTTCCATAGAACTTCTATTAATATCTAGGACAACTTTAGCAATCTGCTGAACAAAGCTTGGTCAGTAGTTGATCTAAATGTTCTCCTTCGGTCCAATTTTTGGTATACTATACTATAGACTATACTAACTCAAAAGCATGAATACGAAGATTCCCTCCATTCATTTAATTTTAAAAAGCAAAAGTGTAAAACCCAGGCCTAGAAGTCTGTTGTGAAGGCAACTCACAGAACTTAAATTCTCCCATGGATATTGGTCTTTTAAGTTATCACATCTCAAGTCAATTTAAAAAACTGTTCTCGGGGTGCCTAGGTGGCTCAGTAGGTTTAGTGTCTGACTTTGGCTCAGGTCATGATCTTACAGTTTTTGGGCCCCGTGTCAGGCTTTGCGCTGACATCTCAGAGCCTGAGCCTGCTTCAGATTCTCTGCTTCAGATTCTGTGTCTCCCTCTCTCTGCTCTTCTTCCACCTGTGCTCCCTCTCAAAAATAAATAAATATTTTTTTAAAAACCTGTCCTTTATCTTATTTAGTGCTTTTCTTCATTAAATTCTCCTTTGGAATTCTTACTGTTATTTGTCTGACTTTTCTGTGGTGTTTTCCCTACTAATCTTGCCCTACCTTTTTTTAATTTTTAACCTTCTAGGTTTATTTGTTCTAAGTATACCTTTTGAAACAGCACATAGCTGAAGACTGTGCTTTAGTCTGAGTCAGTCTTTTACAAGAGAAATTTAAGACACTCTATGTCATAATTGTTTTATTGATATTTGTCTTTTAAAATCTTGTGGGTTTTTTCCTTGCTAGTTTTTTTTATCTCTTGCCATAATCTTTAATCTTGTCTAGCTATTTATAAAACAAGTCTAAATACTCTCCTGTTTTAAATTCTACTAACAGTGACTTCCCAGATTATTTTTATTGCCCTTCTTCAACCAGTTTTCAGCCTATTATATAAGGAAAAGGAAATTTATCTTAATGATACACAGTCCGATCCAGGTGGACCAAGGACTAATCATGCGGTTACAGTTTCCCCTAATACTCCGCTCCCAAGTTCTTAGATTAGAAGTCTTATAACCACAGCCTATCTTTCTTTCTAAGTTTTTTCTGGTACTCTGCACTATTTCCAATCTTCCAGAACAACCGTTTAGTCTTACTTCTACATTTAATTTGTTTCCGTGCTTATTCCCAGTGCTTGTGGACAATGATGTCCTTTTCCCAAACTCTTAATTTTGACTTTTCTCATTTGACTTTTACTCATTTAAAAAAAAATTTTAAGGGCACATATGCAATATATTTTCTCTAACCCTTGAAAACCTAAAAATATCCTTCCATTTTCATCTCACATGAACCATAATTTGGCTGCAGATATAATTCTTTGGCCACAACCCTTTGTGTTTTTTGTTCTCTGCAGACCTGAAGCAATTGCTCCATTACTCCTTGCATTTTGTGTTACTGTGTTCAAAGTGCTCAAAGAGAACATTTTGATCCCTTCCAATGTCTTGGGTAAAAATACTAGTTCCAGTGACTTTTGTCAATTGTTGGTGAAGAAGTATGTAAGTATTCGCTACTACTTAACCTAGTACCACCTTGAAATAAATCAAGCTAGCGATGTGAATCACCACTATAAAGGGCATGATAGGATATTCTTTTATCTGTTTTCATTTCTACACAAAATGCATCCTTTGCTCTATGGTCAATAAATAATTCTGCTTATTCTCTTGCTCAGGTTTCCTTTACTGATTAGTCCCTTGATTATTCAAATCAATAATCATGCATTTTAGCTGGCACATACCCTGCCTCCTACACTGATGATTTATGAACCAGTAGCTCCAAAATCTCATTTCCGACTCTACTGGATCTGTCAGCCTGATTGCCAAAACAGAAATGTCGAAAATCTTAACACCTCAAACCCATTCTACACTGTATTCCCTTTCTTAATGAATGGCATTGCCATCCATTCAACCCTTATAGTTCCTAGGTCATATCAGACCCTCTCACTCCCTCACTCACCTCCCTATGTTCCCTATTAATTTTACTTCCCAAACATCTCTCTGCATATCTCAGGCCCTCCTGATTCTATTTGCTACTATTACAACCTATTACCTATTTTGCCTGACTTTGGCAAAATTCCTACTTTATACACTCACCATAATGATCTATCTAAAATGAAAATCTAATTATGGCATATTCCTGCTTAAAATTCTTTAATGAATGAAACACAGTTTTCTTAACCGTGCTTCTTGTTTGCCAGTGCTTTCCTTCTTATAAATACTGTAGCCTGCTCTTAATAGTCAGGTGTACCTCCTCCAAATTCTAGGCTATTTCATACCTATGCACCTCTAACAAAGTACATGATGCCATCTTACTGCAATACCATTCCCAGATAGGCTGCCTGGCCAACCTTGCTTCATAATCAGCAGTCCTTTGTAAAATACCTTAAGTATTATTCTAGTGAATAAGTTATCTGTCCAACTGAGGTCCTAATCATTAACTCCACTAGCAACTACCACTTAAAAACGGAATCCATTTCTTCCTTTTTTTTTTCCACTTTCTACTACATTAAGTACTTTCTACTACATTAAGACCTAATAAATACTTTGTTGAATAACCAAATTTAGAGAATAAGAAGTTATAAAAAATACAAGTATAACAATCAGGTCCTCCTTAGTTCAAATTTATATGAGCATCTACTTCTGAATAATTAAAAACTAGTTATCCTCCCTAGGTCTCAGTTTACTTTCCTCTAAAGTTCATAATAAGCACACAGCATGTGATGACAGAGCAACGTCTAGAATCCTTATCTTAGAGTAACAAATACAGGAAACTTTCTATGGTAAACAAAGAGCTGGAAGAATAAAATATTAATGCTTCTCAAAAGTGTTAAGTGGTACACAAATGCAAGACAGTATTGTTTTTTTCTGCTTAGCTTTAACAGAAGAATTTCTGTAAGAGGATGTAAAAGACAAGTGATCCCTACTCAGCCATTTACAGAACTTTGCCCAAAAAACTTTTAATAGACTTTATATTTGTTTAGTGTAACTGTAGGCATAGGATGCCATTACAAATGTAATTAATTTTCCCTTATATTTCTGCCATGTCATTCAGTTACTCACATAGCAACAACTAAAGCCTGGCAAAAGCATACGATTACTAAGCCAACTATCCAACTGTAACACTAGAAAAATCATGACAACTGAACTATACCACTCATGGCAACAGACTGACATACATAAGAAGCTAACATAAATAGGTTGGACTCATGTCTCCAACCTGATTATAAAAAAACATTCTACTGAATTCCTTGTACTAAATAATTCATAGTAGTGAATTCTATCCTAACAAGCTGATAAGGTCCTATGGAATAAAGGCTGAAAGTTGGAAATGCTTCATTTCTATGAATTATTTATTATAAGGTCATTTGTTCACTAACCAAAATCTCATCACAAAAAAAATTAAAAACACTTCTCATTGAAATAAAGGGAAATTTTAATAGAGTTTTCTGAATTAACACAAGATTTTACAATTTACTCATATTTTAAAGAGCTTATTAATTGCTGCTTATTCGATTTTTTCTCATACCTAGTCTATAACCACTGTTCTATGCACTGATTATTCCTAAACTTCCAAAATCCTCTTTTCCTTTATATACTATAGTTTACAGTAACCATAAGATAGTTCTAAAAGATTTCCTATCAATTATTTTATTTTATTTCATTTTTTTGATGCTCCTAAAAACTAAACAAGTAAACTGAGGCCTCAAACTAAGTGGTAAAGTAATGACTCCCTTCTCAGGTCTGGTGTCATCTCCAGTGAACTTTCCCATTTAACCCTTACCCAGGCCCCCACGACATTCTTGAGATGTGAGTCAGTCATAACAACAGAGTCTGTTTAATGGATAATTAGGTTAGTGGGACAAAATCAATGTCTAACAAAACAAAGCTAGCGTGTTACTTTACTTCTAGGGAAACTCCGGCCTTTTCCTCCTCCTGCCTACACTCTTCTCCCCTCAAAAAAAAAAAAAGAATACCAATTCTATCTCTGGATTTGCCTGATCTCTTTTTTACTGCGCAGACTTCCAGTGCAAACCAAATTAAGAGAAGATTAAGAAAGATGGAGAAAAAGCAAGCATATAAAAGCCATTCACTCACAGGTTACACAAAATTCTCCTAACTTTTAAGAGAAAGATTTTTCAGTGTACACAATTACTTATAAGGTAAATCATGGTTACATTTTGTACTTTAAAATTTACCTTCTAAGAAGTTGTTGCTGCTATATTATTCTTGGTATTAAATGGATTATACAAAGTTAACCAAGGCAGCTGCTAACCAAACTTTCTCACCAAACTCTGCCAAGTTATTGCAGCCCTGACCTGCACCATCCTGTAATCGCTCCCTTGCTCTTCTCCACAGACATCATGCCAAACTGTGTGTGTGTGTCTTTTAACAGATGCAAACATCTACTAGAAACAAATGTACCTTCTCTGGCACACTTATTAAGTGAAACTAGGATTTTCCAGAGATATTCTGCAAAGAATAAAGATTGTTATTTTAAATTAATAGTAGGAATAACAAACATAATGCTGTTTGTTCATCAGAAGCCATCTAGAAGTTTACATGACAGACCTTAAATATAAATAACTCACAAAAAAATTGAAAGTTAATATCGATTACAGACTTACAAACACTAAAACAGAGTTATATAATTGAGGGCATCTATCTAACTTTATTTTCGAAAACCTTCTGAATCTGTGAAAATCCATTCCTTTAACTAAAGAAAGATAAAAACCTTAGAAAGGTAGCACAGAAACAGCATTATTTGGGTTTTCACAAGAAAATACCTAACATATTATACTTAGAGCTAAAGTCAAACAGCAACACAAATTAACTTTTGGTTTCTCCCAGTATTCATTGAGTATTTCCTCATTACCTTCTAATGAAATTGCCCTTCTAAGTGAGCAAGGATGAATAGGACCCCTGCCACACTTTCTAGACAGACTTACCTGCTACCACACATAATCTATTGCCCACCCCCCATGCTGATGACCACCAGACTCTACCCCAGGCCAGACTTCTCTGCTGAGCTGAAGCCCCATACAACCAACTGCCTAGATATAGGCTCACTTGTATATCCCATAAACAGCCAAACTCAACATGAGAGGCTTCCTTCTCCCACCACACTCAGTTAGTTTTGATGAATGTAGATTCAATGAAAACAGAACAAGTTATTCTCTACTCTCTGCTTAAACAACAGGACTCTGAATTCTAAGCTGACCTGGTTGAGATTTCTTCTTTGTTCTTTAACAGCATTAGGCACCATGACTTTATCTGAAAGTAAAGCAAAACTTGTATTTCCTTATATCTTAGGGTATTTTAACTCTCACTTTCCCTAGCCAACAAGCAGGAATTTCTATGATTAAGAGGGCCATTTGATTTGTAGGTACTCTGCATGGAAGGACCTACATGATTATGTTAACACCAAAACAACATGTAAAGGCCACGTGCACGCACATTTCATATAATATATGAGAAGACTTCTAAAACCATACCAGGAAAAGGTTTATTCTGCCTAACACTCATGATTGTACTCTATCTGCTTATTAAAGATTACAAAGAGAGTCAAAATTGCAAGAGAATTAGAAAATATTCCAATAAGAAAGGAAAACTATACCTCTTCATGCTCCGTGAGAGCCATCTGTATATACCCCTACCCTCCCTCAATGAGGCAGCAAATACCATGACATAAATAAAACGTCCTAAGAATCTTTAAGAAAGTTAAGTCTCTAATTTCTTTATTCCATTTCAATAAAGAGCCATAGCTACTCAAAGGTGGGGGTGAGAGAGGTAAGGGAGAAAAAGGTGCTAGAACTGGTGAGAAATGACACTATCATCTACTCAGAGCCCCTGCCAAAACTGGGGGCTATCCTAGACTCCTCCTCTCTCTCTCTTATCTTCTCCAACTCATGCAATGGGTCAGTTTTTGAGCCAACTGAGGTGTCTACCGCAGCTGCTGGGGACACAAAACAGGTCCCAGCAATTCAGAGCCCTCAAGTTATTCCCAGGGGAGACAGAGAAACAGACTTTTACAGCATAAGGAGGCAAGTGCTCTGACAGACACCATCCCAGGGAATTGCTACAAGAGCTGGCAAGAAAGATGCCTACGCAGGCTGTCAGGTCGGCAAGGCTTTGCAAAGGAGACACTGGAAGTAAGGCCTAAACAATGCGTGGGAGCCAACCAGGGAAAAAGAGGGAGGACGTTCCTGACTAAAGCAGAGAGCAATGAGGGAGCTACAACCAGGGCGGTCAGGCAGGAACGTCAGAGGCGAGAGCCAAGACCCAGATCATGCTCTTAAGAGACTAGGGGATTGGAAATTATTCCAAAGATAGTAAGTGAGGGAGTTTAAATCAGAAAAACAAACCCACCTACAAGTGGGTAAGACATGTACGTGCTGAGGGTGGATCTTAAAAAAAAAAAGAAAAGAAAAAAAGCATAGATTGAAATATAAAGACAAAAATACAGGGGCGCCTGGGTGGCTTAGTTGGTTAAGCGTCTGACTTTCACTTAGGTCATGGTCTCGCTGTTTGTGGGTTCGAGCCCCGCATCGGGCTCTCTGCTGACTGGCAGCTCAGAGCCTGGAGCCTGTTTCAGAGTCTGTATCTCCCTCTCTCTCTGACCCTCCCCTGCTCACGCTGTCTCTCTCTCTCTCCTAGAAATAAATAAAGCATTTAAAACAAAAATAAAGACATAAATACATACATTTTAACTCAATCTTAAATTTTAAAAGGGGAAAAGAAAGTATATACTATAGTAAGTTCTGTTTATAAAAAACAAAGTAACACTTTTTCTTGGTAAATTTAAAGTATACACATGCGAGTACCAAAGTCTAGATTTTCAAGTCTATTCTTATTTCTTTCATACATCCCTTAATATGTTTTTCTTAATACATTTTTTAACAAATCTACCTGAAGTTGCCTTTATGGTAATCTTGAGTCATTCTGACGCTCGCTCCTGACTGATCTACAAACATAAGAACAAAGTAAAAAGATACTGAAGCACTATAGCTTTTATCACTATTAAAATCAAAATTTGAAAACAATAAAGGTACAAGTAACTCTTTACAACCACATTATGGGAAAGGAGAAGGCCAATCTTCTTTCACCATGCAGTATCTAGGTATCATTCCAGACTCACTTCCTGTGTGTTTCTTCAGCAATTCATGAATATACACTGTATCTTTGGTCCACATGGCATAGGCCTTTCTGAAAGTACTTTATATGCTTTTAAAAATAACTGTTGACATTGTGATTGTTTTTTAAACTTCCAGCAATGAAAGTTATGAAAAGCTATTAAATAAACTACATCTATTTTGAAGCGGAACAACTTTTCTCTGATGGCCTCAAATCAAACAATAACCCTCATCAATTCCCAATTAGTAATTATTCTTAAGAGAGGACTAATTTCCAGAATTAAGCTAGTTATTTCTTTATTTAACTCTCTTCAATACTTTCTTCATGAAAGGAGGGTTAGAACATCAAAACAGGATTCATGTGACAAATACACAGTCAGCACTTTTTATGGGCAGAGAGAAGCTGCTCCCCTTTTACAAAAAACCAGACCACTTAACTTGAACTAGGAATGGTCATTCCCCTAAGTAAGGGAAATATAAGGATTTTTTTTACTAACGTAAACATTTAGCAAATTAGCCTCAAATCAATTTGATCTGACTGCTGGTCCTATTTTAACTTCAGGTCCTAATTCCAGGAATTCAGACCCTTTTTCCTTGTTGACTGAACCTCTAACTTGTGCCTAATTACCAAACTTGCCTCTGTCTCGACTCCATACTTCCTCCTCACTTCCATCAACTTCATGTCTGGCATATCCCTGTCGTTCCTAGTCCTGGCTCCCATGTCATCCTATTCTGAGATCTTCCAGAACTTAAAATTCAGAATCCAGAAACCAAACCCAGACTCAAAAACTACATCTCTGAATATATCAACACTTACCACTTGCAGATCAGAGCTTTGTATCACACAGTAAGACCTTCCTCACACTATGTCCTACAGTCTTACAGGGACATGTGCCTGGCATCCAGCACAGACTTCTCTGAAACCAATTACTCAATTGATCTGGACATTCTTTCATTCCAGGATCTGCCCAGACCTTCTGTCCCATATCATCACTGGGACGCAGGCACCTGCTGTTCCCTGGATGGCCAGTTCTGAAGAAAATGGTCCTAGGTCTTGCAGGAAAGACAAATATGTACAGGACATGATTCACACCTTCCAGATACTTATATTCCAGGAAGGAAGCTAAGATAAGTAACTACAGGGAGAGTCAATAGGTACCAAAAGCTTAAACAAGCAAAAGAAAGATTTCTTTATATCCTCTGTATAATATTAGAACAAAGCCTTAAAGGATGAAGATTATTTTAATATACTGAGATTGAGTAGCTGAAATGTAGAAAGTAGACACTAAAAGAACTGAGAAAAGCATATTAAAGCAGTAAAGCCACGCGGGTACAATATGTACCAAAAAAATGGTAAATGGTCAGATGTGACTAAAATATAAAAGAGTATAAAAAAAAGTGAATCTAGAAAGATAGGTCAGGGTCAGGCTGAAAGTGGTTCCAATGTAGAGCCATTAAAATTAGGTGAGCCAGGCAATATGATACAGTATTTGGTCACTGCTTGCTCCCATATTCTATAATTAATAAAAACTGAAATATTTTTAAAAGCATAAAGCTAGATCTGTGTTTAGACTATTTTTTTTACTCACCCCCAGCTACCTACCAACAACCTCCAAATTTCTCTTTCTTCAACCAGTGAATTGGTGGGACCCAGTAGGAAAATGGGGAGAAAAATAAAGGAACAAATAGAAAAGGAGGAAACACAAAGTGAACAGAAGTGTAGACTCATTCATCTTACAAATGCTGGAAAACCCCAGAGATCAGATGGTCTGTCCCTCTGCTTTCTGGCAAGTATGCCTTCAGAGTTCGGAGAAACCTCACCTCACTGTGAAACTAAGTTCAACATCGAATCCAGTCCAATCAACAGGACCGTCTTCTGAACAGCATATGCAAATATCCCACAAAATTCACACAAAAAAAGAAAAATGGGCATTCTTACTGTGGAAATACTGGCATTCAAAAGATGACAACCCAACGCGTGAACAAAAATGGCCTAGGAAAGGTAGCACTGCCTGATCAGGGACCACACATTGTGAGACAAGGGTCCCAACATATCCTAACTCAACATGGTCAGTGCATCGTTAAAGCCCAGGCTCCATTTTATATTATCTGAACCATTCAGCACACTACCAATGCTCTCTCCTAGGCCAGACACTCAACTCTTAAACTGAGTTCTTTGAATATTAATTCAGTTCACACGAAGAGTCGGACTCTGTGCTTGAGATTTGAAAAGATACAAAAATGAACCTGAACTTAATCCAGGACTTCAAAACCTTCTTTGTCGAGCTGCCTCTTCTCACCATATGAAAAAAGATGGGGGTAGAATTGGCCATTAACAATAAAGGCCTGGATTGATTGATTGATAAACTACAAATTAAGAAAAAGGTGTTGCAGAAAAACACTGATGGAAAGCAGTTTTTAAATGACCAAGTGGGTTTTCATGAATAAAGAACACAACTTGCATGCAAAGATCGGTATCTAATGACAAGAAGGGAAGTTAGAAGCGACTCTTGTTATCAATGGAAATAAGACAGTCATGGAAAAAAGAACGGGTTACTCATCATGATGTTCTTGAACACTTTCCAGCATGGCTGGATAGGCAAGGCAGGAGAGCTTCACGCAGCCAAGCCCAGGAACAGGGCTGAAAACTTCAAGGAGGACAGTAGTGACTGGAGGCAAAATCTCTGAGTGCAGGCAAAGGGCTTTGCCCTGAAGCAAAAAGCAAACCATCTCAGAGGTAAGGGAAGTGGTAAGCTTTCACACCTAGCTGAGAGAAATACTGTAGAAATGCCAAAAATGGTGAGAACAGCCTACGCCATAAGCAGTACATTAACAAGGGACCATTTGTCGGGATAGAATAAGAACACTTAGATGTGCTGTTTTCTTTCACTTGTTTAAAATGGAATTTTCTCTCCTGTAACTGGTTCGATTGTTATTTATAAAATATTTATACTTTACCTAGTTGATTTTAATTGATTTACAACCATCATTTCAATACTACCTATCCACCATTTGAGCTGAGACAGGAGTTACACATGCTAGAAGACCTTAATTCAGTCAGTGCCAAGGGGCTGCATTAACACTAAGAATAGGCTCTCATTATAAACAAATATTTTTTTGAATTAAAAAAAAATCCTTTTACAAAGACCATATGGTATTTCTTAGCCTCCTGAGGAACACCTGCATTACTTATTGTAAATGCAGGTTCTCATCACAGTCTTTTTAAAAACTTTACTTTTAAATAATCTCTATACCCAACATAGGACTCAAACTCACAACCCTGAGACCAAGAGTCACATGTCCTACTGACTGAGCCAGTTTTTAACTGTCAGTGCTTGTACTTATCAAATCAGAATCTCCAGACACAGACATTCTGAGGACTACAGTTTGAGAAACATAGTCACAGGACGAATGCTTTGAAAATATAACCTGTCTTGGTAGTAGCAAAAGAGTCAGCCATATATTCTTAAACAGCTATACAAATTTTGTAAATTATCTTCAATATACAAATAGATGTAACTAATTCAAGAAATCATGAAATAAATCCTTTCGGATTCATTTGATTAATCTCTAATCATTCTGCTTTGTAAAGCAGAACTTTCACTGAAGTAGGAAACACATATAACAAGCAAACTGAGAACCAACTTCTAAGAGACAGGCATGGCTACAGAAATAAAGGAAACAGAGCCAGTCATGTTTTCTGAACCAGAGCAAGAGGAGAAATTAGAGGGAGAAACTGGTCAGTGGCACTGCCAAACATTCTGGACACATATACAAGCAGCAATGGAGGCATCCAAGTTATTTTCAATATACCAAGATGACAAACAGCATGAAGGTTGACTCTTGTAAATCAAGGTATCTAATATAATGAAATATGTGTTTACAAAGTATGGATCAAACAACCACTTATGAACTTTCTGGCCTTTACTATCCTATCTACTGCCTCTAAGTGCTCCTTCCTAGGATTATCCTCCATATCCGTCCAGGGATATAGCAACGCTGCTGTTACTCACTTTAGAGGCAAAAGAAATATTTCACCTGCCTGATTGTGCAGGGGTGATTCACTAAAATATTTCATGACTTAAATCAAGGCCCTGATATGGGCAATCAGAGGTACAATGTCATCACACCATCAGCAAGTCTTTATTGGGCATGTACCATGAACAGTGCAAGATTCTGCTAATTCAGGAGAAGTGACAAAAAGAAGAAAAAATCATGAGCCTATTAAAAACATTACAAAGGTAACATAAGGCAACACTGACTGTTAGGGAATCAAGCACAGTGTGGATTAGCAAGTTTACATCCTTGGGTTTTAGTTTATTTTCACAATAAATGAAAAGGTCAGTTTAGACAATTTATGTTTCCTTCCAGTTCTGAAAATATCTGATGTAGTGAATCATGCACTTAAGAAGGTCTCCTAAGGGGAAGCACAGGATGATAATGGTGAATGGAAAACCTGATTTTGGAAGAGCTGTTTCATGGTAGCATTAGAATACTAACTACAGATTATACATGTACGTGATAATGTGGTACCTTTATCTCTTAGGTACAGTTTCTTTTTTTTTTTTTTTAAGTTTATTTATTTTGAGAGAGAGAGAAACAAACCACATGAGAGAGAGAGAGAGAGAGAATACCAAGCAGGCTCTGTGCTGTTAGTGTAGAGCCTGATGTGGGGCTCAAACTCAGGTACTGAGATCATGACGTGAGCCAAAGTCAAAGAGAGGATGCTCAACTTAGCCACCCAGGCACCCCAACTCTTAGGTACAATTTCTGCACAAACTTAAAATATTCTGTTCAGAACAAAAAGGTCAAAAAAACCTGTACGATAATGAATCTGAAAGAAAAAAAGTATAGATCTTACTTATTAAACCTTAAGCGTTAAGAATAACGGGTGTTCTTAAAAGAGGAGCAGAGACTCATACAGAGACAAACAGTAAGAACACCATGTAACAGAGGTAGAGATTTAAGTGCTATCTGTCTACAGCCAAGGAACTTTGAGGGATGCTGTCAACACCTGAAGCTTCTTTAAGAAAAGGCATGAAATACCTTGATTCCTAACATCGGACCTTCAGAACTATGAAAGAATAAAATTCTGTGGTATTAAGCCACTCAGTTTGTGGTAATTTGTTGGGGCAGCCCTACGAAACTAACAGAGGTATTGAGAACCAGGGCTGAGAGCATACATTTCCTGGACCATGGCAGTCACAGTAAGGTTCTGGGAGCCCCCACCCCCACCCCCAATAGCAGTTTCTTCCTTATTGTGGTGGTGTCTTGATCAGGATGGTGACTGTGTACTGTCCCACAAGCAGCCTTATGATCATGAATGAGAAAGCAACTCCTTGGTGGCCTAGTAATAGGAAACTTTGCTGGAAGCTCAAACTCCACTCCTAGCCCCTGCCCAGCAACCATCAAATGCTACTAAATACAACGTCATAAATTCCTTCCTACTTATAAAAACAAAGAGAATGATTACAGGAGTGATAGGAGAATTGCCTAATAAACTACAATTCTTTATCAACAGCTGGTGTTTTAAACACTCAAGATCATAAAATGACAGAGCCAAGTTGAAAACAACATGACATCCAACAATGAAAATATTTACCAAATGTAGAAATTTTATTAAAACTTTACTTTAGATTTATGTTGAAAATTTTTAAATTTTTTTTTAAAGTTTTATTTATTTCTGAGAGAGGGACAGCATGAGCAGGGGAGGGTCACAGAGAGAGGGAGATACAGAATCTGAAATAGGCTCCAGGCTCTGAGCTGGCTGTCAGCACAGAGTCCAACGTGGGGCTCGAACCCACAAACTGTGAGATTATAACCTGAGCCGAAGTCGGCCACTTAACTGACTGAGCCATGCAGGCGCCCCTGAAAACTTTTAAAAATGCCAGTTTTTACTGAGTACATTCCCTGCCATACTAATGTTTTTTTTTTTTAATTTTTATAGTTTATTTATTTTTTGAGACAGAGAGAGAACACAAGCAGGGGAGGGGCAGAGAGACAGGGAGACACAGAATCTGAAACAGGCTCCAGGCTCTGAGCTAGCTGTCAGCACAGAGCCCGATGTGGGGCTCAAACCCACGAACTGTGAGATCATAACCTGAGCTGAAGTCAGATGCTTAACCAACTGAGCCACCCAGGCAGCCCCCTGCCATACTATTATTAATGTGTTCTAACACTAGACTGTAAAGAAAACACAAGTGAATTTGTATGTTGCCATAAGAAACTTAGAATAAAACATCAATTGTTTCCTGTAAGTTAAACCATCAAAAAGCATTCCTCCTACATATCTTTCAAGTTACTTGTACTTGTTAAATAACAAACCATGCCTATAAACTGTTTGGAATAAGGGCATGTCATTTGCCTAAAAAAATTACCCATTGTCCAGTTCTGGTGTCCTTGTGACAGTATGCAAACAGATCACATTATTTTACTATATGGTCTACCAGTTAGATATAAAAAGCAGTGGAAGGTTTGCAATCCCTTTCATTTTAGAAGTACAACAACTTTTCATAAACATATCTATTCAATTTTCCCAATCCTAATGTAGTAGAGGATATGTGGCTTTGTTATGGTTACAACCACAACAAAAATTACAGTAATCTGCCAGGTAAATATGAGAATATGAGGAAAATATTCTAATGATAACAAAAAGTAAATTTGTAAGAATACCAGAAAGAATACTTTTAATTTTGCCATTTTCAATCAGTATTTAAGGATCTTTTTGCAACTCCCCTTTTTTATTATCCAAAATATAACATACCCCCCTCAAGTCTCTTGTGTTTTTTCCTGGCTGAGGCACCAAGGATTAATGCCTTCTTCCCATACTCCAAAAATAGACAAACTTTCAAACGTGGGAACCAGTAAATTATGAATATGGAAATCACAAGGCAGAGCGGAAGAATTCGAGCGGAGAACGTAGAACAGGCAGCAGAGCTAACATAGTGGGCAACAGGGCCTGTCATCAGAAGAAACTGAGAACAGCAGATGCGTTTCCTACCACTGAAGGTCCTAAAAACAGAAATAGGTGAAATGAAACTAACACTTATAGCCCTACTATCATACTTTTACAAAGATGTTTTCATTTACTCCTCAAAGCAATCTTACCTGAGCTGAGTAAACTGGAGTCCCAACCAATCAAGTAATTCAGCCAAAGTCACAGAGTAAGAGGCAAACCCGGCCTGAGTCTTGTTCACATCATGGTAAACACAGAAAATGATCAATATTTGTGCAGCAGAGTCGAATAAGGGAAAAAGGCTCCTTGTAGCTGGTGGCAACTAGCCTGGAAGTTCTGAAGGCCCCAGGCCCTACCTGGCCTTCCCCGAGAGACAAATATTCTGGCACACCCAGAACTCACTCCTGGCTAGGGCTAGGAAACTACCGAGTGATGTCAAAGCCGCTGCATTTTCCATTCCATTCTCTGGCTTCTCAGCAGCTGCACCCAGATCAGTGACAGCCAATTCTTAAAACAAAGGGAGGAGGTACCCCACACACCCTGACTTCAGGCCCTCCGCACACACACAGGCCCTTCCCAGTATTTTTTTTTTTTAACTGGGTGAAAGTCTTTTACAAAAGGGGTGAAAGTCTTTTACAAAAGACTAAGTCAATTTTTTCTTAGCCAAAAAAAAAAAAGAAGAAAGAAAAAAATCTGTCCACCATCTGTCTTGCTCATGCCAGAAATTCCCTCTAAAAGTAACAGAAGCACTCATTCCAATCGGCTTAAAATGAAAACTATGAGTTAAAGAAACACCAAAATACATTTACATTAAAGTGTTATCTGTCAATCAAGCAAAGATTAAATACATGACATCAGAGTTCATTTGGTTTAGTAAGGAAGAAGCTAGAAAGGAGAACATTCATTGTCATACGATAGGTGTGGGGACCCCAAGAGGCAAAGAAAATTTTGAAAAGGTAGATAAATCTAAAAAAGGTTCATAGATTTATGAAGTCTCTGAGATAAAACACAAAGTTGGGGTATGAATAACTCGGCATTATTCTGAGGGGACTGGGAAAGATAATGAGATTGTCACAAGCATCCACGAACCAAAAAAGGCTATAAAATATTGCTATGGAAAATCCACATCAAGCCAAACATCAAAGGCCTAGAATCTTATTTAAATCTTTGGTATTATCTTCTAGAGCTGGGGTGGGCCTCCAGCCTATTTGTATAAATAAATCTTTATTAGAACACAGCCATGACCACCTGTTCAGGTACTGTCCATGGCTACAAACACAGAGACCATACGGCTCACAAAAAGTCAGAAACATTTACTATCTGATCCTTTATACAGAAAGTTTACAAACCCCTGTTCTATACAGAAGCAGCCTGGAATGAGAAAGTTACCCTTAACTACTCACTTACACTGATTATCAACAGAAGACCCATAGCAAGATTTACAGAAAGATCTATTTCCATTAAGTAACAGCATATTTAAAATTTTACCGACCGATTAAATAAGTTCCGTTCATTTACACCCTGTTCTGATTAACACCTTGGATAGCTATTACAAAACATTTCATTGTATAAGCTCACTATATAAGTAAGACAGCAGAGCTGTTACTTTGATAAATGTTAAAAAAAAAAAAAAAAGTTGTCCTGCTCAAGAAAACTAAGAAATGCTTTATGATCAGGGCCCCTGGGTGGCTCAGTCAGTTAAGCATCTGACTTGTGATTTTTGGCTCTGATCATGATCTCACAGTTCATGAGTTCCAGCCCCCGAGTCAGGCTCTGTGCTGGCAGTGCAGAGGCTGGCTGCTTGGATTCTCTCTATCCCTCTCTCTCTCTCTCTCCCTCCCATGCACCCGTGCTCTCGCTCTATCCCTTACTCTCTCTAAATAATAAGATAAAACAAAAAAGAAATGCTTCATGATCATCTTTCGTCCTTATTCTCACTGCTCACTGAAAACCACGAAATATATTCTCTAAGTGTTTTCATCAGAATGAAAAAATATTTTATGATATATAACAAGCAGAGGTAATCAAACAATTAGTCATCAAAAGAGGAATCAGTAGTTTAGAAGTTGTATAAGAGTGAATTGTTACACAATAGTTTTACACACATTTAAAAATTCTCAACTGCCATTATATCCTGCAAATAAATATATTTGATTACAATTATATAACCAAATGTTATCGGGGCACCTAGGTGGCTGAGTTGGTTAAGTGTCCAACTTTGGCTCAGGTCATGATCTCGCAGTTGTGAGTTTGAGCCTCATGTCCGGCTCTGTGCTGACAGCTCAGAGCTGGATACTGCTTTGGATTCTGTGTCTCCCTCTCTCTCTGCCTCTCTCCTGCCCACGCTCTGTCTCTCTCCCTCCCTCTCAAAAGTAAAATAAAAACATTAAAAAAATTATAACCAAATGCTGTTTACCCATATCCCCTATAAAAATAAAGGGAGGAGGAATTAAAGTGAAATACTTCAAAGTATGAAGAAATACTTGTTAAAACATCTAGCAATGTATTTATGGAAATGTCAATAAAGTAAGTGCGGATAAAGCAGTTCAGAGCAAACAATAATCACATATATCATTTCCAAGACACCCTCAAGTATTACACTAAGTATATTACCATGTTTTATATATACTGTACTGATGAAAATCCCACCCACAAAACTCTAAAGCAAGTATCTGTAAGGACAAATATTTTAATTTGAAGGAAACCAGGAATGTAGACAAGAGGGATGCTTTGTGTAACTGCACCTACAGTGCAAATTTTTTAAATACCGAAGCCTATTTAAAAAAAAAAAAAAATCAAAGGAAACAAACCTGAAAGGAATTTTGCAACTTACTATCTAATTAAACTACTTCTTTTCCAAAAGTACATTTAATCACCATTCTCTCCTTTCAGACATCAGAATGGTGACTACACAAGTAACACTACAAAGATACATTTAAAAACCTGAGACAGTTTGGTTCCAGAAACTCTGTAAGTCTCTTAATATCTTAGATCACATCTTTAAAAAGGAAAAGAAAAAAGGAAATCTACATTTCTGTAAAGGCACACTAGATGAGAAGAGCACTTGAATGTTTGCAATAAATCAGAGCCCAAAACTTTCTATTACAACCAGCAGGAAGATAAAGGGAAGTGTGAGATTAAATACTCACACACACAAACTATAACTGCTCTTTCAGTCATTTAAAACAACAATTCTGACTTTTACTATTTGGGTACGTCATTAAACTGGCCTTAAGTCTCCCCTCCTCCACCAGTACGTTGCCATCATACCAGACATGCTTTCCTCATTCTTGGAGTAAGTGCTGTTTTATTGGGCTGGAAAAGAGCTCTTGAAATTGTCCAGCCAGGAAAATGTGTAGGTGGTTAAAGGAATGGAGGGTGCTACAGGTATGATCTTCACAAATAAACCTGAACAGTAGTTCCAAGTATAGAATAAAACTGCACTTAAGTTACGCTCTTTACTTTTTAAATTGATAAAGATTTTTAACCATGGAAAGGCTCCCAAGTAATTGTGGAAAAGCTTAACAATTTAGATTCTGACATTCCTTGGTTTTCGTTTACAGGCAATTTCAGAGTAAAACTCCAGGAGTCCACCTGGACATTTAGTTTGCTGACCACCTTCGTTTCTTATCAACTATAAAGCTTGGATCGAGGTGGTGAGTCCAAGATGCAGCTCAATCATGAAACGAGACGTACACGAGGGGTCAGAGAAAACTGGAACTTCCTCCCCTTTATTCTTACGTATCTATTTCTCATCCCTCAGGCTGGGACCCCTCGACCAGCGGACACCCTTCCAGAACAAACTTTCTCTCCCTCCTCCGAGCCCGGGGCCGGGGTAGGAAGTACTCGCCCTCCCGAGCGGGGAACTGCGGTGTCCTCGCCGTTCATTGGCTATGGAAGCCGTCAGTTCTGCAGAGGGCGGGGCCTCCCGGCTGAGGGCTGACTCTCAGGCCCGCACCTCCCCGAGGGTCCGGGGACTCAGCCCCCGCAGAGAAAGCGGCCAGCCTCCACTAGGGGTTCCTTCGCCTTTTTATTTTTGAGCCCTTCTCTCTCAACGTCGCCATACAGTATCTGTCCGTTTGACTCCTCCACGAGGCAGTTTTCCAAAGCTCCCCCATTTCTCCCCCACCCCAGCAAGCTCCCAGTCTAGCACCAAACAGAAGATGCTGCGGTTTTAGGAATTAAGCAAGCTGTGGACTGGATCTCCCGAGGATAGCAGAGGATTCCTTCTGGAAATGATAAAATGCTTAAGTTTCATGTTAACTGTTTCAAGTGCACTGGCCTTCGTCTAGTGTTAAAGCCAAGAATACTCGGCGCCCATTCAGTAAGAGTTGCTGCAAAGTGTTACAGGGTTCGTTGTATCTCTTGTTTAACTATGCACCGTTTTCAGTGTTCTGTCCGGTTATCCCTAATACTACGCCAGACCCGCAACAACAGCTCAAGCTCCTGTGCAGAATACATTTATCACACACACGTTCTGTACTTTATCCTGTAGAGCAACCCGACAAGACACACTGCTGTCGCGTGCAGGGAGTGTATATACTTCTTGACACTACAAACTCTTTGGAGGAAGAATTAGAAACAATGCTTCTAGTTATGATGGATACACGATGCTCCACAAACTATGCGCATCTGATTTTTCCAACAGCATCCGTATGATCCGCGGAGAAGGAAAATCATTTCATTTTTGTAATGTGCTTCAGACTTTCAGTTCCATCACCGTAACTGCTCAAGGATAGGAGCCTAAAATAAGTATAGCTTTAGTATTTATCCCTAACAAGGACTACAGCTATGAGAGAACACGATTGATCAACTTGATACATCACTTCCCAAGGCCTACAGTGTACAGGAAAGAGACAAGAAGATTCTTTAGATCTCATCTGCAACACAGCTAGATGTTGCTTCCTGATACAGTCCTCCGGTAATGTGGTCTACTCATTTTTCTTTTGGGGGGGTCCCATTCGTCTCTCTGGCTTTGGCCTCAATTCTCAATTTATTTCTCTTCCATTACCACCATCACCAGCACACTTCTCTACTGCCTTGCAATCTCTCTCACACTTGGTAATCCCGACAGGTCCCACTAGAGCCCATTCTCCAACAGGTCCGCCCTCCTCCCTGTACTTCTCAAGTTCAGCTTCTCGCTTAGCTACACGGCTCCCACCACCCGCTCTCTCCAGTGAACTTCACTCCTCTAAGTCTGGCTGCTGCCGAATCCTGACAGCTGGACTTAACCAATCGGCGACGGATAAATAACCGACTCCGCCAATGAGCGGCAGCCGAGGGGTGGGAGGCGGGACTTCGCCTAAGTTCCTCAGGTCCTGAAACCAAAGACCTGTTGCCGCCGCCGCCGTGGCCGCGGAGTTTCTTAGTTACCGCGGCGCCCACGGCGGCCTCGGACGCCAGAGCAC
>NW_027531996.1:1337790-1363587 GCF_008692635.1 Crocuta crocuta
GTGGCCCCCTGTGGTCAGGCCTGGCGTGGGGAGGGGGGGCTTCCATCTAACCCCTGAGTCCCCTTTCCTTCCCTGGGACCAACTTCCTTCTGAGCCGGGGTCGGCTACTTCTTGAGAACTTGTCTTTGATCCATTTCTGTTTAAATTCCTCCACTTGCAAGCGGTCAGCCGAACCGGTGACGTCCTCTTTCTTCTGGATCACAGAGTTTTGATCCCATCCCCTTTTACTAGGTGGTTTAAACGGACTCTGCGCCGAGCACACCTTACTTTAAAGAGTCCTGGCTTAGAAAACAATGGGTTTTAGGACATTTCTTTTTTTTTTTTTTTAATGTGTATTTAGTTTTCACAGACAGAGAGCGCGAGTGGGGAAGAGGCAGAGAGGGAGACACAGAATCCAAAGCTGACTCCAGGCTCTGAGCTGTCGGCACAGAGCCCGATGTCGGGCTTGAACTCACAAACTGCGAGATCATGACCTGAGCCGAAGTCGGATACTTAACCGACTGATCCACCCAGGCGCCCCGCTTTTAGGACATTTCTGAAAGGCGAACGGGCTGGTTTGGTGTTGGGAATCTTGGGCGGGGGAGAGGGGAGAGGGGGGATATACCAGAACCCTAGTACATACAAGAACTGAAAAAGGCTTTACTACTTCAGTAAGTGGGCACGTATTGCTGGAGACGACAGCTAGGAGGCAGTATGGAGTCAACCACTCTGATTCTTATCTCACTTAAGTGATTATTAACTCTGTGACCTGTCCTCGAGTAATTTTACCTCTCCCAAGTATCATTCCCTTGGTCTGTAAAACGAGAATGGAAATAATACTCATCTCTAGGATTACGGTTAGAAATGAGATAAGCAAAGTGCTTAAATACAAGAGCCTAACATGTAAGTACTCATTAAGTAGTTGTTACTGTCCCTAGGTCTTTCATTAGTTTAACTTACCTACCAAAGAGATTCGAGCCAAGAATGAGTAGATTATAGCTCAAATACTCCAAAAGTTAGCGCTACGGAGTTAATATTTGGAAAGTTTATTTTTAGCAAAAAAAATAATAATAATTAAAGATTTCAAGAGGAGATGTTGATTCCATTGGCTCGAGAACTAAAAATAAATATACTAGGCATTGTTCTAAGGAATGAAGATACAATAGTTACCAAGATACAAAGTCCTTGCTGCCATAGAGCTTCTATTGTAGTAGAAAAGGCAATAATAATAATCATAAGCCAGTAAATACATGCTATGTTAGATGGTGATTCATACAAAAATAAAGCAGGGTCAGGAGACAGGAACAGGGAGCATGCTGTTTAAAATATTATCAGGGAAGGCCTCTGACATTAGAGCAGAGACCTGAGGGAAGTGAGAAAATGAGCCATGTGTCTATGTGGGAGTGAAGCATTTGACACAAAAGTAACAGCAAACGCAAAGGTCCTGGGTTGAAGTGGGCTTGGCCTGTTTGAGGAATAGCCAAGAGGTAAGCATAGCTAAAATCTAGTGAACCAAGGGAGAGTACTAGTGGATGAGATCAGAAAGGGGTTGGGGGGAGGACAGGAAGGGGCAAAATTTAGAACCTTGTTAAGTTTTAGAGTTTATTCTGAATGAAATTGAGAGCCATTGAGGGGTAACCAAATCAGACTCAGTTTAGGAGAGAATAGCTACACTGTGGGGAACAGACTACAGGCTCAGAACAACTAGAAGAGGATACTATTCTAATGGCCAGGTAAAAAATACTGATTGATGACTTAGACCATTGCAGTAATAAGAATGGTCAGATTCCCAACATATTTTTTTTAATTTTTTAAAGTTTTTTTTTATTATTTATTTTTGAGAGAGAGATAGAGACAGCATGAGCAGGGGAAGGTCAGAGAGAGAGGGAGACACAGAACCCAAAGACAAGCTCCAAGCTCTGAGCTAGCTGTCAGCACAGAGCCCGACGCGGTGCTCGAACCCACAAACTGTGAGATCATGATCTGAGCCGAAGTCGGATGCTTTACCGACTGAGCCACCCAGGCGCCCCATCTTCCTGATGTATTTCTAAGATGCAGCCAGATATATTTGTAAGATGCAGCCAACAAGATTGGCCAGTGGGTTGGATGTGGGGTAAAAAAGGAGGCAAAGACGAAGCCAATGAAGTTGGTATTTGAACCAGATCACTCTACCACATCACACCAAATTAAAACCAGTCAAATAAGAACAGTGTCACTTGAGTCATACACAGGCAGGAAATAGTCATACTTTTTAGGAAAAATAACCAGATATTCCCCAGGTGAAGACACTTCAACCTGATATGGTACAGTAAGTAGGATTAAAAGTTGGGGAGAGGGGAGTTTTTTGTTTGGTTTTTGTTTTTGTTTTTGTTTTTTTTACTATCTTTTGCACTATCTTTTAGAAAATGTACATAGAATGATAGATAATAAAACATCCCAATTGAAATAAATTTCAGATCTAAAGACCTGGTATTTCATTGGTGTGAGGAAAATGTATATACCTTATGAACACTGATAAGCAAATAAATCAAAATGAACTCATGAAGCCCTAGAAGTCACAAAGACTTTGTCTAGGAAATATCCTATTCGTGGCTATATGGTATCCAAAGTATTGAGATCATCAGTATGTGTCCTATTTCTTCACCTTAAAAGACTACAAAGTTACGGTGATGTCTTAGTAACAACCTTTCAAAGGTTGTCAGAGCTGAATCCACTGCACTTTCTCATTGTGACTTTTTATCACCTTATGTGGAAATAAGGGAGGGTTGCCCAAGCCACCTTCCCCTGGGCTGGAGCAAATGCTAATGAAAAAAAAAAAAAAAAAAAAATGAGAGATCTGGCTAAAGGAGCTCCTCTAGCCCCAGGGATTATTAGAGCAGAGTTCTGCTTTAACTGCCTTTCTATTCATCTCCCACCAAACGATCCAAAAATGCTGTTTGGATCCATGAAACACACTAATTACAATCCTTTACCTAATTACCTAATGAGCTATGTTTCTACCTAATTACCATGCAATACATGCCATTAAGTATCAGGTTAACTTTGCTGTAAATGATATTATTATACCTAAAGCCTGTCAGTTTATACCAAGTCTTCATATTTTATTATCCATATAGCTTTGCTGGCCCCATACAATTAAAAATAAAAATTAAGGGGCACCTGGGTGGCTCAGTCGGTTAAGCATCCGACTTTTCTCACGGTTCGTGGGTTCGAGCCCTGCGTCGGGCTTTGTGCTGACAGCCAGCTCAGAGCCTGGAGCCTGCTTCAGATTCTGTATCTCCCTCTCTGTCTCTCTGACCCTCCCTTGCTCACGCTGTCTCTCTCTCTCTCTCAGAAATAAATTTTAAAAATTTAAAAATAAATAAAATAAAATTTAAAAGTAGCATTGATTACCAAAAACATTTTTATCCATAGGCTAAACCAAACCAAATGTTCATTCATTCATTCATTCATTGTAAATTCACCTTCTCTGTAAGGAGAGAAGCTTACTAGAAAAAAAAAATGTTTTTCTAATGAAGGATGAAGAAGTAATATTAAAAATAATTCTCCTTTGAAAAAGATCTTAGCCACTGGGGTAGACCAGAAACGCCTAGTCTTCTGGACTCACAAACATAGGGCTGGCAACAGGTGTACTTAAAAAGCTACTAGTGACATTGGCAGCCTCTGGATTTGGCAGCTAAATGGTGATGAGGCTTAGTCAAGCTGTTGAAATGTCTGGACTAAACTGGGCCAAGAGGAGGAAGTCAAAGTGCAGACTGCAGACAACCCAAGGGAGATCACTTTTCTCTGGTCCTGGCTGTGGTCACTGTACAGTGTCAGAAAATAAATCTTTATCTTTCTTTGAAAACACTCATGAAAAATATTAGAAAGCTAACTTTTTCACTTTAACGGCCCTTTGTAATTATTTTTTTATGGATCACGTAGATGAGCTTCCTATGAAAACAATAAAATCAGCTTTAATTTTATTCTCACATCAAATCCCTAGAATTCAGAATCACACAAGGGCAACTCTGCTTTGTCCCTATGATCTAATTTATTTTGAGAATACAGTTCATAGTTAAAAATTGTGGTATACTTAGGGCACCTGGGTGGCTCAGTCAATTGAGCACCCAACTCTTGATTTTGGCTTAGGTCATGATCTCACAGTTCGTGAGATCAAGCCCTACATTGGGCTCTACCCTGACAGTGGGGAGCCTGCTTGGGATTTTCTCTCTCTCTCTCTCTCTCTCTCTCTCTCAAAATAAATAAGCATTAAAAAAATTGTAGCATAATGACAGTGGCTTTTGCCCATTTTTGCAGTATTACAAAACTGGGGAAACATTTCAATACACTACATACATATTTTTAAAATAGATACTTGTAATGTAGGGAAATGTAATATTTTATATTGATTGCAAAACAGGAAAGAAACAGTACAACTAGCAGTTCATGTTTGTATTATGATTTTCTGTGGTTAACAGAATCCAGTTGAATTTATGCTTTTTTTGTTTCTTTAATGTAAAAGCCAGAAGGCCAATATGCAATGGGCCAAAAGTCAAAGCAATGAAGGAAATACATTTAAAAACGACTTCCCTTTTCACACTTGTACACTCTATCCTTGATGTGGAGCCAGATTGTGAGGCCATTTCACAGGACACATTCTCCTCAACAATGGTGGCCTTTTCACGGAATGTTCACAGTCACTTCTCAATTATCTGTGTCCACAGAGATTTGTGGCGTTATGGTAATCAAATCCCAAAGATAATTTTTAAAAGTACAGGTTTCTCTGGAATATTGTGCGTGCAAGCATCTACCCTGAGAAAGGGATATTACAAATAACCTGTGATTTCACAAAGCTGAATGGAAAGGTCTCCAGGAGGTCTACCTAATTTGTGGCTCCCTCTGCATCTTCTGACTCATCAAGCTCTCTTTTTTGTGCTCTTCCCATAATCCTGGGATGCACCATATCCATTCAAATCTGAACAAATGGAGCAATTTTCTATTTCCTAAATAGGAAAAAAAAAAGACAAATAATAAGTATTTCTCTTTACCTTTAGTATTTCCGCATGGTTAAACTGAGAGACTACTCTCAGGCTACAGATCCAGAAGTGCATCCTAACAAAGTCAACACAAGAGGTGAAAAGTTGCTTTCACTATTGATTTCATCTTTGTAACCCTCTTTGCTCATACTTAAGCCATTATTGCTTAAAACATACATCTCATCAATCTTTTTGTTTCAACTGTTCTACTTAATGCCTAAAGTGTACTTTAAAATACTTCAGTAATTATTTCTTAAGCAGTTCAATTGTACTGTTAATGTTCAATCTCTTTGGAAATACAGGATGTGAGTAAAACCAGGTTTGGAATCATGCCACATCAAATTCAAAGATATACTTAAAGCTGGCTCACTGTCTTTCTCACAATAAGCCTAGTTAATCATAAGCAGCCTCAATATCCTCCATAATTCTGTCACTGAATTCACTGTTGGAGAAAATTCAAATTATGGAGACATTTTATTTCTTTACTTTATCATACCAGCATCTTCAACAAAAAGTTAGCATTATGTAGAGGGAGGAGTGCCTAGGACAACACTCTGCAGAATAAAAGAGTATCATTTTCAGAACTTGAGAATTTGGGGGCAAAAATCAGAAATGTACTTAAAAACTTGATGAAGTGCCTGTTCTCAAAGTCAGGGCAAGAACCATCCAATTCATAAACCATTCAAGTACTGAAGAAGGCAAGCCAATATTTACCTAATCCATTCTTTCAAAGAGTAGGAGAAGACAAACAGTAGACTGTCAGCCATGGAAACTGCAAACAGTCCTAATTGGACCATATCTTTACATTTGCTCATCAGTGCTATTTACTGCTATATCACTAATGGATTCATTTAATCGGTGGAACTTTTAAATCATTTTTCAAAATAGTTTACATATAAATATATGATTATTATTTTTGTATATAGGTTATTTTTAGAAGTTACTTTAAAAGCTTATTTTGAAGTTGTATTTTAAATATACATGTAAAATTTATTTTTGAATATGTAACCAACTTTAAAAAATAATTTTTGCGACCCCTGGGTGGTTCAGTCAGTTAACCATCTGACTCTTGGTTTCAGCTCAGGTCATGATCTCACAGCTAGTGAGTTCAAGCCCTGCATTGGTCTCTGTAGTGACAGTGCAGAGCCTGCTTAGGATTCTCTCTCTTCTCCTTCTCTCTGCCCCTCCCATGCTCATGCTCTCTCTCTCTCTCTCAAAATAAATAAATTAATTAAATAATAATAATAATAATTTTAGGGGCACCTGGGTGGCTCAGTCGGTAAAGCGTCCAACTTCGGCCCAGGTCATGATCTCATGGTTCATGGGTTCAAACCCCACATTGGGCTCTGTGCTGACAGCTAGCTCAGAGCCTGGAGCCTGTTTCAGATTCTGTGTCTCCCTCTCTCTCTGACCCTTCCCTGCTCATGCTATCTCTCCCTCAGAAATAAATAAAACATTAAAAAAAATTTTTTAAATAATAATTTTAAAGCTTATAAACACACACCCACATACACACATACAATACATAGTTTGGGCAAAACCCAAGTATGCAGCTATTTAAAATCCCATTTTTTTATTTGTTCTTTTCTTGCTCAAATTGAAAGATAAAAATAATCACCTTTTTCTGAAGACATAAATAATAAAAATATTATTTCTTTATGTTCTAAGTTAAGTGAAATTAATACTTTATCAGGTCTATATCCTATAACTCTTAAGTAGATAGATATGTTTTACTCCTTACGATAGGAAGTTTGTAGTAATGTAAATTAGAGATGACTGGGAAAAAACCATGAAAATGAATTATGTCATGTTTCGGTTTCATGAAACATGAATTAGTTTCAATTTCCTGCATGAATTTTTTTAAATATATTTATATTGTCACTACATAGCCAAGCCTTTATTTCTAATACCCTAACTAACAATATTTTAGGCTATTTACATCCAAATATGTATAGAGATTAAATTAAGTCAGAACAATTATATCATCTGAATCTTTGCGGCTGATTGTTTAGTCTCCGAAAGCTAGAAATCTACTTTCATCACTTTCAGAATCTAATACTTCAATTCCCTTTATGGACATTCTATGTATTTCCCTATTTCACAATTTGTTGACGTTATGCATATATAAACTCTACAAAAGTCAAAACCAATACCTCCATCTGTTTCTTAACGCATGTAGAGATAATCAGCCACTATATTAAGAGATTTTCACACCAATGATGAGGCAGCAGCTCATGAACCAGTTCTGGGGCCAGTACAACTTTGGGATAGAATTTTATCAGTATTTCACCTCTGGGGTTCTCCTTAGGATGATAGAGTATGATGTGATGCGAAGGAAAAGGTGGTGAGGCCGACGTGTGGAATGTAGTTACCAACTCTAACAAAACGTGTGGAGGGTTTCCTGTTATCATGTCCCAAGATAGCAAAAGGAAAATGAAACTCCTGTATTAATAGACTTGCTCTTCTCCTTCACTAGTAAAGTTAGAGTAGGAAAGTGTCCTCAAGTGAAACACGAAAAACTTACAGAAGATGTTGCCAAGAATTAACTGCAAGAAGGAATCCCTAACCTTACAGAATAGGCTCTTAAAGACCCTTCTCTAATGACATTTCAAATGGAATGTAGCTCATCTCTTTGGCCCGGTTTAAACATAACCTGTCCAAAAACAAGAAGTTGGGCTACAATCACATAAGCTTACCTATTAGTTTACATAAATCAGAATAAGCTTACGTAGTAGCTAGTTAGTGGTCCAGCTCCAGGAAAATGTGGTTAGTACAGTCTATCCTTGCTTCACTTTTATTCCCCTCGGTACAGAGCTTTGTTCTCATTTGCCATCGTGGATTAACTGTACATGTTTACTTCTGTAGTTTGAAGAGTAATCAGTGTTAGTGCATATTGCTGTGTTTATTTTTCAACCTGAACCTTGTGATTACTATGTAGGTTTCCATTCCTTTCATTCCAAAATGTTTTTTGGCCTTTGATATCTTTGTTAAAGTGTAGACGCTTTTGGGGGGAAGAAAAAGCCACGGCGCCTTGTGAGGAGTAGGCAGTCTGAAGAGAACTAAGTATAAGATGCTCTCCGAGGGAATAACAAGAGGGAATCTACTTTAGATTGGACAGTCCAGGAATGCTTCTCTGAGGAAATGACACTTAAAGTAGCAGCTAAAGGGTATTAAGGAGCCAGCAAGGAGAAGCAGCTGCACTAATGTCCAAAGGCAGTCACATCTGTCTTCCCTCCCTTCCACAGGGAAGAAATGCAGTCAGGAGCTTAATGGCCTCGGTTACAAAGATGCCAACTCAGTGGCTTCAGTTTTATTAACTGAGAAATGGATTGCTAGTGATGTAATAAATAAAGCTTCCATCTGTGAAAAGGAAACTTGGAAAATTTTTCTACCAAGAATGCCTCAGAATCATGCCAATGCTTTGGAAAGAGTATGTGATTATTCTTTGCTGCCCTTTCTCTTGCTTTTCTTCCTCTCTCCCTTCTCACCCCTCTCCTCCACTGTCTTCTTCCCTTCTTCCTCGCTTGCTTCCTTCCTTCCTTTCTTCTTTCTTTGTCCAGATTTCTTTATTAAATGTGTCCCATAAGTTCAGATTCTAGTGGATTCTGCAAATACAGCATTTCATTGCTTCTCCATTTTTTTTTAACATTGAACCTCTGTGGGTTGGAATGCATCCCATAATTAATGATATCTTAGAATCAATGACCTTTGCTACAATGGTACAAACAATGAATCTCTGTTTTTAATTGAAAAATTTTTGATTGAAATCTGAGCATAAAATACAAATTATAACTAAATTACTATGCAAAGATTAGTGAGGAAGGCACTAAATCAAATTTTTCTTATTTCTTTGTAACATCTACCTAGAATTATTTAGTTTACAATTCAATGTTTGCTATTTTCATTGTTTTAATCATTTTAGAAAACTGAAAATAATGGAAAAATAATCTTGAGTAGATCTCAAAAAGCACATCCAGTAATTGGCCACTATGAACAAAACATTTATCACCACCAAGTGGCTGAATAGCTTAATTGCAGGAAAGAGTATGGAAGGAAGGAGGGAGGGAGAGAAGAGGAGATAAAGAAAGAAGAAAGAAAGAAAGAAAGAAAGAAAGAAAGAAAGAAAGAAAGAAAGAAAGAAAGAAAGAAAGAAAGAAAGAGAAGGAAAGGAAAGGGAAGGAAAGGGAAGGAAAGGGAAGGAAAGGGAAGGAAGGAAGGAAGAAGAAAAGGAAGAGGAAGGAAAGAAAGAAAGAAGTTGCCAAGCAAACTCTTAAATGTTAAAAAACTTCTGCTAGATGATAGCGAATAGAGGGTACTGAGACTGGCTAGAATCTCCACATTCCCAGTAGAGGAATTGAGAAAGAATAATAAGTATCCAGAAAAGGTGGGAATAACACATACTTGTGAAGGAAAATAGGAAAAATACTCCTTTATGTATTTGTGATTGTTGTTATCTTGGAAAAGAGTCCCATAAAATGTGTGTGCACACACATGCAAACAAATATACACGAGTGCATACACATACATACACATAAGCCCAATCAGACGGATGTTAATTGCATTCATTTACTCAGGTAGAGGTCCAAGGAAAGAAATAGCTCGGTGGTTCTCGACCCAGACCCGACCGTATCTGCAAATATTCTGCTTCAATTAGTTTGAGGAGTCTTTGATAATTAATATTTTTATGAAGCTCTTGGGTCACCTGGATGGCTCAGTCGGTTAAGTATCCGATTTTGGCTCAGGTCATGATTTCAGGGTTCGTGGGTTCAAGCTCTCCCATCGGGCTTTATTCTGACAGCAAGCTCAGAGCTTGGAGCTTATCTTCAAATTCTGTATCCCCCTCTCTCTCTGACCCTCTCCTGCTCACGCTGTCTCTCTCTCTCTCTCTCAAAAATAAATAAAACATTAGAAAAAGAAGAAGCTCTTTAAGGGATCTTAATGTTCATCTTAGGTTAAGAACCATGAGTAATTGATACTTAATGAGTTCCTACTATGGCTAAAACTCCATAGTAAGTACCCTAGGGGGATATAAAGGGTCAAGGAATATAAAGTTAAATACTCTGAGGAGTATAAAGAACAAGATCTATAAATAACCCACAGTAATATGATCCCAAACCACCATAAAATCTACCACTATCATACTCAGTATTTGTGAGACAGGTATTAATAAGTAGTATCATCTGTAGGTATTGGTAGGATGCATGTGAACCTTCCATGTGCATACACACACACATACTCAAATAGCACATTAATGAGACACATAGAAAACATTGAGACTCTCATGATTTGTTTCATTGTGCTACACAAGCAGTACTCTCTACCAATGTTTCTCAAAACGTGGTCTGCATTAGAATCATGTGGAGGGCTTTTTAACAATATTGCTGCCCTGTCCCAGGACTAGAGAATTTCAGAGAGTAGGCCTAGGGATTCTAGAAATCTGCATTTTTAAATGAGCTTACTGGTGATTCTAATTCACAAAAAAAATGTCCAAACTACTGGTATAAACCAACACTTTTTTTTTTCCTCCTGGGGATGGTGTTTGCCTGTGTGAATGTGATCTTGGGACTTGGGGACAGGGAGTGATATTATATCTAGGTATTGAAATAAATTTTGCCTGTAATCAAAAGCATTGTCTTAAGTCTTAATTACCAAATGTGTTAATGATATATCAGTAACAGTCTTTGTCAGGTGCAGGGACAGAGATTAAGTGCATTGTTCGCTGTGTACAGTCCCTACATCCTAGGTGTCATATTCATGGATTCCCTCTAACTACAGAAAAAAGTCCACAAGTGAGTCATATTATTATAAAGATGACTCATTTTTAAGAGAATACTTGATATACTTAGTATTCTAACTATTATTGGTAACACATTTGCTCAAACTGTGTTTACCACAGTGAACTCATATAGGAATATTTAGGGATATTTTAAAAATTCAAGGGAACCAGAACAATATTTGGCATTTGTCAGACATCTTATGAACTACTAATTCAAGGTATTTCATTGTTTGGACATTAAATAGTGTTACATTCCTTTTAATGACATCATATCTTTGTGCAACTGAGTTTTGAGAGGTTGGTGAGCTTAAAAAGGAAGTATCATGAGAAAATCAATGTAGAACCAAAAATGAATGGAGATGTCTAATCTGATAATGAGGTTTAAGAAGCTGTGCAGTACCCAACAGACATGCACGTCTTATTAGTAAGCAATTTGATTGTTCAAGAACGAAATAAAAATAGCATTTGTTGGGGCACTTGGGTGGCTCAGTCAGTTGAGCATCTTGATTTCAGCTCAAGTCATGGTCCCAGGGTCATGGGATCAAGCCCCACGTCCAGCCCTGCATCAGACTCCATGCTGAATGTGGAGCCTGATTGGGATTCTCTCTTTCTCTCCCTCTGTCCCTCTCCCCTGCTCGTGCTCTCTCTCTAAATATTAAAAAAAAAAAACAAAAAAAAAAAAACAAAAAAAACACAAAGCCTTTGTTCTTTCAAATTATATGAATTTTTTTTTCAAATGGCTACTAAGTTGTTAGGACATGAGTCCTAAGTTGTTTAGATTTAACTACTTGGTGAACTAAACTTCTAGGCTCTGTTTATTTGTTTTGCCAAGGAGCTCTGTAAAAAAAAATTACTGGTATACTTCAGGGCACCATGAACTGAGACAGTTTGGGAATCTCTGCTTATGGTATGTCTGATTGTAGCATAACAGTGAATTGCAGCATTAGAGCTGAGAATTAGTGCTCTTGACAATCTGAATTTTAATGTACCTGAATCTGCTTTGTTTCCATCTAAACTCATTTACTTATTCAACCAATATTGACTGAAACCTCACTATAAAGTAGAAAGTACTCAGGAGCACATACTGATGAATGGTACAAGACTTCCCTTCTAAGTACCCTTTATAACTTCCTACACAACGATACTTTCTACAAAATGAACTCTTTAGTTAAAAGATTTTTCTTCTGTGCAACACAGGTAAAAATACCCTATCCCTGAAAAGAGAATTAGAGCAACCATTAATTCTACCACATTACCAGTTTCAACTTCCCCAAATTATGCAGACTTATCAATAATTCGAGAAAACTTCATGTGCCATATACTTGACAATTTGAAGCTGTCAGAGCAATAGCTTTAGACAGAGTAGCAAGATGACACTTGTGGCTAAGGAACGGGCAGGCAGACTCAGCATTCACTAACACGATCGTTACCCTTCAAGGGTGAAAGATTAGTCACTTCACCTTTAGAGAGTCCACTGGCTGTGTTGGGCAGCAAGGGAGGAGAATTTTAACTTTAGAACAATCTTATCCCACAGAATAAACACTCTTGGGAAAGTTCTACTAGTCACGTTTTTTTCTTTTTCTTTTTTTCTTTTTATGTTTTAGAAATCACGTTGATTTCTTTTTTTTAAATTTTTTTAAATGTTTTTTATTTATTTGTGAGAGAAAGAGAGAGCATGAGTAGGGGAGGGTCAGAAAGAGAGGGAGACACAGAATCTGAAACAGGCTCCAGGCTCTGAGCTGGCTGTCAACCCAGAGCCCAACACGGGGCTCAAACCCACGAATCTTGAGATCATGACCTGAGCCGAAGTCGGACGCTAAACTGACTGAGCCACCCAGGCGCCCCTCTTTTTCTTTTTTTAAACTGAATAATACTACTAGCATTTTAAATAGGGAGACTCCTGATACCAACGTAAAGTGATAAAAATTTAGTACTTGAAAATTTTTAAGTGCTGATCTTAAGAACAGTTTTGCATTTTACCTCATAGCCAGAACTACTGTGCCATTGCCAGTGCCTGCCAAGGGGGCACCGACCTAATTTAGACCCTTGAATATTTTAAAGTTCTGTGTGACCCCCAAATTTATTATCATGACTTTTAGTGAGACAGATTTGGACTTAGAGAAAAGCATCAGGAATAAACTTAAAGTTTTAAAAACATTCCTCCTGTTTCTTTGACTATTCCCTAATTAGACATGGAGTTATTGAACTATCAAGAAAATGACAAAAGAAGGGGGAGAAGGAGAAGGAGGAAGTGGAGAAGAAGAAAATGAAGGAGGAGGAGAAATATGTAAATAGAACTAGAGATAGAGATGAGCAAAATTTACAATAGTTCATCAAGTTGAAAATTGAACCTGGCATTACAAAATTTCTCTTATGCCAAATGATTTCCACCAGTAAAAATAGCCATCCTTCTCTAGCTTAGAAGAAAGAAAACAACTTCATTTTGCATAAGTCTTCTTCATTGAAGAGATTTGTTGAAAACACTCACTACATCGAATGGAAGACCACCACCTACTGAAGCCACCAATACCTAAGGGCGGAAATAATAAGCAGCCTTTATCAGATGTCTACTTTGCTCGCCAAGTGTGGCCCAAATATGTTATTTCAACATTCCCATGTTTTTTTGTTCTTTCTCCCATCGGTTCATCAGGTGGAAAAAGTGGTTCTTCTTTTACTAACCTTTTGTGCTGGTAGATTATCTATTTTGTAAATCTGAGTATAAATTAAACATGTTCATTTACACAGCAAAGTGTAACTACTAATCATTTAGAATGTTTATTTTGTTTTAAATTTTTTAATATTTATTTATTTTTGAGAGAGACAGAGCATGAGAGGGGGAGGGGCAAGGAGAGAGGGGGACACAGAATCAGAAGCAGGCTTCAGGCTCAGCTATCAGCACAGAGCCTGACACGGGGCTTGGACCCACAAACTTTGAGATCATGCCCGGAGCCAAAGTCAGATGCTTAACTGACTGAGCCACCCAGGGCCCCACCATTCAGGATTTTTATAAACATTTTACCTATACAACCTTCTAAGGTCAACTGGTACTCTTTTCAATCTGAGTGACTTAGTAGATAATGGGTATGTATTTTGGGGGAGGGGAATGGACAGTGAGAAGTTTATTTACCAAGCTATTACTTAAATTCTGAAATACTGAGCTGGCTTGGCATTTGTTACAGGCTGAGTTGTGACCTTCCCAAAATTCATACTGTTGAAGTTCTAACCTCTAGTACTTCTGAATGTAACTGTATTTGGAAATGGGACTTTTATAGGAGTGATTAAGTTACAATGAAGATGTGAAGGTGGGCCTTAATTCAATCTAACTGGTGTCCTTAAAGGAAGAGGAAATCTGTATACACAAGGAACACTAGCGACGTGTATGCACAGAGAAAAGATAGCCGGAAGAGTCAGTGAGAGTGTAGTCAGCTATTAAGTCAGGGAGAGAGACCTCACAGGACACCAGCCCTGCCGACATCTTGATCTTGAACTTCCAGCTTCCAGAACTGCAAGAAAATATATTTCTGTTGTTCAATCCACCTAGTCTGTAATATTTTGTTATGACAGTCCTAGTAAACTAATGTGGCATCTTAGGTGATAACTGGAGTGTATTTGAAATCTTACAATCTTCTCAAACATGTTTTAGTCTGCTACAGAAACCTCCAAAAACAGAGGAGATTCAGTTTCCTTAATTGAGGAACCCAAATGGAGCATGAGTTTTAAATAATTATTATAAAAATCTTCAATATTCTCCATCGATAAGAATGCTGATTAGAATTTTGGAAAAGAAATTAAAATGGTTCTGAGTTTGCTTCTCTTTTAAAACTCCATGAGAGAATCAGGGCTCTGGAAATTCCAGTGGCACATGATTTTCTGAACTCATTTAACAAGTATAATGTTTTTGAGGAATGCCCAATTTACTGTGAAGGGTAGTTATTAAATTTGAGCTTAGCTGGCCTTTTACCTATGTCTTGTTAAACTTTATAGTAGGTTCTGATAACTCTTTTCAATTTCATAGCTTTCTCTGAATTCCTATTTGCACATGTGCAAGTTTATTTAAATCTGATCGGTTTTGGTGGTGTATTCTCATGAAAATGAGATACACTCAGTAAAGCATTTCCAGAGGTCTTTGTCTATGAAGTCCTTATATTTACCTCCATAAAGGTAATTAGGCTAATAAAGCTTGTATTTTGTAATCAACAAAAAATGTAATTAAGTGAAAATCTTAAAAATGTTAAGGTAGGGGCACCTGGGTGTCAGTAGGTTAAGCGTCCGACTTCAGCTCAGGTCATGATCTTATGGTCCGAGGGTTTGAGCCCCATGTCGGGCTCTGTGCTGACAGCTCAGAGCCTGGGGCCTGCTTCAGATTCTGTGTCTCCCTCTCTCTCTGCCCCTCCCCTGCTCACTCTGTCTCTCTCTCTCTCTCTCAAAATAAAATAAAGGCATAAAATTTTTTTTTAAATGTTAAGGTAATATTACGATGGTTATGAAGCATTAAGGATCCCGCAAAAAGAAAAATACTTTCTCACATTTCCAACTAAATATTGGTTCTTAATGTGAGTTTAGTAAAATTTTGAGTCAAAAATTCTAATTCCCAGGGGTTTATGTTAATATTTTTCTGCTGAGAATTCGCTGGAGAATCTACAGGACCACTGTGCTTAGTAACTACTTTCTCTGTTCCTGTAAATTCTACAATTGACAGGTGGCTTAAAACGTAGGCTGCCTCTCTGAATCATTCATTAGGAAGGACAGTAAACAAAAAGAGCAAAGTTGATACGGTTTTTTTCTTTTAAGATTTTTGAGGGTTACAGAATTCAATGATTAAGGGTGCTAATATTAATTTTTTTCTTATTAGAATAGGTTATGCTCTTTTTCTTTTTTAACTAAACTAGGTTTCTTTCTCTAAAAGGTCCCTCTCAGCCATTCATCATCATGACAGTATTACCAGAACTGAGAGAATTGATCACACACGCTCCCCTGAGGCAGGTAGTAATACAGCTCATTAATTTGGTGAGGAGGACAGATTGAAGAGTGATGTGACTTCCTTGTTCCCCAAGCCAGTCAGCTGACGCCCACTGTCCTCACTGAGTGGTAGATTATAACCAGGTAAAGGAAATGTTTTAAAAGGCCATTAAAAGAGTAATTCAAAGCAATATGATATACTGGGGATAACATTATTTTACATTTCTTACCAAAATGGCAGTACACATAACAGATAAGAGTTACCCATTTCAGTGGAAACAACTGAGATTAACTCCTATTATTATTATTCAGAGGATGAATTCGGCCCCCAACAATTAGATTTCTAGAGTCATAAATTGAGTTTCAGTTATGCCCAAGAGAGTATAGCATCTTTACAGAGTAATGTTCAGATCCTGCTCTCCCAGTTACATACATGTCATATATTCTATACATATTTTTGCCTTTAGAATTTTACTGGTATTATTTATTACATAATAATATTTAGAAATATAATTCTAAATTATATTTTGTCTAGTGAAATGCAGCACCATTATTCTACTTGAAATTTATAAAATTCCTTTCAGATAACACATGTGCTATTACCTTTACTATTAAAAAATGTGTAGTCATTCGGCAATACTTAGCTCATGAACTATCTATACCCATATTTGGACTCACATCAGGCAAAGCAAAGAATAGGAACCTAAAAATAAGGGTAAAGTTAGGATTTGACAAAGCTAAGAGGTGGGCACATGTGTATTCATTCTTTGCTTGAAATTTGTCTTCATAAAAATAAAAACATAGCAAGATATTTTGTCCAAGAGAATGTCGAAATTACTTCATTATTGTTTATTATTTATACTTATGGTTTTTACTTCTGTTTCAGTCAGTTTAGGGTTGCTATAACAAAGTACCATAGACTCTGCCTTCCTTACAAGCAACAGAAATTTGTTTGTCACAGTTCTAGAAGCTGGAAGTTTGAAAACACGGCACCAGCAATGTCAGGGCCTGGTGAGAGCTCTCTTCCAGGTTACAGACTGCAAACGTCTTATATCCTCATATGGCTGGCAAGAGGGAACCCTGGGTTCTTTATAAGGGTACCAATCCCATCATGAAGGCTCCACCCCTATGACATCATCCAAATCTAATTTACCTCCCCCAAATCCCTCCTCTAAATACCATCACATTGGGTATCAGGCTCCAATATGTGAATCTGGGGGGAGAGGATGACACAAACATTCAGCGTGTATCAACTTCTCATTGTAAATCCTACCTCTCACAAATAAGGAAAATGTAATGATTTTTTTTATTAAGTATTTAGAATTTGTGTATGCCATCATATTTCCTTGTTAATTGATTATATTCAAAGAGAAGTTTTTTGTCAATATGTTACATGCATATGATTTTTAAAAACCAAAGAGTTCTGAAAGATTGCCAATGAAAAGCCACAGTGCTCTGGCCCACTTTTTTCTCACCCTGTCCTGTTCTGCAAACACAACCACTTTTACGTGTTTTTGCTTTTGGCAATTCTGGTAGTTACCACCATAATTCTAAATACTATATGCTTACTCCATCAATTTTCGGATCTATGTATTGGCTTTCCATTCCGATAAACCAGATTTTAAGTAAATTAACTCCTCCAACTCTTCCCTAGAAAGCTTTATATCAGTTATTCATTCGTCTGTCCATTCATTCACTCAGGAATTGCTTACTCTTTTCCTATTCTAGGGAGATTGCTAAGCGCCTGGACACATCAGGCAGAAATAAAATGACTGCCTTTCCTGAGACAGAAGCTGCACAATCATACTTATGTAAATTATATGTAATATATAGAAGGTAATTAGAGCTATAGAAAAAAAGGTAAAATGGTAAACCAGAAAGGGTAAGTGAGACTGGTCATACTCAGGGCAGGTGGGTCTTCAAGATACAGGAGAATGGGCCATGCACATACCTGGAGAAGAGTGCTCTGGGTGAGGAACCAACCTGCGCCGAGGGCCAAAGCAAGTGCTTAGGAGCGTGCCACTCATATTCGATGAAGGAGAAGAGACCACAGTGGAGAGAATCGTGAGCAAGGGCAGGAGGAGGTCAGAGTGGGGTGAGGGAGAGCCACAGATCACGGACGGCCCGGCAGGCTCTTAGAAGACCTTGGGCTTTTACTCTGAGTCATCCGTGAATTCTTTGCATGGTTGTGAGCAGAGACATAACAGGATCTTTCTCATATCTTGAAAGGATCTCTCTGGCTGCTGAGTTCGAATATACTGTAAAGGGACAAAGAAAGAAGCAGAGGGACCAGCTGGGAAGCTATTTTAGTAATTTAGGGCAAAGAGTGCAGGAGCTGGGACGAAGAGAAAAGCGGTGGAGGAATTAGGAGAGGTCATTTTCTGTGTATATTTTGAAAGCAGAACGAACAGGATTTCCTAATGATTTGGATTCAGGTGGTAATGAAAAGAGGAAAACAAATGATAATGCGATAATTTCAGTCTGTCTTCAATTTATCCTTGTAACTTTAAATAACATACTTAATGCTTTTATGTGTGCTTTCATCGGGGCGATTGACGTCTGCCATTACCTCCAGCCACGTTTCAGAGACCCATTTCTCCTGCATCTGTGGGCAAATCACGTGACCTAGTTTCTCCCAACCAGATGCACCCATTTCATGTGAACAACACGTGGGAAAAGAAACAGGCTCCTCTGGAATTTCCATTTGTGTGTGTGTGTGTGGGTGGCAGTGTGTGGCAGATGGTGGCAGTGATAGTGGTAGTGGTTTGCCAGGGATGCATGATGGAGTTCCTGGAACAAAGTCCAATTGGTGGAGCGGCAGAGGCAGGTTCCTCTCAGTGCACGGCACCAAGGGTTACAGACCTGTTCTGCCACATACTTTTGGATATTATTCTTAGGGACAGCCTTCGGCCTGTTTTTGTTTTGTTTTGTTTTTCATTCTGCCAAAACTGAACTCTTATTGTTAGCTTTCCAATATAATTGTAATGATCTCCTTTCTGCTTAGTACAAAGTCAAAGGCACCCTCCCTTGCTTGCATCTCAGTAACACCCTTGATGAATGCCAGCAACTAGAGATCTTGTCTTTTCATCCCCTGTTTTGCAAGATGAGGATGCTAATGGCCCAACTTTCCCATCAGCTTACTCTCCACCTTCTACCTTCCAAGGTAGAACTACCTTCCAAGTTCAATAATCTAAACTTGAACTTTTAGGGTATAAAGGTTGATAACATCTATATTTGGTTTTGTCACCATGCCTAAATCTTCTGTGCTTTGTCTATAAGTTAATCCCAGAAGTTAAGATACAGTGAAACTTCAACTTTATGTAAATCTTGTTTATTTCACATCCAATCAGTAGAGCCTAAGTATCCTATGTACCTTTTTTGTTTATCCTAGAGTGTCTAATTGCCGTTGTGTGCTTCCTGTACTGACAGCATTGATTTCATCCTTCGGCCCATCCAGCGCCTTAGGTCTAGGAACATGATCAAATTTCTGGATTCTTTATTTTATCCTAGGAACTTCTAAAGTCCTCCATTCTCTAGTTTCAATCAGGACTAATTGTCTTCTCAGCCCTCTCTATAGCTATTTTCAGACTTTCTTTCTTTTTTCACTTTTCTTTGTGATTGTCACTCATTCTTGCATTTTATGTCTTCATCCCATCACACCCCTCTTTTTAGGTCCCTCTTTTTAGGAGTACATACTCAAATAATTTCCTAAGGAAGGTAATGTGGGAGATAATTTTCCAAATCCACGCATGTTTGAAAAGACGTTTTTATCTTGCTCTTCTAATTGGCTCATCTTTTTCTTTTTCTGGATACAGGAATGTGGATTTTAAATAATTTCCTTCTTTTAAGATTTGAAAGGTATTATTCCATTACCTTTTTAGCATCTACAGTCTGATGTCTTGTAATTCTCACTCTTTTGAATGCGATCTTTCCCTCTAAAAGGAATTCTACAAGGCAAGTATTTTTCTTGGTCCCATTTTACTGAAGAGCCAATACAAATTGAGGAACCTGAAGTAGAGCAAAGAATCTCCCTAAAATTGCACAAATAGAAAAGGCAGAGCCAGACTTCAAATCCAGGTAGTCTCTCAAGTCTGTGCTCTGAACCACCGTGTTATGCGGCTTCGCACACAGTCTAGAAATTAGCACTAGTTTCAGACCTGTGTGAGGACCTTGAGAGGAGAGAGAGCATTGCATGTTCCAGAACTGCAACTGAAAAGAGTCCAGTGTGGCCACGGAGACAGGTGTCAGGAAACAAGACACTGGCTGGAATGTGGAGTGATGGAAAAAACATGATGAGTATTTTGAACTGCATCATAAGGCCAAGTGTTTTAAGCAGAAGGCTCACAAGTTATGATTGGCAAATCATGGTAATAATACCTCATATCAAAATTCTCTTTGACTTTCTTTGTTGCCAGATCCGTTGGGTACTTTTCTGTCCTCAGTTTACTCAACCATTTAGCAGCACTTCCTCTTTCTTAAAACACTGCCATTTTCAGCATATATAATACCTCCTTCTCCGGGTTTTTCTCTTACCTCTCTGACAGTTCCTTCTTAGCCTCCATTTCTGGCCTTTCCTTCACTATTCAGTCTCTAAAAGTATGAGTTCCTTAGACTCTTCCCTGTGTCCACTTCTCTTACTATATTCTCACTCTCTTCCATTTTCCTGGCTATAAATACCATCTTCTAGTGATGAGTCCTAAATTTCTTTGATTAGCCCAAACTCCTCTGCTGAGCTCCAGATTTATGTATACAAGGGCTCACTTAACTCTCTACTTGACTGTACTGGAGGCATCTCGAAATTAAGATACTCAAAGTGGATTTTTTTCATTTCTCCCTGAAACTAATATCTTTCCCCATCTTCCATAAGTTTCAATTACTCTCTTTTCTTTACTTCCCACATCCAACCCGTCAGAAAGTCTGTCAATTAAACCTACAAGATATTTCAAGAATTCATCCACCTCTCATCACTGCTTTTACCTCAGCCCTGCCTCCCTCAACGCCCATCTGTACCACTGCTAAAGCCTCCTCATTACTGTAGTCTCTTTGATTCCACTAGTGCTCCCTACAATCCATTTTTCCACAAAGCAGTCAAAGAAACCTTGAAAAGGGTGAGTCATTGCATGTGACTTCCCCACCCCCAAAACTCTTTAATGGCTTTCCTTTTCATTTGGTATAAAATTCAAACTTCTTCTCATGGACCACCAGGTCCTTCAGATCACACAGCTAATACTTGGAAGAACTAAGTTTAGTATTTTTAAAAAGATGACTTTGGTTAATTAGGGAAAAATAGATTGAAAGTGGCCAAGAGTGGATACAAGAAGACAAGTAAAGGAAAGTTTTGCAACAATCCAGGCTTCCTATTATGATGGCCTGACTGGGGCATTAGCAGTGAAAATGGACAGCAAAAATGAACAGATTGAGATAAATTTATTTATTTTTTTTTAAATGTTTTTTTTATTTATTTCTAGGAGAGAGAGAGAGACAGCGTGAACAGGGGAGGGTCAGAGAGAGAGGGAGTCACAGACTGAAACAGGCTCCAGGCTCCGAGCTGGCAGTCAGCACAGAGCCCGACGCGGGGCTCGAACCCAGGAACCGCGAGATCATGACCTAAGCGAAAGTCGGACGCTTAACCGACTAAGCCACACAGGCGCCCAGAGATAAATTTATTTTTTAATGATATAAATGTACCATGATGAAAAACATCCACAATTAAAGATCAATGAAAATTGCAGAACACTATATATGGCCTAATCCCATTATTGTATTGAGTTGGATGTAACTGAGTTATCCAAGTGGATATCTATAAAAATAGTTATCCAGGTGATAACTAGTTTTGAAACAAATGTAAAGACGGTAAATGAAGCCAGGAGGGTGGATTACCATGATGAAAAACACTCACAGTTAAAGATTAATGAAAATTGCAGAACACTATATATGGCCTAATCCCATAATTGTACTGAGTTGGATGTAACTGCGTTATCCAAGTTGGTAACTATAAAAATAGTTATCCAGGTGATAACTATTTTTGAAACAAATGTAAAGATGGTAAATGAAGCCAGGAGGGTGGATTACCATTGCTAAGGGGAAAAAGAAGCAGGATTAGGACAATGCTAGTGAAAAATGCCAACATTTCAGAGCAAGGTGTGCTTTTCTGATTCACTTTAATATTTTCCACATACATGTAGTGTTCTAATTGTTTTAATCTTTGCCAATGTGGGGGGGTGGGGAAGAAATTCCTTTTATTGTTTTAATTCACAGTTTTTTTTGATTACCTATACAATTATATATGTTTTTTCCATCTTTATCAATAACTGATACATATTTTCACCATAGAATCATTGGTTCCTATCCTGGTTCTTAAATTGTTGTGTATGATTTTTATGAGCTAAGAGGGAAATATATACATGAGTGTAGTACCCCCAGTAAAGATCAGTTCAGTCTTAGATAGGTTAATATCTTTTATTTAGACTTACCAATCTCAAAGGTGACACATTTCACTGACAAAATTAATATGAAATGGTAAGCATGATGAATGTGAAGTGTGAAATTACTCATCTGTAAAGGGCAGTGGCACTATTTCTGAGACTTCCTGACCATACCTCTTAATTTAAAAAGATAATTAAGTGCTTTTTTGAAAAGAAATTTGACTAAATAAGCAATCTGAATTCTTGTAACTCAGAAATTCTGTGACCCATTTACAACATCATGTGATCACATCACCACGCAGTCTCCTACACTTTAGAGTAAGAAAGAAACTTAGAGGCCCCTGTATTCATTCATTACATTTCAGATGCATGTTTTGTACTATATAGTTTGTTCTTTATAGGACAGGAATCCTTGTATTTGATGCATGTGTAATAAAGTAATTCCTATTGCCTGACGCATAATAGTCATTTGACAAAATATGAAATAAACTCTCCCCCAACATATTCCACTTTGTAAACATGCAAGAAAACTGAGAACCAATAAGATTAAGCATTTTCACAAACTGACTCAGATAACAGCCCGTTGGTTGTTGATAAATATGACCATTGGTTCAATCTAAAAAGACAGACTCGACAAAACATTTAGCCAAAAGTGACATTCTAAGAGTAGCGATGCAATACCGTGGAACTTCAACAGTAAGTTTTTTTCTTTTTTCTTTTTCTTTTTTTTTTTTTTTGTCCTTTGTTGTATTGTGACTAGTTCCCCTCCTCAATTCAACCAGGCAGCCTCTGCCTCAAGGTAGATTAAAGGTAAAAACAAACACACACTCAATATTCAGCTTTTCAGTTCCAAAAATAGGTCTTTGAAGTCTGACATAAACAACAGATGGGAAAGCCAGGTTATCCAACTCAAAAGCAAGATGATTAAACCATACAGTGAGGGAAATCTTGATGAGGGAGTGATTTATTGCCTGACAAAGGGTGGGGGGGAGGGCAGTTATTCCAGAGTGGGATCCTGGAGATAAAGGGAAAGGGAGAAATTGGTTGGAGGTAGAGTGTATCTGGGGATCAGAGATTCTGAAATGCTTTCTGGCCTGTGGCTGAGAATGTCACAAGTGTATGTCATTACAGACCATGGGATAGACTTCCTATCCTGAGCACAGGGGTTTATTCCGGCTTCCTGCCGAGAGCTCTGAGAAGAGAGGACCTCAAAGTCCCACACTAACAAGGAACAGATCCAGTGAAATATAGACAGTGGTATGGCAGGTCTGGGGAGACATAAGATGCTAAGATTGTGTTGGGGCCAAGGGCAGACTGCCCCAAGATGGATCACTTTGGCATAAGGATTATTTTACGTTAAAAGCAATTAAGACCCAGTGGATTCGGGAAAAGTCCTTTACCTCCCCCGACAATGTTCTAAAAAGAATTTATTTACTTCTGAGAGAGACAGCATGAGCAGGGGAAGGTCAAAGAGAGAGGGAGACACAGAATCTGAAACACTCTCCAGGCTCTGAGCTAGCTGTCAGTACAGAGTCAGACACGGGGCTCGAACCCACAAACCGTGAGATCATGACCTGAGCCGTGTCGACTGAGCCACCCAGGTGCCCCAGAACATAAAAAGAATTTAGATTAAGGCCCTGCTCCAGGAAGAGAGCTCTTACCATAGATAACTCCATTATGATCTGAAGTAGGTAGAATAGTCAGGGAGGAACCTAGGAAGGCCTGTTTGATCAAAGTCTTCTTTGTCCCATTGAGGGACAAAGTGGTCCAGCAAACATTCGTTTACCAAACATTTACTCTTGTACTCTGAGAATTGTTTTCCTTCCCTTTGAAGTCCCAGACCCCTACCCACTTCTCCTTAGATCAGAATGACATATATACTTCATTTTTCACGAATATCTTTGGAACTTCCATGTCTGCATGATTCCCCATACATACAGTATTAAATTTCATTTTCTCCTGGTTATTCTGTCTCATGTTAATTTGATTCTTAGTCTGCCAAGATGGGCCCTTCAGGGAAAAATTTTTGCTCTTTGGCCAGTGCCACATGATGTAGGACACCACACACACCTGCCGTAAGCCACTCCACCTGAATTCGAATCTTTGGGAAACTGGAAAGTTTTGAAAGGCAAATAAGGGAAAGAGATGAGAGTCTGTATAAGGAGGCAGGGTTGCCAGAGAAAATATAGCATGCCCAATTGCATTTGAATTTCAGGTAAATAAAATATAGTATTTTAGCATAAGGATGTTATATATAATATTAACATTTTATATATGAGATAATATATTTTTCAACTGAAATTCAAATGTAATTGGGCACCTGTAATTTTATTTACTAAATCTGGCAACTTTAGTGCAAAACTAGGTGCCAGGCTGCTATACTGGTATTATTCTGAAAGTCAGAAGTGACCTTAATGTTGGTGGCTGGAAAAATTACTGTGTCAATACTGGATTGGACAAAGGATCATGTTTCGAATTAAAATTCCTATTCACCAGCAAATTCATTATTTACCTGCTTTGTGTTTTCAAGTATTTAAATTTTACAATACTGTCTTTCTGTCCCAAAGACAGTAAGAGTCCATGTTTTGTAAAATGACAAGTGATATTAAGTGAAATATATGTTTATATTTACCATTAGAAAACAATGGAGAACTTTTTAACTTCACTGGTTGACCCTTTTAAATTATAAAAACATAAAATCATCTTAACAATATTTTATGAGATTTGGACTCCTAACCCTGCTAGTTACTAATTACTAGAAAATACTTGACCTGGGGATCAGTGTTATTATTGAAAGTGGCTTAAAATTCATAACATAAATATTACATAATCAATATTTTATGTGTTGAAATGTGAGAAGTTGAATGGTCATTTGCCAACAGATTCTGTTCTTCTTGTACTTCTCGTCATTTTTTAAAAAGTCATTTAAAGAGCAGCAGAGTAACCAATTGGAAAGCAAGTTTTAACTCTCAACATTCCGTTAGGTTTATAATACACAATAAACCCCAGGGCTACCACTTTTCACTAGCCCCGCAAATTAGGCTGTCTACATCTAGGGTGGAAACCAAGCCAAGAATTGAGTGTTAAAAGAAGTTAACATGGTCTCTACTTAATCCATAATTTCTGCAATCCAGACCTCACCACACTGTTAAGAGTAAAAAAAGAGGAAGGTTTTAGCACTGACCAGTTCTATGAGGAATTTACACTGTAAGGAATTTCACAGTGATGAGTGAGCTCTGATGTCTCAGAGACTGATTTCTTTGGTGGAGTGCCAATGTTCAAAGTCTCTGGTATTTAAAACTCATCCTAATTGAGCCTTCTGTGTTTTGTATTCTCAGTGAAGATTCGTGAAAATTTCAGTCAGAGCTGCTTGGGGAGAGGGCAGGATTTATTATTGCAAAGTTTAGATTATTCTTAACAGAATAAAGTTGATGGAAACATTCAACTTCCTACATTTTGTTTCTACTCCACCACCCATGATAAGACACTCTGGGTTTTAAGACAGCTTTTGGGGACAGAACAGGAAAGTAATATTAATTGTACATACAATATAATGCATATAATATATAATTAATAACCCATAAAAATATATTAATTATAAATGTTTCCTAAATTATAAATTTAAATGTCTATATAAATT
>NW_027531996.1:1363610-1529637 GCF_008692635.1 Crocuta crocuta
TATAAAAATATTTCATTTTAAAATATTTTAATTTAAACTCAAATTTATTAAATTTATTCTTTTATTCAGCTAATATTTATTGAGTTCCTACTTTTGCCAAGTGCTGTCATAACAAGACAGGCAAGGAGCTCACATCTTATTAAATAAAAAGGAATTGTCTGGGAATTGGAGATAAACAGTACCTTAAGTGAGTTATTTAGAATGAGTAGACTCAGGGTGCCTGGGTGGCTCAGTTAGTTAGGCGGCAGACTTGAACTGAGGTCATGATCTCACGGTTCGTGGGTTTGAGCCCCGTGTCAGGCTCTGTGCTGACAGCTAGCTCAGAGCCTGGAGCCTGTTTCAGATTCTGTGTGTCTCTCTCTCTGTCTCTGACCCTCCCCTGCTCATGCTGTCTCTCTCTCTCAGAAATAAATAAGACATTTAAAAAAAATTTTAGAATTAGTAGCCTCAGTTGGGCATTAGTGGAAATAAAGATAATTGAATTTGACTATTACATTTACTTTTGGCTAGCTGATTAAGTGTGGCTACCTGACAGTCATCATTTTTTATCATTCTAGCAAAACTGTAATGTAGGGAGATTTTGTTTGTTTGCCAAAGTCACTGGTTCTCTTGTTTTAAAAAATCTAGACTGAGCCACGTGCATATAGTTTGGGATGGCAACCGTCCATTAGAAACTGCAGAGAGAATTATAGATGACACATTAGTCCCTAGTTTAAAATTACTAAATACCTTCATTGCTTGTCTTGGAATTATCTCAGGTAGCTTCATCGAGAAAGGGATGTATATGAGAACAGTTTGCGTGTTTTGATGCAGTTCCTTAAATCTTGTTATCACCTTTTCTATTAGCTTCTATTTGCTTGCCAGTTTCCTCATTTGAAAGGGCTTTCAAGTTGCTGATTTTGTAAGAAAGGAAGAATAGTCATTGCCAGCACTATCCTTTTTTCTACAATTAGTATTTCTAATCACATTAGACATGTTTTCAGTATCTAGAGAGGATGCCTGCTCCCTACAGCTATCATGAACCATTAACTTTAATTAAAATTTACAAGTCTAATGTTGTTACATCTGCTAAATGCATTAACTTCCATGTTAATTACCAAAATGTTAATGTTGCATTAAAATAATGTTCCCTTTTGACAGTTCATCTATAGTTTAATTATTTATTTTGTTAGGGAATATGTTCTAAAAATTGAAAAGAGAGTAGACTGTGAAGTCAAATCAGAAAAATGAGATAGAATAGCAAAACTTTCAAGGAGTAAACCTTATGGTTCAGATACGGCTGAAGCATACCTATAGTCTTTACTTTCAATTTCAAGGAAATATGTCCTTTTGTCTTACAGCTGAAATATTTCTAAAAATAATGCCTCCTCTTTCTTTGCAGCTAGTTTATAGTGATAGCACTAATATTCATGTCTGATCCTTCAAATCCCAAGAGTTTACAAGGCTACACATTCCTTTATCCATATAAGTCACTTAAAACCCAAAAAGCTCTATATTTTCTATTTCAATATTTATTTATCTTTCAAAACAGATTTATTTCAAGAAGCTATCCAGTATACATTTGAGCAAATAAAACTAACCAAAGGAAATTCTCAACGATCTACATGGATCACTGCAGTGAACTAATCGGTGTGAATCATCTCACACTTCACTGACAGGGATTATTCTGTAATAGTATTAATGTTTAACAATAGCATTTTCTTGTCATGGGTGTACTTACCAGATATATCCTTGAAATATATACATTGATGTGCATGAGTTACTTTTCAAATGGGGTGAAGCCTTCCAAAACAGGATTATATTTGAGGTTGAGCAAAATCTTAATCCAGTTTATAGTTTGCAGAGACCTTGCCTGTGTTTTTCATCACCGTGTGCCCAGTGCCTAGAACCCTGCCTGGTGTCTGGTGGGCACTCAGTAAATCTTTAATAGTTAGTTGAATGCCTCTGTTAGTTTCTTTTATTTTATAAAATATTATTGTATACTTTTTTCTCTTGTGAGCTTTTCTGTGTGACTATATAATTTGTTTAAGTAAACATGCAAGTCTGTAGTAGTCTCTTTAAAAATTCTTAGTCAGTGTGCATGTTATTTCTAAATACTTACCGTTCACAGATCAAATTAAACTGATTATTTGAGAAAAACATCCACAGAGTAAAGTTTTTTGTATATAAGAGCAATAAAGTAGTTTTAAAAATAACAAGCACTCTAACAGAATGAGGAATCCCAATTTTTCTTGAATTGCTGAGTCATGAACCCTTAATTAAAGTAGGTGCTCCCTTCAAATGTTGCCAAGTCTAGAAGTGGGAATGACTGGGCTCAATCTAGTGCTCCAAATCTTAGTTCCATGTCTTAGACATAAAGCTGAGCTGTAAGGCAGTTGTTGAAAGACTGAAGCTCTTGTTTTTATCTCCTTATGTATGTACATTTACAGTTATAGTTTAGAAAATGTTTCATATACATTATCTCTGTGTCAAATCTTGCTCCAAAACGGATTTGAAGCAACTCACTGAAAACATATGCTAAAAAAAAAAGCTGAATCAACAGGGAGGAAATGGAATGGATAGTTAAGGCCCAAGAGTAAAGAATACAAATAGATAAGCCACAAGTTCCTCATTGAGTTGGAATTTGGCCCTAAGCTTCCAGGATGACAAGGCAAAAGTTTACTGTAATAAATTATGTAGTTCTCAATGTCCAGAGGATAAAGCAAATAGATTCCAGAGTTAACAAAGCTATTCTGAGCCACCAGCACTAGCCTCAGAAGAAATAGATCATAGATGGTCTCTTAAAAACGGGACCTAGAGAAATGAGGTATAGTGGTTTCTCCAATTTTGTTAAGAAAATAAAGGATTTTTAAATTATTTTTTCTAGAATAAAATCTTAAGACACAATCCAATATATAAAACAGGTAAGAGTACAGCTGCTCTCACTGAACTGTGGCCCCAGGCAGAATTCATCAGCTAAGCTTCCCCATCCCTTAGCCAAGAAACTCCAAGCAGGGGCGGGACCATAGTGCCATCCACCACTTAGGAGCTCAGACACTGTGTCTGACTAGGTCTTCCACCACTGACTGTATTTGTAATCTGGTAGGCTTCTTAACTTCTCTGTTAGTTTTCACATTGTAAAATGGGAACAGGCATGGAACCTATCGCTTGCTTGAAACGGTATTGCAGCACAAGCCTGTCACTTGGTTAGTATTCTATAAATATTTGTTAAATATGTGAGCCAATGAAAGAAGCATAGGTGCTAATGGAGATGTCTTTGTAGGTCTGATGGTGAGTTTAGGTGGTATTGTTCAGGGAGTTCACATTTCATATGAAGTAGAAGTCCAAGTTCTCTGCGGAAAGGAAGGGAGAGGTTGAACTAGATCGTCAACAGTAAGAGACCATACCCAATCCAGAAATGTAGTGATTAGGGCTCATTAGGGCAGGTGACCATGAACTCATACTGTACCAATCCCTCCTGCTATGCTTAGTGGCCAGAGTGCAAGCATTGAAGGGTGGATCCTGGGTTGGGGATTGCCAGGGAGAAAAGAAGGCATAAAAGGGTAAGAAAACTGAAAATGTGGGCAAGAAAAAAAATGAGGATTAAAATGAGTGCTTACCTCATTAAGTTATTGTAAGGATTAAACAAGGATTAAACAATTAATGTAGGAAAGAAGTTAGAACAGTGTCTGCCACATAGTAAATAGGAAAAGTTTTTATATTTTTATTATTATTCTAAAAATCTAATCTAAAGACAGAGGGAATGAAATAAAAAGGGAGGATATGAAGAAAAAGAATGCAAAGGGAGAGCCTGTTGTAGTGGGAACAATGAAGAACATGTTCCGGAAGGATAGGAGATTCTGGTAAAAGAATGTGATTTAGAGGTAGTTTCCGATGAGAACCAAGTTTAGCACAGTGGTTCTCAAAGTCGCTTTGCCTGAGAATCGCCTGGGAGGATTGATACAGTGCCAGGACCCTTTCTCAAAAACTGTGATTCAATAGGACTGGGCAATTGGCCTTGGAATCTGTATTTCATCAAGGTTTCTAGACAGTCCCGGTGCAGCCTGCCCCAGGACCACACTTGGAGATGTCTGGGCTAGGCTGCGTTGACCCGGAGTAGAAGGGCAGGTAATTGGAGATGAGGAGACCAAGGAATAGGGAGGCCTGGGTGTGTGATGACTCAGTCCAACAGTTGCTGAGGTCACTCAGGATGGAGACCAGACAGGGTGGAGAAAAGGACTGTAAGCCAGAGGGCAAAGTCATCAATGAACAGGGGAAGGTACAGCGAGGGATAAAGAACAAAAGGCTCTTCATGACAGAGGAGTTGGGGTGGGGGTTGGGGGGTGGGAGGGTAAGGGATATAAACCTCACAGCAAGAGTCTTATAGTCCAAAAGACTGGGAAGTAAAGGTCAGTATTAGCTGTGAAAAGCAAGTTAGGAAGAGAACACGTAAGGAGGTATTTATGAGAAAATAATAAGAAGCTTTCATTTAAGAAGGCTATTGGAAAAGCCATGTACACAGGGGAGAACTTGATTTTGGTTAAAGAGTAGCATACATGCTATTAAGAAACTGAGGATATGGGAGAGTCATTAAATCATGGACAAAGTTCCAGAGAGTACAATGAACAGAAGTTAAGGAGTATAAACTGAGATTACAGAACAGGAGGCACAAAGTATTAGGGGACTGAGAATTTGAAAAAAATTAAGTTGGCCAGAGAGGGTTGAGATTTTGGGGAAAGACAGAGGAAACAGGGTGTGAGGCACATAAACTAATACTCACAAACTCAAGCAAACAAGGGACCTCCACCTCACTGGGTACCATGGTAGCTGGGTAAGAGGTTTCAAAATATTTTTTGTTGGGGCACCTGGGTGTCTCATTTATTTAAACGTCCAACTCTTGATTCTGGCTCAGGTCATGATGTCACAGTTCAGCTCAGGTAATGAGTTCAAGTCCCTTATTGGACTCTGTGCTGACAGCGTGAAGCCTGCTTGGGATTCTCTCTCTCTCTCTCTCTCAAAATAAGTAAAAATAAACTTAAAAAATAAAATATCTTTTGTTAACTTTCTGTCTCATATGTTATGCGCAAGGTTCCCAAACTTTCTCAGCTTAATGTGTCCTTAGCAACTCAGTAATTTTTTCATGGCAGTTATAGGACAAATGAAATACTTAACAGTTCTGTTTATTAAGTAATTGGTCCAAATGATTTAAGTAATTGTGTCCTAAAAACTTAACTCTTTGGAAATAAAATACATGTAAATCAAACAAAAAAGTAAGCTTTTATATTATTCTTTAATAATCAGATTTTGGTATCAGATTGCACACCACCACCCTTATTCCCTATCCCCCTCTTGTTTCTTTTTTTTTCTTAAGTTTATTTATTTATTTTGAGAGGAGGGAGCAGAGAGAGAGGGGGAGAGAGAGAATCTCAAGCAGGCTCTGTGCTGTCAGCATGGGGCTTGAACCCACGATCTGGGAGATCATGACCTGAGCCGAGATCAAGAGCTGGATGCTTAACCAACTGAGCCACCCAGGCAACCCTGAGTTGATAATATAGATATTATCTATATTATGGGGAGCCACCAAAGGTATTTTAAAAGGAGGTAACATAGTCTTAGAAATATCAATGTGCGAGGGGCGCCTGGGTGGCTTAGTCAGTTAGGCGTCCGACTTTCGCTTAGGTCATGATCTCGCGGTTCGTGGGTTCGAGCCCCGCGTCGGGCTCTGTGCTGACTGCCAGCTCAGAGCCTGGAGCCTGTTTCAGTCTGTGACTCCCTCTCTCTCTGACCCTCCCCTGCTCATGCTGTCTATCTCTCTCTCAGAAATAAATAAAAAATATTTAAAAAAAAAAAAAAAAGAAAGAAATGTCAATGTGGGGAAGAGATGGGAGGAGAGTAAGAGTAGAGGGAAGGAGACAAGTTAAGAGCTGGTGACAAAAGTTCATGAAATAAACTAAAAGCTAAAGCAAAGTACTAGTGGTGGCTATGGAGAGAAGGAGGGTGGTGGTGTGGAAGGAAAGAGCTATGGTGGTTTCATAACTTGGCCCCTCAACCCTTTGTCAGTCTGCCCTTCAAAAACTGTTGTGATCCCTCTACTTGAATCTAGCTCTTGTGACTTGAATAATAGAATACGGTAGAATCAACAGTGTGCCAGTTTCTGGGCTCAGGCCTTAAGATACTCACAGTTTCCACTCACAGTTTCCACTTCTTGTCTGTGGGGTGCTTGTTTTTAGAACCCACCTCTTGTCTCCTGTGGATTCATTCCTTATATCGTGAGGAAAACTAATGGGCAGAGAGGCACAAGTGGAGAAGAACCTAGGTTCCTGGACCATAGTCCCAGGTGAGCTCAGCCACAGCCAGCACCAACTTGCCAACCATCTCAGTGAGCTATCTTGAAGAAGACCTTCCAGCCTGACTCCAGCCACCTCAGCAGATGCAGCACAGGGCAGGGATGAGCTGTCTTCTCCAAGCCCCAACTATTTTTCATCTTCATGAGTAAATACATTCATGAGTTGCTTATTTTAAGCTATGAAATTATGGGGTAGCTTGTTACACATCATTAGATAACTGATACAAAAGCTACCTACTATTTACTTAAGGCATTATATGCACGAGACACTGTAATGCCTTACATGAATGTTACATTTAGTCTTAACAAATATTACTGGTATCTCTGTTTTAGTTATGAGAACACTGAAGTCTAGAGCATTTCCCCAAGGTCATGCAGCTAGTTGGTGATGAATGAGGGGTAGGAAGGAGGAGGGCTGAAGGTGAAAGGGCCAATGATGGTGACCACCTTGTAAGTTTGAGATGTTGTTGCTGGACATGATGAATATACAATCATAAGCAAGTACATGAAACATAGGAAAAGGGCAAATCGGGGTGGAGGGGGGTTATGGTACTTGTAGTTTTGGACATTTAGGTGAGGATGCATGCTTGAGAGCATTTGGGGGTCTGAATCCAAACTTCAAAAGAGGACTTATGAGACCTAGAGGGAGAAACTTGGAAACTACTAGAATATAAATGGTCATTAAAACCTTGACAGTTGGTGAAATCATCCAGGGAAAGAATGCAGATTTGGAGAGCAAGAAGAGCATGATACTCTGATTGTGATAAGATTTACAATTTGAGGAAAGGAGAAAAGAAAATGCAGAGGCACAGGAGGAAAACCAGTCAAAAGTGAAATTAAGAAATTCAAGGGATAAGGTCACTTGAACCAAGGAGAGATCAGCCAATATTTTCAAATCTTACAGGAAGGATGACCTACATAACACCTGACCAAGACGAGATTAACTTAGTGACAGAACTTTTGGGGATGTGGTGAAACTAGAAAACAGAGTACAGTGCACTGAAAAATGAACAAAGGGTGCCTGGGTGACTTAGTCGTCGGTTAAGTCTCCCTACTTTAAAAAAATGAACGAGAAACTGGCGTGAGGAGTATCACATAAGATCTTTTTCTTTTCGCCTGAAAACGTCAAGGAAAACACAAATGAAATGACTTATGCAAAAAAAGCTATCTATCGGCTCATATAACTAAAAAGATTATTTTTGGCTTTAGTCACTGCTGGACTCAGCAGCACCAATGATGTCACCAGGATCCAGTTTCCTTTTCTCAGCTAGTCTTCCACATTTGCTCCATTCTAGGCTGGGCTCTCTCCTCATGCGGGCAGACAGTCTGTCCCAGCTCCAGCATGATGTATTTCCAGGTGCTGAGCCCTCAGTAAAGAGACCTGCTTTCTCCATAACTTGAATAAAATTCTTGAAGTGGAGTCTAATTGGCCCGACTTGGGTCACGTGCCCGTCTCACTCAATCAGTATTGCTCATGAAAATCAAGGCATGGTTTAGATCAGGTTTCCATCACTAGGGGGCAGGCAGGCCTGGCTTCTGGGAAGGAAGTCTGGCTCCTAGGAAGGAAGTCAGAGGAAGGAAGAACGGATGCCAGCAGCAAAAATAAGTGGTCGTTGCAGTGATTATGCTCTGCCACCTTAGGGAGTTTGGCTGCAGAGGCAAGAAGAAAGGGAAGACTATCGATACAGTGGGGGTGAAGGAGAATTTTAATAGTAACCTCTGAAAGAGAGAGGCTGACAGTGTCAGGAAAAGGACCTGGATGAAACCACTGAGGAAGGACGGGGTTGATTGCATCAAGAGAACAGCTGGCAGAATTCACTTTGAGCTTCGAGGAGGGTTCCCACCTCCTCTGAGACCAGACAGAACATGGAGGAACACCAAGTTGAAGCCTCATGACCTTCGTCTGAGCTGTGATTTAGCAAGAAAGGACATGGGCGGAAATTGAGAAGGAAGAGTCAGCTGGGAAAGGAATGCCGTGCTCTCTGTGACAAACGGGAGAGTTTGGACATGCAGACAGGTAGCTGGGGCATAACATTAAGTTTTAAAAGAACATAATCCCCAATTTTATTTTTATTTTTTTGACATTAACACCATTAGGAATCTCAGTGAATTAAACAGAACATAGACATCAGCTCATACAGTGGAAACCTGGGATAAAATTATGCTACACCATGAAGATACTTTTACTCACTTATTGACTGGCATGGGAATTATTTTAGTGAGAAATATTCATTGGGAAATTAATACATTCACTTGGGATTCTGAGACCTCTGGTGTCTTCCATGAGGGTGGAGCTGATCTATTGAAGACAAGGACAGCAGTATTTTCTGTTTCTCAGAGGAAGAAAATGAGAGGGGGAAGAAAAGCACAAAGAAGATAGCAAACTAAGACTGTGTTCTCTGTTCTGTGATCTTCAGATCCTTAGTGAAATTTCTGAGCTTTTTAAATGGTTGGTAAAAGTAATTTTTTGTTTTGTCTTGCATGTATATTAGTGGAGCTGTGTTTCTAACCCGGTCGATGCAAGCACAGTCAAGGCAGTGCTGTGGACATGAAAACATGCAAGCTGGTGCTATTTGGGAATGGCATCTCCAGGAATGATACAAGTCTCTGGAATTGCTCTCCGGGTCATTTAACTTTTCTTAGAAGGCATATTCACCAATGTCCCTACATAGTTTTCTGGTCATCGTTGTACATTTACTAAAATGATAGCAGAAATGAGATGTCATTTGAGTAAAATTAAATGTAAAACATATTTCATGTACCGTGACATATCACCACTCAATTCACATAAATTATTATCAGGATGCTACTCTATTGGCAAATGTCTTTATAATGTTCAGCTTTTTGTTTCTTCATTCAAATCTACTTGGCTCTTTCTTTCAGGGATTGGATACGTTCTATGCAACAAAAGAATAATGGTTGTGATTGTTACTGTATCAGGCACCCTATCAGATATACATTGCTTTGAGGTTACAAACTACAAAGTAGTAAATACTTTGGTGTGAGATAGATTACAATGATTCCATAAGCAATTTTGTGCTTTTGAGGAAAAAAATGATTTATTCCACTCATCCCAGCTTTCTTTGGATTTTGGAAGGTTTCAGGTATTACCATCCAGATGTACTACAGTGTTAACTTTATCCTCATAATAACCTATAAGGAAGCAGGGGAGGATGTTAGCCTTATTCTCATAGCTCCCGTGATCTGATCAGGGCCACACATCCAATAATCCATTCAGAGCTTCAATCCAGGTGTTCTGCAGTTAGGAGCGTACTGAGAGATACTGGTCCCCACAGCCTTCAAGCAACAGGAAATGCTCACTAGACGGCCACTCCCCACTACACACACACACACACACACACACACACACACAGAGCAGTTTCCACTTTGTACAACAATTACCATTTTTAACTGTGCTGTGACATAAAATTGTGATAGAGGAGCTCCAAGTCTGACTCCTAATGTGGAATCAGTTATACTTCACCCCACTGCGTCTTCAGGAACACTATGGAATTCTTTTCTTGTAAATTCATTTAGTATGAAATGAGTAAGGTTTTATTCATATGTGTTTTCCTAATTCGATGCATTCAATATTTATTTAGCTATTTAGCTCTACAATGTGCCAGCCACTTCCTGGGCCAAGTTGATACTTCATCAAATCTAGATGGTCACAAAGAATCAGTGGGCACTGGTGGAAAAATACCAATGGATCTGTTTCTCAGTCTGTTATCATCTGACTGGTCAAAACAGATGCCCCCTCATCATGCCTGGCCTGAGCACCAAATCTTACAAATCACCTGTGGTAGATCATTGCTGTAGACTAAATGTTTATGTTCTCCCCAAAATTCATATGTTGCAAACCTAATGCAAAATGTGATGGTAGGAGGATGGGTCTGGGGTCTTTGGGAGATGATTAGGCTGTGAGAACAGTGTCTTCCTGAATGTGATTAGTGTCCTTATAAGAGAGGTCTGAGAAAGATCCCTTTGCCCTTTCTCTATATGAAATTGCAGCAAAAAGATGGCTGCCTAGGAAGCAGATCCTCAACAGACACCAGATTTGCCAATGCCTTGATCTTGGACTTCCCAGGGTCCAGAACTGTGAGAAATACGTTTCTCTTCCTAAGCTCCCCACTCTGTGGTATTTTGTTATAACACAGTGAATTAGCAAACACAAATTCCCCTCATCCCAGTATACACACTCCTCTGCCATGTGACTTTGTTACTTCTCTAATCCAGAGGGAGAATCTATTTCTCCACCCCTTGGATCTAGGCTCTCTTCGTTGACTTGCTATGACCAAGAGAATGTGGCAATAGTGATGCTGCCAAATTCTGGAGCCTAGACCTTTGAAAGGCTTTACAGTTTCCGCCTTGAGCCTCTTGGAATGCTCCCCTGGGCTGCCATGGCATAGAGAATTCCAGGATGTGACACTACTTGGAAAAGAGGCCCAGGGCCCCTGGGTAGCTCAGTCAGTTAAGCGTCTGACCTCAGCTCAGGTCATGATCTCATGGTTTGTGAGTTTGAGACCCCCATTGGGCTCTGTGCTGACAGCTCAGAGCCTGGAGCCTGCTTCTGATTCTATGACTTCCTCTCTCTCTGCTCCTCCCCTGCTCATGCTCTGTGTCTGTCTGTCTCTCAAAAATAAATAAATGTTAAATTTTTTTTTTTAAAAAGAAGATAAAAGAGGCCAACTGTCCCGCTTGAGAGCAGAAAATGGATGGAGTAGAATGAGTAAGCCCAGGAAAAATCAGCTAACCCACAGAATTGTGAGAAATCATTGTTACTATTTTAAATCACTGTACTTGGAAGTGTTTATGTAGTACTAGATAACTGATAAAGAACTCTGGGGAGATGTCGGAGTGTCTGTAGAGCTTCCAATCATTTTCTCTGTCTAATGGAATATTTCAGATACTTGATAGGCCATAAATAAGACAACGACATTTTTAGATTCTTTCTACATATCACTGGGTCCTTAGATTTATTGGCCTTTCTGAAAGCCACTTTCAAAGGTGCAATCAAATATTTTTGCATTTGGAAACATTTCAATTATGTACTTTTTTCCAAATGGAAAAAATGTGTATGACTTAGGATTGTGCTTTTTGGCAATGAAAAGGCTTTTGGGAAATGCACATAATTTCTGAAGGGTCAAGGAATGAATTCAGCCAATCACTACATATTCCATTTTTGTGTTACCTTCTTCCTCCTTCCAGAAGAAAGGATGCAAATCATCATAGATTCATTTCCTTTTACATAAATTTGAGCACACTTAAGAATCATTTTACTTTATCTTTAATGCAGAACAATATTTAAAGGATCATTTTCAAGAATAGAATAGGAGAAAGCCAGTTTTTAGGGAAATCTTTTTTTCTAATGGTGCAGCAGAAGGCAGCTTTGCTCCTGGGCTTTGTTAAGTTACATAGATTTAATTGCCTGGAGCAGGTCTTCTAAAGTCAAGTTTACTAAAATGTGGGCCTGTGGGACCATACTTTCTGGAAACAAATGCTTTTCAAACATCTCATTTTATAATATAGTTATATCCGGACTCTGCGGAATGTGAATATTTTAAGAATTAGGCTGTTGATTTGAAAAGAAATCGATATCAAATATACAATTCCTGAAAGTCACTCAAATTAAGGTAATTTTTTGCACATTTAAATGTTACTACCATTCCTAGCTCACCCCGCCCCCACCTCCTGAGACTTTTAGCTCTTAAAACTGTCTGGAAACCAAACCGTACTTTAAAAACTATTTTTATGGGGGAAAAATGAAAACACATTTCACTTTTCTTTATGTGCAGTGGTGCACCTTCCCATGACTCGTGTGGTTTGCCAGGGACCGGGAGTGGACTTCATGACTTCTGCTTGGTCTCTTACATACAGAAAGAGACAATAGTCAGAAAGCCTTTGTTTGCTAATCCCAGGGCTTTGCTTCAAAATTATCAAAATGTCTGCTCTAATGGCAACTCCAACATAACTTTGCTTTAGTCAATGGCCCTTGCTGCTCCTTCCTTTTTTTTCTTATAACCCCACATGAGCTTAAGTATCTTTATTTAACTCTTTCACCGCATGGCTAGACCTGTTTCTCTCATCAAGAATGGGGTGGGAGCAGGGGTGGCAGGTACTTGTCAGAATAAATTACAATTTTTGGCAAGCGTCTCTGTCTCTTACCCACTTAGGAACTAGAATATTGCCTTGTAAAGCAGTGCAGCCCTTCTATTATTACTTAATTATAAGGCCAAAATAAGGACACTGTTTTATAGGCTCTTTTAAGGTCTATACGTAGGATTTTCATCTTGGAACATATCAAAAGAGATTAGATTTTTCCTAGTCACCAGGGGGCTGGTTGTGATGACACCAGCATGTCAGATTGGTCAAGAACGCCAACCTTGCCATCCCAGGGGAGATTATGCTACACATTCTCTTTGTCTACTTCCTCCTTCCCACAAATGAAAGGTTAACCACCTCAAACCTAAGCCAGGAAATCACTGTTCCCATTCTTAACAACACAAGTCCCTCTGGGTCCCCATAGAGGGGTTCACAATGATTATTCCATGATGTTGGAGGAACAAGGCTCCCTAGTTCTGTGAGGCATTTCAGGTTGACAGCAAAGACCTCATCTTTCCTCCAAGCCTTACTCAACATGACACACACATGGGGGCTCTGTCTCAGCTGGCACCACTTGTCATCTTGAATCCCTAACCTCTATCCTGCCTTGTTAACCAAACGGTGCTATACTATGCTGCAAAAAGGAGCAGATTTATAATCATGAAGAAATATCACTTAGGAAAGGGCATGGGATGGTTTGATACATTTTAGTAGGTCAAGATTTGATTCTCCACTCCATCTCTAATCTTGTTTGTAATGTTTATTTATTTATTTTGAGAGAGAAAGAGAGCATGCATACACATGTGAACTGGAGAGGGGCTGAGAGAGAGAGGGAGGAAGAGAATCCCATGCAGGCTCTGCACCGCCAGATAAGAACCCTACTCAGGGCTTGATCCCACAAACTGTGAGATCATGACCTGAGCCGAAATCAAAAGTCAGATGCTTAACCGACTAGGCCACCCAGGCACCCCCATCTTCAAGCTTTATAATTAATTTTCTTCAAGAATCAAGAAACCCCTGAGAGAACTGGCTTTTACCACCAAAACTTAGGTGAGACAGGTAAACTAGAAAATATATTTGATATTTAAAGATAATAAATATTAATTGGTATGCTAATAGGTGTTGAGTACATTATTTTTTTTTTTACTGAAGAGCATTTATTGAGAAGACACACATGTCAGTGGCTTGGTATGAAAACAGGGTTCCTACACCAGGGCTGACTCCATGGGATAAACCTGCCGTGGTTTCTGTCTAAACTGCCATAACCAGTTTTACAGTTACACCAGTAACTAATTTATTTAATATACTATGTACAAAAAGATGCACATATACTACAGGTGACAATTTTTTTATACTTATATTTGCACTGGATTGCAAGCTCTTCAGATTTTAGGGGGTATTTCATGTTTCACAGGTAGTGGTTCTTGAATGTAAAAGGCACCAAATGCCTGATTTTCCATAGCATTTCATCCAGGTCATTGGTTAAATTCGTGTATCTGTTGTATCAGAGATAATGAGCCAGATATTGATGAGAATAATAAAACATAATATTTATGTAAATGTTACTTTGTGCCAGGGACAGTGCTGAGCACTTTTCTGGCATTACCTTTCAACCATCATAAGTATTCTATCCAACGAAGTTTTACCACCCAGTTTACAGACGAGAGAACAGGGGCTCCAAGAGGCACAGCCATTTGTGCAAGGTAACAGTTAGAGGGGGCTTGTCTTTGCAGGTGGATGGGTATCTACAGATGGAATCTGGTTGACTGAGATCCTTAGGGCTTGAATCATACGTTCTATGTGGTGGGCTTCTGAGGATCAACTTTTGTGACATAGGCATTGGAAGGACTAATGTAACACAGCAGAAATTTACTGTGACCCAGACTCACCAACAGATACAGTCATTTCAATAATGCTAACAAGGGGGGCCTGGGTGAGTTAGTCGGTTAAGCGTCCGACTTTCGCTTAGGTCATGATCTCGCGGTTCGTGGGTTCGAGCCCCGCGTCGGACTCTGTGCTGACTGACAGCTCAGAGCCTGGAGCCTGTTTCAGTCTGTGACTCCCTCTCTCTCTGACCCTCCCCTGCTCACTCTCTCTCTCTATCCTAGATATAAATAAAACATTTAAAAAAATATTTAAAAAAAATAATGCTAACAAAAGATTCAGTGATGGGCTGGTTCACTAGGGGTTAAACATAAATGGGAGAAATGAAAGCACACATAGGATGTATTAGTTTTCTACTGACCACAAATGTGTAAGCTTAAGACAATACACATTTGTTATCTTCTGGTTCTGGAGATCAACAATCGGAAATGGGTCTCACTGAACTAAAACAAGAAGTGTGCATTCCTTCTGGAAAGAATTTGTTTCCTGGTCTTCTCCAACTTTTAGAGGCTGCCCACATTTCTTAGCTCATGACCGCTTTCCTCCCTCTTCAAAACCAACAATAGCCAGTCCAGTCTTTCTCACTCTGCATTAGTCTGACACCACCATTTCTGCTTTCTTCTTCCATATTTAAAGGTTCCTGTGATTATACAGTTAACCTTGAGCAATGTAGAGGGGCATTGACACCCCCTGGACACATACACACAGCGGAAAACTCAAGTATAACTTTGACTCCCCAAAACTTAACTACTAACAGTCTTCCTTTGACTAGAATATAGAAATAGAATATAGAAATAGAAAATTGACTATTTACCAACAATGTAAATAGTCAATTAACACTTATTTTGTGTGTTATATGTAATATATAGTGTATTCATACAGTAAAGGAAGCTAGAGAAAGTTATTATTTAGAAAATCATTAGGAAGAGAAAATTCATTTACAGAACTAAACTGTATTTATTGAAAAAATTTCCATGTATAAGTGGACTTGTGCAGTTCAAACTCATAATGCCCAAGGGTCAACTGTATTGGGCTCATGTGAATAATCCAGAATAATCTTCCTAATTTAAGGTCAGTGATTAGCAACTTTAATTCCATCTGCCACCTTAAATCTACTTTGTCATGTAACTTAACATATTCGCAGGGTCCTGGGATTAAAATCACTGGGGAATCATTGTTCTATGCAGGAATGCTATAGCAACAAGTGGTCTGATGGCAGATAACAAAGAGGTATTTTTCAAGAGGAAAAAAGGCTTCAGACTCTACTGGAATTTTATGGGCAGGGAATGAAAAACTAACAAACAGAAAGCAAGGCTTCAGGTTTAGAGACGTATTTTGAAGAATGGGTCTCAGATTCCAGAACATTTGACCCTGCAGCCACACCAACAGCGAGGCTGATGATGATGAACTAAGTGTTCAATAGGAATGATGTAAATATCTCCTAAAGACATTTTTGTCCCAGGACTTGAAGTAAAACTGAACTCACAAGTGCAGATCAAGTATTGGACATTTTTACTCATTTGGGAATCATCAACTATGTGACATGGGCACCCTAACAGAGAGTAGAAAGTAGAAGTTTTCAGAAGCCGACAGAAATAATTGGAGGGTGGATAAATTTCTTAATACATATATATATATGATATCTCCTTGGTCTCTCCTTTCTTAATTTCTTCATATGCCATTCAAGTTGTATCTTGTATTGTTAGTTTGTTTTAAAATTGTAATGGGCTCCAAGAATTAAAAAAAAAAAAAAAGTGTGGCTTGTTGAAACTAAAAACAGAGGTGTATTCTAATGGAAATGAAGATGACACCTGTTTCCAATGGACTTGTGGGAAGCAGATTGATTGCTGTTGGGGTCTTATGTGCTTGTGTGTGTCACATTCGCAAACTTAGAATGCCAAGCCAACTGGGTGACTGACCAAAAAGAGTTCTCAGAAGCCTCCATCCAATCACAGCCAATGATGATGATGGTCCCAGAATATCCAAGGAGAGACAAAGTCAAAAGGGCCACAATCTAAAAATAATTCCACTGCATTCCCATCTCTAATATCATCTCTATCTTTGAAAAGGAAGGACAGGAGAAAAGATGAAGGAGCTGAAAGTTTGAGGAGAGAAGAGAGGCAAAAAAATGCTATGAAAAATGGGCACCTGGTGCAGTATTTTCTTAGATTTATGTCCACTTGTTTTGATATTTTAAGAAAAGGTAAAAAAAAAATCATACTAAAGACGGCTTACTTACATAGTAAACATGACTTTTGACATTATATAGACCAGCTGGTAGTTTTCCAAGTAATTAGTGGGACAGCTGCTTAGAATGAATTCACATCCTACATGGACCTCCATCCTCACCCAAAGATAATGACACAAATAACAAATATTTGTGTGGTATTATACAGCTTACAGAGATCTATGCTCTTTCTTTAAAAAAAAAAAATCTTTCTACACTTAGCTAAAACCACAGTTCAATGGTTCAGTTTCTGATTTGGTGACCTTTCTTTTCCTCATATTTCTCAACCATAAAATGGGAAGAATTTTAACACTATATCTTTGTGAAGGCTACCATAAGGATATGTTACCATGCTCTCTTTTGAGATTGCTAAATAAAATACTTTTTTTAACATATCAAATGTAAAATAATATTTTCAATCTTTTCAAGGTTGTTTGTCTATACCTATAAAACTTTGGCTTTTTTCTTCTCATTATACAAAATGATAATAATTTCCCTGACCTTAATGAATAATTTTCAGATTCTAACTGAAAACCAAAAGAGTTATCATTGCTGTTATCCTTCAGACTTCTCAAATCCAAATCATTTGCACACAGTAATAAGAATATGAAATATCTTATAGTAGTTTTCATTGGAAGTGCCCAGCATGCTAGACAATGCAGTGTGCTAGAGGAGGAGGCAGTATGATAGAGTGCAAAGAGACTTGATTTTGGAAATCAAACAGAAATGGTTTAAATTCTGCCTTTTACTTCTGTGTTTTAATTTCTGCATCAGCACAATTGATAAAAGATTCTTAACTCCAATAATTTTTGTGGAACTTAAATAAATGTATATATACTTTGAATGCCTAGAAAATTAATCATGCTGTAAGTGTTAGATCCTTTTGTACTGTCTCTCTAAGTAGGCTCTACTGCTTGGGGTTCTCATAAGTGGCGTGCTTTCATAAGAATTTTATAGGATAAAATGGAGCACAATAATCAAAGTCTCTTGGAGCCTCATCCAGAAACAAAGGCCAGATTGTTTTAAAGAGCCCTGCCTATTTCTGAGTTGAAACTCACTCAGAATATGTGAGACACTGGTGTTCTATGGTAATTTAGCAAGATCATTTTTAATCCTCGATGCCTTAACACCAGGCTTTAACTCTAACTGTCACTGATTAGGAGGTGCCCACTGTTAGTTTCTTCAGTATCATGACATCTGACATAATTTGTCAGGGCTACTTGAATGGTATACTTGTGAGAAATGGCCGAGGCAAGACTCAAATGTAGGTCCTCCACCTTTAAGCTCTATGTTGCCTCTTCCATAATTGAATTTTTGTTACAGGTTTTTGTTTTTGTTTTTTTTTACATTTGCCCAGCATTTAAACCATTCTTAGAAAACCAAGGTTCGGATTGCCTTCTGTCTTCTAAAAAATGTCATCCCAATATTCCCAGAAATTTTCCATATTAACCTGCCATTATTTACAGTTACGGTACTTTGGCAATAAATGACGTACATAGAAGCTGTGCCTCCAGATAGTGGCTATCTAAAGCCTAGTTGATATGGCATAAGAATAAAAAAATACCTCCAGTCTAGAGCTAGAAAAGCAAGATGGTATCCCGTTTTGCATCTGTCACCATCTCTCTGATCCTGGGCTGGCTATTTGGATCTCTGGTTTGTAATCCTTACATCATGCAGGTGACTATCATCTAAAGATACAACTTCTAGCTCACAAACCAGTGCCATAGACTTTTGTCTGACAACTGCCATTGCATCAAAGTACATAAAGCAAACACTCTTTGACTATAGAAAAATGGATAAAGAATGTAATTTTAATAGAAAAGCCACCCCTCATTGAGTGGAAGATATTCAACTGAGGGGGTTGGCTTTGGAAGATCTCCAAGGTTCCTTTCCACCAAAGAGCCTTTATTCTGGTTATGGGGTCAGCACTGATACAGTTTCCTTGCTGTGTCATCACATTGCAACCTCAGCCCAACTCTGCATGTCCAGTGGCACAGAGTATGTAAGACAGAACTCCCAGGTTAAGTTTGGTTCACGCACTCCTTGTAGACAAAGCCACGTCTCCAACTGAAGATTTTGGAACTTAAGATTGTCTCATGGATTCAACTGCTCATGAGCAGAATTCATGGTTTTGAAACACTGAACCTATTTCTTTAATCTTTCCAGAGGAAGTGCTTGTGTGTTTGATTTAGGTGAAATGCATCATAGGCATTTTCTTTGTTATCTCTCATTTGATATCTATTTCTTTGCCACATTTAATGTTTTCAACTGCCCTCCCACTTCCTGGCTTAAGAGGAGATTGAAAGAGCAAAAGTTAAAGAGTTGGAAGTGTGGTTAACAGCGTGCTGTGACTGCTTTCAGCTGAAGTGTTAAAATTGCCAGTAAATCAGAAAGAAAAGAGAAGACAGAGCATTTTCTCAAAGCCCAAAGCAGAATTTCACCAACATCAATAATTTTCAGGGCTTAGGAGGCTATTAAACATTTTCTCTACACATATTTTTAAGCTCCTTTGAGATCTCTCACTGAATTCACAGATGTTTATAATATCTTGATGAGTCAAGGAATGTTCAAGCTTAGAATCAAATTGTAAGTCCCCTTCAGCTCAAAAAATCTTTAATTTTATTATCTTTACTAACAAGTCTGGCATGCAGCTTTAAGACCATAATATGAAACTGGATCAGATGGTTGGTTGAACTAGTGGCTTATGACTTAAGTCTCAAAAATTTAGGAATGTGCTATATCTAATTACACAAATAATACATTCACAAATTTTCATTTCCGTTTTTTTTAAACAAGCAATAATTGAGTCACTATTCTCCACCAGTGCCCAGGGTAGGAGAGATTACAAATATGTCATCCCTGTACTCATGGGGAGATCTTAAATAGGCTCGATGTATACGCTGTTAGTTTACCTTATAGTTTTCATATCATAAAATTCTTAATTTCATCTTTCATGGCATAGTGCCAACCATTCTTAAATTCTACAATCTTAGGTACAACCACCATACAATGCCTTTAGTATTACGTCAATGTGGTAACAAAACCCAAGGCTTTTCTGTGGTTCTGAGTATCATCACTTCCTCCAAAGATGAATGAGGACCAATCTCTCCCTAACCCCATCCAAATGTACAGAGACCCTAGCTCCCTTTGTAAGCTGGGGGGAACCACCAAATCTAAATGGGTCTAACATGTGAAAAAGAAAAGAGAAGATTGTCACTTGCCTTATGAAATCCTAACCACTTGGGTAATTATCCTAGAAATGATGTCATAAGTGGATCCATGGGTGGCTCAGTCGGTTAAGTCGGCTCAAGTCTGACTCTTGATCTCAGCTTGGGACTTGATCTCAGAGTCTTGGGTTCAAACTCTGTCTTGGGCTCCACACTGAGCAGGAAGTCTACTTTGAGAAACAAAACAAAACAAAAAACACAAAGTTTCTGTCAGATAGTGTTTTCCAACCAGAAAAGATATGATATAGAAAGTAGAGATGTGTCTTATAGTAACAAAATACCTTGGTTACACTGACATGAGCTAGAATTAGTAGGTAAGGTGAGATTTCCAAATGGATATTTTCAGGACACGTTAGCTTCTAGAAGTTTTGCAGGGACCATTGGAGCAGTAGTCCAATGGCCTACTAGACCTAGAACTCATTTGATTATTTTTTTAAAACTATGTTTTGTTTTACTTTGTGTAAGCCCTTTACAGAGCTTTAAATTAAAAAGTGAGGCAGAAGAGTATGAAAAAATAATATAACAGAAAGCTTGCAAGTCGTCTTGAAATGATGGAATTAAATATTTGTTTGAACTAGACTTAGGCTCCTTGGTATTCATGGATGAACAGGTTGGGAAAATTCAGTGCAAATAACCTTGGCTATAAGGGAGTCTGAAGGTCAATCAAATGCTGTGAGAAATTTGGGGGTGGGGGGAAGCTTCTTATCAGATTCTGAACCCATTTCAGCAGCCATGGCTACATTGCGGAGATTAGGCTTTCATGCTATAGATATTGAGAAAATATGCCAGAATCTTCCGGTATAATTAAAACCAAATCTCCAGCCTCTGTTGGTCCCTACCAGACTGCCACAGGAAAGCTTAACCCTTCCTGTCATAAAGAGTCACTGTCAATTTTGTAGTCAGAAAACAGAGAAAAGTATGAAAACACTACAATCCATTCCTCCCTTTAATATTTTGTGAACTAAACACAGGCCTGTGTCTAAAATAATCAGGGCAGAAATAGTCAATGAGTCCAATTAGAATGGCTCTATAGATTTAATATACAGTTTAACTATATTCTACATGTGTTTCTATTTTATTTTCTTTAGTTTTATTAAGTTTTTCAAATAAATCAGTGAAAAAAATCCTTGAGTATTTGTTTTTCTGAAGAGAGAAAACAGATAAATTTGGGTAAAACTGATACAAATGTACTGAATTTCTGTGGGGAAAAATACAGAAATTATGACATGAATAAAAAAGAAGGCATACTTACTACTGCTACATGTCAAATTTATTTGACCCACTAGTAAACACGCTATTTCAGTATATCTAGAATATCTATGTAATAGAAAATACTGAAGCTACTTTTTACCTTAAACATTTTGAAATGGAAATACTACCAGTATACAGTAACCTGGGCTAACCCAGCTGTCTTTATTTCTGTTCGCAATTCTAAGCTGCTGGGAGTTACTGGATCTACTCCCATGATCTAGATGATTATCCATGATGGATTACCCACTATCCATGATGGATAATCTTTGTAAAGTGCACAGGACACCTTGATGAGCCCTCAATTTGTCTCCTATATAAATCACCACGCCAGACATTTCAAACAGTTTCCCTTGTTAAGCCCACAGGCTCACTCTTTTAAGACATTACTTTGTAAACTAAGTCATTAATGAAATGATAAACTTCTTTCCTCAAATTTCCCCTTTTCCTTTGGCCTTGGAGGATGAAATGTCCCTCTTTTCAAGGCAAAGTTTCTACCTGTGCCTTTGAACCAAATTAGTATAATCCCATCAGGGGACTGAACAATACTTACCTACAAATTTATGCTTAGGTCTTAAATCTTATATACTGATTTAGTCACATCTCTCTCATCTACAGGTACCCTCCATTCTCTTTAAGCCATTCTGACCAGGTATCTATAACTCCCACTCATTACAACTGACCTGTACAATGATAAACCCAAGAGTTGTTTCTCAGCATGCATCATACTTGACGTGTCAGTAGTATTTCACACCATCACCCTGTCTTCGTCTGTTCAGGATGCTGTAACAAAATACTATAGACCAGGTGGCTTATAAACAACACAAATTTCTTCCTCATGGTTCTGGAAGATGGAAAGTTCAAGATCAAGTCACCAACATGGTTGGATTTGTTGAGTACATACTTCTTGGTTCACAGATGGTCCTTGTTGCTGTATCATCAAATGATAGAGAGAAGGAAGAAGGGAGAAAACTCTCTGGGTTCTCTTTCATGAGGACACTAATCTCATTCATGTGGGCTCCACTCATGATCTAATCATTTGCCAATGGTCCCACTTCCGAATACTATCACAGTAGGAACTTGATTTTAACATATGAATTTCATGGGGACACACAGCATTTAGTTTACAGCACACTCCTTCTTCCTCAATCATTTTCTCACTTAGATTTCAGACTACATTCTTCTCATTTTATTCCTTCCTTACTGAACACTCTTTCTCTGGGTTCAGCACCACTTCTTGATCTTTGTGTGGTGATGACCCTGAATTTGGTCCTAGGAACTCTTCATTACCTCTCGTCCACTCCTCATGGGACTTCATCCAATCATTAGCTTTTAAGAGCAACTTACTTATTGATTACCTAAGACATATATATATATTTCTAAACTCTCCTCAAGCTTTAGATATATTACATCCAACTCCTATTTAACATCTCTACTTAAGTGTATCATAGGTATTTGAAACAATATGTCTAAAATTGAATTATTGATTTCCTACCTAGTCCTACTAGGACTAAACCCTAGTTCTCCACAAAAGTTACTTATCATTGATTCTTTCCCTTTTGCCCAGTAGCATTTCCATCTTCTCCCACATCATGTCCTATTCATGTACTGTCTTTTGGCACCAAACTTGAAACTGTATCCAGTCAGAACCCAAATTCACCTATCATTTCTAACATTATTACTCAGGTCTAAGCCACTATTAATTCCTGCCTGGACTACAAAAGCCTGGTCCCATTGTTTTTTGTGTTTTTTTTAATGTTTATTCATTTTTGAGAGACAGAGGGAGAGAGAGATAATGTGAGCAGGAGAAGGGCAGAGAAAGAGAGGGAGACACAGAATCCAAAGTAGGCTCCAGGCTCTGAGCTGCCAGGACAGAGCCCAAACTTACAAGGGGCTCAAACTCACAAGCTGTGAGATCATGACCTGAGCCAAAGTTGGATGCTTAACCAACTGAGCCACCCAGACACCCCCACATTGTTTTTTATCTTACCCCCTAGGGTCCATTCTTCACAAAGGAGTCCAAGGTCCATTTATAATAATATATATGTACAGTTTTCTCTATAGCCAAGACCCTACATGATCTGATGCCCAGCCTACCTCTCCAAGCTCATCTCCTACCATTTTCCCATTTGATCACTGAATTCCAGACACAGACTTTCTTCCTTCTCCTCAAATACTCTAATCTTGTTTCTAGCTTGTCTCTTTCCTATCACATTTACTTTGTTGAAATAGCCCCCTTGAAGATCATCAATGACCCAAGAGGCCAAATTCAATAAACCAATTGCCAGATCTCAAACTATTGACTTTTCCATTGTGTTCTAAACCATTAACGAATCTGTTCATTACTGAAATTCTATCCTCCCATGGGTTTCTTGATATTGAATTCTCTTGGTTTATCCATTAATTCTCCAAATATTTCATTTACATCCTCTTGGTGGAACCCCGTTCCTCTGTCCAAACTTCAAATGTAGACTTTCAGTCAAATAAACAAAAAACTATATGTAGAAAAATAGCTTGAAATAAATCACCAAAATGTTTTCTCAGGGTGGTGAGAGAGTGTGTTGTCTGTTTTCATTTTACTACTGTACATGTTCTATTTTTCCTTAATGAGAATAAGTACCTTTTGTTTGTCAAATAATGCATGCATGTACTTAACATTAGATAGTGTAGAAATATTTATAATTAAAAATGGTGTTCATCTTCTCTCCAACCACCACCCACACTCGATTCTACTTTCCAGAAAACAACTTGTAATCATTTCTCCTTCCTTCTTTCCTTCCTTCCTCCCTCCCTCCCTCCCTCCCTCCCTCCCTTTCTTTCTTTCTTTCTTTCTTTCTTTCTTTCTTTCTTTCTTTTATTTTTTAAAGGGGGGGGTAGAGCAGAGAGAGAGAAAGAGAGAGAGAGACCAAGGGAGTGGAGCAGGGAGAGAGAATTTTAAGCAAGCTCCACACTTAGCATGGAGCTGGGGCTCAATCCCACAACCCTGGGATCATGATCTGAGCCAAAATCAAGAACCAGATGCTCAACCAACTGAGCCACTCCAGTGCGCCTAATTTTTAATCATTTCTGTCTTGAGTCTTACATGCCTTTGTGTCTCTAAACATTTATTTGTAGGAGTAGGACAGAAGCTGTTCTAATGTGGAACTCAAAAATACAGTGATATAAACTCTGGCCTCCTGGTGGAGGGTGTGGCTCTTTTCCACAGGCTCCATTGTCTTTCTGCTTTAGCTGCACTCTAGCTAAGGAAAGGTGAAGAGACAGAAGGCAGGGAATGCTTTCTTTAATTTAAGGACATGATCTAAAGATTGCACAATACTGTACCTCAGCCTACTGTTGGCCATACCCAGCTGCAAGGAAAATGTCTTTTTTAGCTGGGCAGCCATGTACTCAGATTTATTTTTGTTGTATAGAAAGGGAAGATGAACATTAAAGGATCAGTTAGAAGCCACGTGTATACACCTCTTTTTGAATAATCAGCTTTGTGTGTTATCTGTTGACATCTGCAATGTTACATGAAGATATAGTTCATCCATAATCCCCTTCCCTTCTTCCCTCCTTTCTCAGTAGATTTACATCACTAATATTGGTCCCGTTATTGGTTATCTTTATCCCCTCTTTGTAAATGGCCATGTTGCCACCTGCTTCCTCCCCTCAATTTTTCAACGTTGCAACAAAATTTCACTTTTATTTTGTCAAGGTTGACAACATTTACATTCTTTTATGGACCCAAAAAAGTCTTTGGTGTTTGCCTATAGGTTGATTCTATAAGTTGAAAAACCAGATACAATACTTGATGGCATAAACATTGATCACTGTTGTCCCCAGTGGTGTGCTTTGACACCATTCTCTTCTCCAAAGAGAAGAGTTCGTGAACATTTTCAAAAGAGGATCTTCCTGGGATCCAGTTCAAATTGATTCTCCTTTCTTATATCTTCACCATTTATTCAAAATCATGTTATATTTTAGTTTTATCTACTTTCAAACTGTGAATTTATTACAAATGTGACCCACTAAGTAGAACCCTTAAGCCTCAACCTTTCGATTCAAATAATATAATTCCTATGTCAGTAGAGATTAATCATTCATCTATTAATTCAAATACAAAAATGATTTAGCATGTTATCTACTCTTCTGATTATGCATTCTTCCAGACTACCAGCAATTTTGATTTACTGACAGAGACCATATGTTTTGTTTTCATGACATTTACTAGGAATAATGCCATTAATCAGCCTTTTATTTTTTCTAAACCTGAAAATTCATTCCAAAAGAGTTTCAGTGAAACTCTTAATTACTGAAAGTCATAGTTGTGCTACTAAATAATGTTCTGGATAATAAATACTATACTTATGGGGATTCATTATTAAATCAAGCTAGGAATCATAGGTAGGAATCACCTTTCCTAAGGCAAATAATAATAATAATTGCACATAATAATGTCTAATTTCTATGATGGGTACTGAAAATGAGAGTGCATTAATGCTTATTCTGTACATCATAGTGAAATAATTCTAAGAACTTTTCCAAATGAAGTAAATGTTGGTCAAATTGATAAACATGAAATATCTACTACTAGAAATCTGTGTGTCCTTCCTGATATATCTTTTAGGACCTTGTGTCTCTTCCAACACTATCCATGGGGGGTAGGTAATGCCAGAATGGGACAAGGCACCCCTGAAAAAACCAATTTTCAAGGAAAATGACAGACCTAGAGATAGTTATTACAACTAATAAAAAGCTCACGTAAATCAATAAGAGAACAACCAAAATAAATTTAGAATGTGGTATAGGGCCCCTGGGTGGCTTAGTCAGTTAAGTGTGCAACTTTGGCTCAGGTCATGATCTCACAACTCCTGAGTTTGAGTCCTGCACTGGGCTCTGTGCTGACAGCTCAGAGCCTGCAGCCTGTTTTGGATTTTGTGTCTCCTTCTCTCTGTGCCGCAGCCCTACTTGCATTCTGTCTCTCTGTCTCTCTCTCTCTCAAAAATAAACATTAAAATAATTAAAGTAAAATAAAATGTGGTATAAAAACACATGTTAGAAAAAAATACCTGCAGTCATTGAGTATACAAAAAAAACTTCTCTCATAATATCAAACATTATTGATTTAAAAACTAGGAAATAAGATTTTCCATGGAGCAGAAATTTTAAAAACTAACAAAAAACTGATGCTACCCAGTTTTTTAGAAGATATAGAGAGAGGGGCACTTTCGTTCAGGTTGTTACAACCTCATCAACACTAAAAGTGACCGATTGTTTGATCCAGTAATTCCATTTCTGGCAATTTGGCCTGTGGATTTACTGTCACAATTTTTTCCAACATGTGCAAGGATACTTATTACAGAAATTATTAGTGGTAGCAAAAAAGAAAACAAAAGAAAACAAAAATCAAAGCTATCATCAATAGGAATCTGACGAAAGTGTCAAAAGGCACAGATGGTTTCACTTAAAAGAATTTTTCTATCTCTTTGGTGGTGCTAAAGTCATATGGATTCAGTAGAATCTGTATTTCGAATTCTGAATTTTGATCTTTTCCTGGGCTAGTGATATGTGTGTGATACACACTCACGAGGCTGGACAGCAGGAGGAGTCACAGCTCCCTGTCAGCCTCCTGATCACGTGGATGAACCACCAACACTCTTATACCCATTCTGTACTGATACATCCCTTTGTTTTTCACTTTCAGTAGAGTATTCAATAATTACATGAGATTTTTTGACACTTTCTTATAAAATAGATTTTGTATTAGATGATTTTGCCCAACCGCAGGCTAATATAATGGTGTGAGCACATTTAAGGAAGGCTAGGCTAAGCTATGACAGTTGGCGGGTTAGGAGTATTAAATGCATTTTTTAACTTAGAATATTTTCAATTTATGATGGATTTATTGGGCTGTAACCCCACTGCAACTCAAGGAAGGTCTATATATACATATGATATAAAATACAGGAATTTTAAAAAATAATAGTTATTCCTTAACTCATGAAAATACTTAAAATGGAGACTCCCTTGAATATATAATTAATTTAGGGAAATCTGATATTTTTACAAAATAGAATCCTTACTCAGAGCAAGGTGTTATTTTCTATCCACTTGAAACTTCTTTTATGTACTTCTTCTCGACTGTTGGGCATATTTTTGAGAATATTTATTTATTTTTGAGACAAAGAGAGACTGTGAGTGGGGGAGGGGCACAGAGAGAGGGAGACATAGAATCTGAAACAAGTTCCAGGCTCCAAGCTATCAGCATAGATCCTGATGCAGGGCTTGAACTCACAAAATATGAGATAGTGACCTGAGCCAAAGTTGGATGCCTAACTGACTGAGTCACGCAGGGGCTCCCAAATGATTTTTTTTTTTTTTTTGGTACATAGTAGAGGTCAACAGTCTACCACCATGAACTAAATCTGGTCTACTGCCTCCTTTTTGAATAAAATTTTACTGGAACACAGCCATGCTCTTGTGTTTTCACCTTGTCCATAGCTCCCTGTATGCTGCAACAGCAGTGTTGAGTGATTGGGATGGACTGTATGACCACATGCCTAAAATACTTACTCTGTCCCTTTGCAGAGAAAGTAAGCCAGGAAAGCTATTAAATTTTATGTATTACTTTATATGCAACTTCCCTACTGAATTTTCTTACTGTCTTAGTCATTTTTATTTTTCTTGGGTTTTCTAGATTTAAAACATCGTATCATGTGTAAAAGTTATGATAATACTGCTTCTTCTTTCCTTTATTGAAAATGTTGAGGGGCGCCTGGGTGGCTTAGTCGGTTAAGCGTCCGACTTTCGCTTAGGTCATGATCTCGCGGTTCGTGGGTTCGAGCCCCGCGTCGGGCTCTGTGCTGACTGCCAGCTCAGAGCCTGGAGCCTGTTTCAGAGTCTGTGTCTCCCTCTCTCTCTGACCCTCCCCTGCTCACGCTGTCTCTCTCTCTCTCCTAGAAATAAATAAAAATATTTTTAAAAAAAGAAAAAAAAAAGAAAATGTTGACTCTTTCCGTGTTCTAACTGCAGTGATGGAATTTCCAAAGAACTATCACATAATTCTGCCTTCAGAAATTGTTTAACAGAGATTGTTCTTAATATTTTATTGTAAATTGTGATGCTGGATTTTAACTTGAAATATGTATTTTTATCATGCTATGAAAACATCAATCCATTCTAATTTTACTGGAGTTTTATATTAATCAGACTTGACCTCTAACCTTTACCAAAGAAACATTCAATATTTATTATCATTTTTTAAACAATATGAACCCAATCCTATAGGGCACTGATAAATTTCCCAGCACGGTATACCCTGAGATGCATCATCCATATCTCCCTTATAGGAAGGATTGGCTGCCCAGTGGTAGGAAGTGTGAGGACAACACAGCTGCCCCTGTCAGGGTCCTCCGGGCTCTGCCTCAGCTGCAAAGACTTTCCTCTCCCACAGCCACACCCTTTAAGGGCCATCACACAGGTCTGGTGACTGAACAGTGACAAGGCAGAATCTCCTTGCTGGACTGACTGGGATTTAGTAAGGCCTGCTTTGCAGTTCTCCTCTGCCTCAATCCTTTCTCCTTCTTCCTTTCAGAGATGTCGATCTCTAATAAATATCTTATACCCCCAAACTCCATCTCAGCATACACTGCCAGGGAATCCAACGTGCTATGCCTAGGGAGTTACTGAAGGGCTAAATCTGAAGTCCTTACTGTGGGAAACATCTAAAACTATATTCAATTCTGGAGATGAAAAGTCTTCTAATATCCTAAGAAGTTATCATCTGTCACGGTAATTCTTACACTTTTTGGTAGTTCTACTATTAGTGGTTTATAACTTTTATTTTAAAATGTTACCAGGGAGCCTGGGTGGCTCAGTAGGTTAAGCGTCCGACTTCAGCTCAGGTCACGATCTCACCATTCATGGGTTTGAGTCCCGCTTCGGGCTCTGTGCTGACATAAAGCTCAGAGTCTGGAGCTTGTTTCGGATTCTGTGTCTCCCTCTCTCTCTGACCCTCCCCTGTTCACGCTGTCTCTCTCTCTCTCTCTCTCTCTCATTTCTCTCTCTCTCTGTCTCAGAAATAAATTAGAAACATTAAAATTTTTTTTAAAAAAACTTAAAAAAAACTGTTACCAATATTATTGGAGCTAAAGATCACTTTTTGGCTTCAATGCATCCTTATTAAATACAGTGAAATGTGGTTAAAATTTTATGAACAGAGACATTAGTTACAGGATTATTTATTGACATAACTAAATATCTAACAAGAAGGAATTTGTAGAGTAAGTTGGGATATGTCCATGTGATGAAATATCTTGTAAGCATTAAAATTACGTTTACAAAGACTTTTAATGATAAGAGAAAAGGATGAATAACTATGGAGTTTAAAAAATAATATGTAGTGATTTTGCGCTTAAAAGGAGAATATGAAATGTGCTCCATTTGTAGAGAGCGATGAGTATGGAAACACCAAAGCATGTTCCTTGGGGGAAAGATATGATCAGAATGTAAAATTGTACACACAGAATGATTTCAACTTTGTAAAAACCTTTTCATGGAAGAAGGGCTGAAAGAAAATAATTCAATATGTCTACAGTGGTTATCACTTAGTGAAGAAATTGCAGATGACTTAAAATTTCTTTATCATGCATTCATTTTTATAATCAGAAAAAATACTCTGAAAGTATTTCCATTAGTTTTCTAGAAACACCCAATTCAGCCATAGTATAATTTGAATCTTTTGAACTTTATATTAACGGAATTCAAAAGGACTTAGGAAAGGACGCTTAATAAGGCAATAGCCAAGTTGTTAAATGTAAGTTGGCACTTGGTAAGAGGGTTAGAATTTGATATTTGCAAACTGTACAGTTAGAAGCATTTAATGTCTATAGTATACCCAAAGTTATTTTTATTTTTATTTAAAAAAATGTTTTTTAATGTTTTATTAATTTCTGAGAGAGAGGGAGGGAGAAAGAGAGAGACACAACGTGAGCAGGGGAGGGTCAGAGAGAGAGGGAGATACAGAATCTGAAACAGGCTCCAGGCTCTGAGCTGGCAGTCAGCACAGAGCCTGACGCGGGGCTCGAACCCACAAATCGTGAGATCATGACCTGAGCTGAAGTCGGTATGCTTAACCGACTGAACCACTCAGGCGCCCCCAAAGTTATTTTTAAAAACAGCCTTATTGCCAATGATATTTCATGTTTATCTTAATTTCTAATTTTCTTAAATAAAAGTCTGTTTTATTCCAACTGTCCACTATAAAATAAATACATGCACTGCTAGATTAGAACTAGGAAGCTAAATAGGTTTGCATTAACCAAGTTCTAAACCTGAAGTTTTGTTTGCTAAGAAGTATAATAGGGGCATCTAAGTGGCTCAGTCATGATCCCGGGATTGTGGGATTGAGCCCCACATCAGGTTCCACACAGAGCATGGAGTCTGCTTGGGATTCTCTCTCTCTCTCTGTCTCTCACTTGCTTGCTCTCTTCATTTCTCTCTCTCTCCATTGGCACCTCTCCTCCACTCATGCATGCTCTAAAAAAAAAAGAAGAAGTATAATTAACTGAATGTAATTCTAATCTCTATGAGGTAATTTCCAAAGGTAATTAATTAGTTCATGGACTATTATCTTTTATTTATTTATTTATTTATTTGTTCATGGAATATTATCTGTGAAAGGCATTTCTCTCCCTAGCACTCCTTGGTTTTCTCCTTCTCTAGAATGATCAAAATAGGCCACTCTCACCTCTTCAGAAGTGCTTATGATTCATGGTTATATAAGAAAATGTAATTAATGGGAGAATATATAATAGAAAAAAGTCTATGCATATACATAGACTGTCTATGGCCACTGAAAATTCTAGTGAGAAAACTCAGTATTCATTGAATGTTCATACTCTCTCAGGTGGCTGCTGTGAGAAGACACTCAAGGCCCCTCTGGCTTGCCCCCTCTGAGGTATGGGCCCCTTTGTGATGCTTCCAGACTTGGTGTAACATTGCCAGAAACTCAAACAAGGGAACTGATTTCAAACCATGTGTTCCGTCACCTAGGCTGGCTTGGTGTCTGTATCACCGAGGTTTATTCTCCACCACATAAAGCACACGTAGTCAAGAGCCACTAAAAGTAATAAAAGAAAAAGAAAGGAAGAAAACCGCTCCGGTCCTGTTGAGACTGCCAAGTTTCCTCAATGCCTTTTGCTACATTGTCATTTCTCCTGAGATGCCAAAAGAAGAATTTTTTGTCGGTGAAAGTTGGGGCAAGTGTCAAAACCTGGCTAGGTTTCCCCCTAGTGACAAAGTCAATTCATTTCTTCTAAGATACATTTGTTTTGTTTTTGTATTTATTTCAAAAAATGCAGGAGGTACAATTTTTCAGAATATGAAACCCAGATAAAATTCTTCTCTCATATCTATCTATCTATCTATCTATCTATCTACCTATGTGTGTATGTATCTATTTCTTTATTTATTTACAATTAAAATCCAAGTTAGTTAACATACAGTGTAATAATAATCTCAGGAATAGAATTTAGAGATTCATCACTTATACATAACACCCAGTGCTCATCCTAAGTGCCATCCTTAGTGCCCCTCACCCCTATAGTCTCCCCACCACCACCACTGCACTCAACACCTCCCCCGCAGAAACCCTCAGTTTGTTCTCTGTATTCAAAAGTCTCTTATGGTTTGACTCCCTCTCTGTTTTATATTATTTTTGCTTCCTTTCCCTTTTTTCTTTATCAGTTTTGTATCTTAAATCCCACATATAAGTGTAATCATATGATATTTGTCTTTCTCTGACTTATTTGGCTTAGTATAACACTCTAATTCTATCCACACTGTTGCCAATGACAAGATTTCATTCTTTTTGATCACCAAGTAATATTCCTCTGTGTGTGTGTGTGTGTGTGCGCGCGCGCGCGCGCACGCGCGCGCGCACGCATGTATCTTCTTTATCCATTCATCAGTTGATGGACATTTGGGCTCTTTCCATAATTTAGCTATTGTCAATAGTGCTGCTATAAAATTGGGGTGCATGTTACCTTTCGAATCAGTAATCCTATATCCTTTGGATAAATATCTAGCAGTGAAATTTCTGGCTCTTAGGATAGTTCTATTTTTAATTTTTATGGAACCTCAATACTGTTTTCCAGAGTGACTGCACACGTTTGCATAATAAAAATGCTATGGAATGCATATGAACAGGATTAATGCATTAATGGGAATCTTGATTACACAGCAAATAAATATTGCAATTTTTGTGATATGCACATTCAGGCATAATTCATAATAAACTCCAAACAACCCAAAGGAGCTCTGAATTATCGGTTAGCTAGTTAGTGTGGATGAAGTTATAAATTCAATAATAGCAGAAGTCCAAGATTAGTTTTCCCAACACCATTGCTAGGTAGATGTTAGTACCCATTATTTATTTTACTATGTAGTATTTATTTATGACTATTAAAGAAATTGAGGTTCAAATAAGTTGATGTATTCAAGATATTGTAGCTACTAAAATGTGAACCTGGGGCTTGAATTTTTCCTATCTGCTTGCCCAGACTTTGAGCTCTGCCCTGCACTGTGCTAACATCCCACGCCTCCCTATCATCTGCCCTCCCACTGTAACTGTAACGAGTCCAACTTGAAAATTTAGTCCAACTTCATGCTTTTGCACATTGCTCTGTTCTAACAATTCCTGTTTATCCTGAAAGCTCATCTCAGTCTTTGCTTCTTTGAGGCAGCTTCCTTTAGTCCCTAGGTTCCCATTTATACAGTGTCATGTACTGTCCAGTACCTAGCACAGTTCTAATCAATAAAAAATGTTGTCTGCCTCCATCCCCACCTCCTACACCCCTCGATTTGAGTCCCATAAAGGGATGGACCATGCATAGACTCTTTGTAGATGTTTGCTGAATGAATGAATGAATGAATGAATGAATGAATGAGTAAATAAATGAATAAGCAAACCTCACTCAAACTATGCATCTAGCATCATTTTTTCTGGCACCTCTGTGTAGTTAAATTTCTGATTACTGTGTTTCTGATACTGCTCTGAGTATTTCACTCTGATTTCAATTTCTGGCTACATCCTTGCTCTAGAGTTCACAGTTTCTAGACTGGGTTGAATCTCAAGTATCATACGTGTAGCTTTTTCATCTTACCTGGAAGAAAATAAACCCTTTCCCATGTTATGGTCAGTGCCATTAAACTAATGGGGGGAAAAAGAAATAGAGGGGCCTCATCTCTGAGGATTCCCTCTAGTTACAAGTCTCCCCAAAGAACGTATAAGAAGATATATTTGTTTTATAACCTACCACCTTTTGAGAAATCCATCGGTTCTACAGATCAAGAGAAATGCAGTGATAGGGGAGATATTTCACTTAAAATCTTTAAAGTGTAGCTCTCTTAATAGGTTAATATCTAATAGGTTCCTTGATCTTAGTGACAGACACAAGACCAGGTGTCTATATTTTCTATTTAGAGTCAATATGCTACCAACTTCACTGTGTGGAGAAAAAGAGCACACGGTGAGTCCCATCTTTTCACCAATTTCATTTTAAAACCATTTTATAAATATGTAAAAGTCATAAAAACAATACTATTTATTAAACATAATGCAGAATGGTTACTTTCGATCCTGTTAGCACATGCATTATTTTAAAACAAAAGACTTCCAATATTTGTAATTGACTGAAAATACCTTGCAAATCTATGCTTACCTTATGCATTTTACTACTTTGTAACCATAGGCTGTGATTTGCAACAATGCTTAGAATAAGCTGTTTTCTTAGTTCAGTGACCCAGTAAGAGTATATATGTACAAAGCATATATATGAGAGTATTTGTGATGCTGATTAATTACAGAGCAGGGCATCTTAGAAGCATCTAAATGAAAAACTGAATAACATGCTCCATTATTAACATTCCTCTGTGAAGTGAGACGTACAGAGAAAATGCAACAATGGTGTGCAGTGAAGTTGGGTCAGACAAGTGATAAATCAGTTGTGGAGAAATAGGGAAGGAATTATCATAAGCATTAAGCTATCATTCTAACACAACGAATGCAGAATGATAATAATAATATGGTAGTATTTGTAATTATAATTATGTTCCTTATAAATTATAGATCAGTTCAGAAAATAGCACTTTTATATTTTTAAGTAAACAATATATCCACAACAATAATGAAAGGGTGCCTAGTAAGCCGCCATGATATATTAAATCTTAAAATACAGTTCTCTATTTATGTTAACTCAATGTAGGAATTTTTAATTACTCCTATCTTTTTCATAAGACAAAGAGTTATTGTATTCAATGTCCTCAATCTAATATTTCACTTCCCCTTCACCTCTGAATGCCCGCTAGGAAGCCCTTCCAATGACACCACACACAGGTTAAAGCAACCAAGACGTGGGGAAGCACCATCAGTTTCTTGTGAATGGAACAGGTGGTGTGATGATTTTGCCTATAAACCCACTATTTTCAAGTTATCTTCTATCTCCCCTACCAAATTCTAAGCTCCTTAAAAACTGGATCCTAAGTGAGATTTTGCCATTTTGCAACAACATGGATGGATCTAAAGGGTGTTATGCTAAATTAAATAAGTCAGAGAAAGACAAATATCGTATGACTTCACTTATAAGTGGAGTTTAGGAAACAAAGCAAAGAACAAAACAAAAGAGTGACAAACCAAAAAGCAGACTCTTCATTACAGAGAACAAACTGATGGTTACCAGAGGGGAGGTGGGTGAGGGGAAGGGTAAAATAGGTGAAGGGGATCAAGAGTACACTTATCATGATGAGCACTGAGTAACATATAGAACTGTTGTATCAGTATATTGTATATACCTGAAACAAATATAATAGTGTATGTTAACTATACTGGAATTAAAATTTTTAACAATTTTTAATTTAAAAAATAAAAAAGAAATTTAAAGAAGAAATGAAAGAAAAAAAAAAAAACAAATAAAACCAGAAGCAGACCATAAATACAAAGAACAAACTGGTGGTTGCCAGAAGAGAGAGTGATAGAATGGTGAGTAAAACGGGTGAAAGGGAGTGAGAGGGACAGGGTTCCAGTCATGGAATGAATAAGTCACAAGGATAAAAAATACAGCATAGAGCATATAATCAATGGTACTATAGCAGTATTGTATGGTGACAAGATGGTAGCTACACTTGTGGAGAACATAGCAAAATGTATAGAATTTTCAAATCACTATGTTGTGCACCTGAAACTAATGTAACAAGGCATGTCAACTATATTTCAATTAAAAAAACATTGGATCTTATTTGTATTTCCAATAATACTGTTGACAATGCTATGTACATGGTAGATACCTGGTCATTTTTTTTTTTAAATGACCACTTTTAGAGGCAGGCCTGTTCTGTAATATAGAACAAAAGAGAGTTGGAAGAATCAGAGTGGAAAAAGGAAAATCCAGTAGCCTGGATGTATATCAGAGTACCTCTGTAGTTTCAAAAATGTACAGATTCCTGGACACAACATCAGACCTACTGATCCCACATCTCTGGAGTAAGACCTAGGAATCCTTATCTTTAATGGGGACCCAAGGTGATTTCAATGTTTAGCTGAGAACAAGAACCATTGGTTAGGTACCTAACCTTTCTTTTCCTAATCGGTGCGCTATAAATTAGTGAAATAAATAACACCTTCTAGCTTTACATTTCTCAAAGTGTGTACAGATTACTCATATGTTTATTAACATATATACATATGTTTTATATATCATCTAATTTGAGCAATGTATATTCAACAAATCATTACATTGGTGGAAAGGTGACCTGGGCAGCTCCATGCAGAGTCAATTAGTTTGCTCTGAAGTGGGTCCCTCCCCCAACACGGGTCCTTTTGTGTACCATTTTGTGAGCTCACACAAGTGAAAGACATCTAATAGTGACATGCAGATGGGCCAAAGTTTGAACCTTGGTCTCTGTGACACATTGAAGCAAAGAGCAGACTTTTCCTCTACTCAACCCCCCTCTAATTTATTCACAAAAGGAGAAGAGAAAGAGCATGCCTCAACACAGACAAAAAAACTTTAAAGTTTTTCAGGCTCTGGTGATTAAAATAAAACTGGCCAGGTTATAGATTTTATATTCCCAAAGTAGTATTGCATGGGCACAACTTCTAGTGCATAATCCTGCCAAGAATTATCTTTTTCAGTCATACAAAAACATGCCACAATGAAGAGAGGATTGACAAAGAGATCACAGTAGAGGTGAATGACAAAGAGATCAGAGTAGAGGTAAATTTCACTTCTGCTTCCATGTCAACCAAAACTTATGATTAAAAACATGCAAAACAAAATTTAAAAACTAAAAATTTTGTTAAACTAAATGTATTTTCTGCCAACCCAGTGCCATAGACATAAAATTTGAACAGTATTTAACACTAACATTTTGTTGTCAATTATCTACCTCAAGTAAGAAATTTTAACTTTAAAAACTACATTACAAGTAGGAGGTTTGGGGGAACTTATTACATACAAAAACCATTCAAATGGTTACAAGTAATCCCATATCCTACTTAAGTTAACCTATCTAAAAAGATTCTGCGTTTCATTTGTTAAAAATAACTCTTTGGGCTTACAAAAAAATGATAATTTGAAGAATAAGAAGGGTGGAATGGTGGGTGGGCAGCATTTATTACAGATTTTAGTAAATATAAAGAAATGAAAAGGCATACCCATACCAATAGTGGTAAGTGTTCAAAAGTGATATCTGATTTGAAAAATGTTATTAATAATGCTGCAGAAAGAGACAATGTAAAAATTAGGGAAACTATATACTGTCATAGAACTCATACAGGATTCCATTTTTGGCAAGATAATCATGGTGTTCAGAGCATCATCTAAGAGACTTTATGAACTTAGTAATGGGATTTTTTTTCATTTGGCAAAAACCATAGCAATGACTGGTAAGCATATAACATAATAATATATATCATATATCACATATATGCCATTTCAAGAATGAAATACAAAACCAAATTGTTAAGATTATAGCAGATGCAATGAATGTAAGTATTTTGGATGATACAAAGCAATGTTAAATATTTCTCAATTATTATAGATCAAATTTTCATGTAAGCCATGCAGCATTTTTTTAACAGTTATTATTGGGAGCACCTGGGTGGCTCAGTCAGTTGAACGTCAGACTCTTGATTTTGGCTCAGGTCATGATCCCAGAGTCCTGGAATTGAGTCCTGCATCGGGCTCTGCACTCAGTGTGGAGCCTGCTTAAGATTCTTTCTCTCCTCCCCCTCTTCCCTATTCATGCTCTCTCTTTCTCTCAAATAAAAATAAATAAATAAGTAAAAGTTATTCTTGGATTTTGCAGATTTCCAAAATGCAAATAGTTGATCCAATAAGACAAATGGTTCCAAAAGAATTATATACATGTTCATGGACTCTTTTTAAAAACTGCATCTAGGTAAAACTAATTTGAGAGGCTAAGCAAACAACAATATTACAAGTATGTATGGACTTCTAGCATCTAATGCTTGCAAAAATGTGGAAAAACTGGATCACTTACTGCTGAAAAACAATTTGGCCATTTCTAATAAAACTAAACTTGTAACTAGCATTAGCACTCAGCAGTTGCCCTCTGGTCATTTAGTCTAGGGAAATCAAAACTGATGTTCATACACAAACCTGTACACAAATGCTCATAGTAGCTTTATTCATAATAGTGCCCAAATGGAAATAACCAAATGGCTTGACATTTGTTCTTCCATAGGTGAACAGTTAAACTGTGATACACTGACATCATGAATACTACCTAGCAATAAAAAGAATGAACTAATCAATGTACACAACTTGGATGAATCTTGAGGGAATTGTACTGATTGAAGAAAGCCAATACCAAAATGTTGTATACTGTATTATTCCATTTATGTAACACTCCAGAAATAAAAAAATTGTAGAAGTGGCAAACGTTATGGTTACAGGGGATTAGGAATTGGGGAGAGGGGAAGCAAGTAAGTTATAAAAAGGCATTGGGCACTGTTGGAAAGGAAGAACATAGAATAAAGTATAAATGTGAATGATTATAGGGTAATTTAAGGTGGGGAATATTTCTTAAATAAGGAGATAATCTTTTAAGCTGGAAGAAAAAAACCCAACAGGTATTTATGGAAAACATAATAGATTGCAAAAAAATAATCCTCAGAAAAAGATTTTGGCATTGTATGTTACGTATAGTGTGCATTATGTAAATTTGATAATGAAAAATTTAGGTAAGTTCTTGATACCACCATGTCTTATATTATGCAAGATCGATACAACTATTTTTCAGGTACAATGAAACTTTGGATGTAAACACAACTTGAGATTTTTAGTGACTAAGCTATGAGACGGTCAAGTTGATGCTATCATGCCACCCAAAACTCAACTGAAGGGAGAATGCTTTACTCTTAGAAACTATCAATAATATTACTAAAACTTTTGTAGAAAACAAACCAAACTTCCAGTTTCAAATATTTTCTTTTTAAATGCTCAGTATTAATCAGTTGTGATAGTTAAAGTAAAATTAATGTCATGAGCAAATTATGCAAGCATCAAAATCAATGCACGTAATTTTCTTGAAAGTATCAAGAGGATTAATACATTTTTGAAGAAAAATGAGGCAGTAATGTTTACAAATTTTCAAAACAAATTGCAGCCATCTGACAAGGATACCAATATATATTAATATAGCATGAATAATGCTAGTGAAAAGAGCAAAAGAACTGATTTTGGCTTCAAATTTCCTGATCAAATGAGTCTATATTCCTAAATTAAATTTCAAAATCAACTTACTTTTTCTATATTGGATATAAGAATATTACAATTAAAAGAACATATATACTACTGAAAAAAAAATCATGGCTTGAACTACTACAACCATGTCATCTTTTTCCCTTGAAATCAATTAATGACCCCATGCAGACTGTGACATTAAAAGAAGAAACTTTCTTTTCTCAGACTAAACAGGAGTGGAAAATAGCTTTGTAAAGTGAAAATATAACAAAAATTATTTAATGACTAGAACATCTCAAGAAAAAACAAGATATTGGAATCAATAAACATCAAATAGAATTTTAGTTCTGGGGCTCCTGGGTGGCTAAGTCAGTTAAGTGTCCAACTTTAGCTCATGTCATCATCTCGCAGTCTGTGGGTTTGAGCCCCCACATTGGGCTCTACACTGACAGCTCAGAGCCTGGAGCCTGCTTCAGATTCTGTGTCTCCAACTCATGCTCTCTCTCTGTTTCTCAAAATAAGTAAACATTAAAAAGGAAAAGAATTTTTGTTCCAAAAGTGCAAAATGTGTAACTTTTTAATTTATTAAATCACAGTAACTTTGAGTTCCCATTTATTGTGATTAAATTATTCCAATTTTCTCTTATTTTATGTTCAATAATTTCATTTAACTTACTTGAACAGAATGTCATTACATTTGCTGTAATTGCTATTACTGAGAAATGATAGGCTGATTATGAAAAGCTTTTCTAAGAGAAAGGGTACCTTGTTTAAATTTATACAAAGTCTCCTAAAAGAATTAGTGGAAGCTCCAGAGTTAGGAAGATGGCTGCAGCCAGATCCAAGTGCACACTGTCTTCTTTCATAACCCTAAAGACAGACACGACAGGTCCCCCCTACACTCTTGCTAAAAAGTCTTAGGAAAAGCTTTCTTTGCTCTAACCCAGTTCATGAGCTCATCTCTGAACACTTGGTCTATGGGGGGAGTTGTTTGTGTGCCGAGAGGGGGGGGTCAAGATACCATGGTTGAGCACCCTAGTCAAACTACATAGAGATGGGGGAGGCAGGCAGTTCCTAAAAGGGAGGGTTGAAGGCACAAATACCAAAAGGAAGAAGGAAAATGATTCAGTAGATTAAACTACAACCACTATGATCCACTACTCTTGCTTCATATTTTGCATTTGAATTCTGCTCTTGGAAAAAATTGCTAACAGGCTGAGAACAGCCAGCAATGAACACTTTATCAACCCTTATGCAGGGAAATGACCGACTTATTACAGAGGAACATGAGACGGGAGTCAGTAAAGAATGCAGAATGAGATGATAAATACAAAAAGAGTTTGCAAATTAAACTGGGAGAGGAATCATTTCCTTAAATATATCAGGCTAAGTGCTTTACCTGTACATAAATGAAGAGTCTGAAAATTCAGCCAGTGAATTCATTTGTGTATATTATTTGAAATTTGTAGCATAACATTTAAAAATGTATTTAGTGAACATTTTACCATCTATTCTATATGATAGTTTCAGTCATTGTTAATGAAAACCTTTTGCTATATTGATAAAATCCTAAGAAACTTCTCACTTTTTTAAGGAGATACACTTGAACTTAGTAGATCTCACCAGCAATCACAGTTGGATTATGATGTGTGGACAGGGAATTGATGCCCCTACAGAGCAGTTCCTAAATGCTAATCTTTTCTGGGTATGTCATATTCCTCAGTGAAAAACATTTGATATTCTGTTGTTGTTTAGTCTCTGGCTTCTTATTCAATAGCTCTAGAGAAGTTGTAACCTTCAACATATAGTTTTGAGTCTAGATTTTCAATTGTGTGAAAGGTACAGAAATAGAGTAAGAAAAGGAAGCAAATTATGATTCAAGTTCCCAGATCCATCAACCTATGATATCTCATTCATTTCTCCTCCTTGCCTATGCCTTTGGGCTTTGTTCATATTTTAGAAAGAATACTAATATGATTTAGCAAATATGTATTAAGTGCTTCCTATGGGACCCACACAAAATGTGCAGCATACAAAACGTGCTTTCTCTGCTAGTCACTGGTGCTATAACTTCAGGTAAATCATTTTCCTTCTTTGGGTCTCAGGGTAACCATAAAATACGGATTTAGGGTAGACAATCTCTAGGATTCTCTGATCATACCACAGCATGTTATTGTAGGAGTCAAAAGGGGTGTGAAATTGTTTGAAAAGCATAAAGTCTTTCACAGCCCTGCTTCAGTGATGATACCAGGAGACTAGAGCAAAAGTAGAGGGCTTAAAAAGCATATTTTATTAAAAGCCCACTGATATCTAGACCTAATAGGCACTCTCTAGTTGGAAGTGAAACAAAGATGGAGTCACTTATAGTGGTCATACTGAAATTGTATGTTTCAGCTAATCTACATTAAGTTAGGGATTGTACCTCCCCCACCCTCATCTTTAAAACTGCCTTTTTACCATTATTAGAATTTGGTTCTTTAAAGAGTGGGTCTTCCATGAATATGCTCTCTCTTTTCGTCTGTGAATCAATCTGAATTAGTTCAAACCAGGGGTTTATAATCAGGCCAATTTTTTTTCCTTTTCGAATTTAGCAGTTGGTTTGAAAACACTTTGAAAGGAAGAAAAAGGGTTATGGACACTGAAAAAAAGATAACATAAAATATAATTTTTACACTTGTATGCATCCACAGAACCATGAAAGGAAAATTATCATTCATTGAAAGCATCTTCTTGCTGACAGGTAATAATGATGGCTAATGAGAATGACATTTACACTGTTCAACAAAAAAAATATTTTTCTAAACATGGTGTATAATTAACACAACTTGCACACAAATCATACACACAAAAAGCATCAAATTATCAAGACTTATGGGTGAATAATGTCCTCCAAAGGATTCCATTCAATCTTTTTGTGTTTTATGAGTAATTTTAAGGCTTCTTTAGAGTTTCTTCTCTTCCCATTCTTCGAACAGATAAACCAGTTCACACTGATAGAAACTATCAGTACTTTCATCTTGGAACAAAGAAAAAAAGGAATGTAGGGAAAAGGAGAAAGGAAGAGGGAACAAAGAAAGGGTAACACTAGATTTTGAAGAAAAGCCAATAAAAAATTTATGTTACCTTCGATAGAGTATAAATAATGTCTCATTATGTTTGGATCTTTTTTGTTTTTCTTCATAAGTTGTATTTTCTGTCATTAGAAACAGTGATTCCCCCTTGGGGCGCCTGGGTGGCTCAGTCGGTTGAAAGTCTGACTTTGGCTCAGGTCAGGATCTCACAGTTTGTGAGTTCGAGACCCACATTGGGCTCTGTGCTGACAGCTCAGAGCCTGGAGCCTGCTTTAGATTTTGTGTCTCCCTCTCTCTCTGCCCCTCCCCCACTCACACTCTGTCTCTTTCTCTCAAAAACAAATAAACATTAAAAAAATAGCATTCCCTTTATTTCTATTAACAATTATTTATCTTTCAAACATGATATGTTTGGATACTTTTTACATTAGCAGCTGAGAGAAATAATACTAGAGTAATTACAGACTTTTATATATGATGAAGGATAAGCCTCTTACAAGTCTATGAGGAATTATAAACACCAAGTTTGACTGTATAGGTAAATATAGTAAAACTGTTAAGTTAGGGGATTTATTTTGAGAATATTGAACTTTATTATTACTTTAAAAAACTCTTTAAAACAGACGGATGCAGGGGAATAATAACATGCTGAGAAAATAAATACAAATCATGTTTAACATCATTGAACAGAGCCAGGGAAGCTTCTAGTCATAGCTGTGGTGGAGTTCTTTCTGCCTCATGAATTTCCCAGAAGTCTCCACCGCTTAGTTCTTACCTGAGTCAGGAGTCAACTTTTCCATCAGCACTGCCTTTCCTGCAGCTTATCAACCCCAGTTCATCAAGGTCGTCCTGCCTCTCATTTCCTCAGAACTCTACATTCTGGTAAACAAACAGCATTTCAACTTAGTGTACATTTGTTAGAATATACCTTACTAATGGGCGCTAACATTTCTTTTTCTCCAAATTTCTCCCCTTAGGTCTTTCTTGAACCTGACCAAATTTCAAAATAAAACTTGCCCTAAAAATTTCCTATAAGTGCTATTTCTGTTCAAGAACCTACACTCATTCAGATCAAAGGCTTCGTCAAATGATTTTTTTCTTTCCCAGTTCAGTGTCTCTTGGATAGTTATCTGTTCAATTCTGTTTAGTCAGGTCAGGCTTTTTCATTGTTCCTCATGTATGTTGTTCATGCCCATTCTTGTGTCTATATAATTCATCTGTCCTAAAATACCCTCCTGTCCAGCCACGTCAAGCTTGCCAATCTTTGTTCAACATATAGTCAGCTAAACTATAAACATCTTCTTATAACTACATGTATTTGCTAAAATATAACTCAATTTCCATCTCCCTAATGAAGTCTCATATCCATAATGATCTAATTCTTATGTAATCTGTTTCACTAACTTGCCATGGTAACTGTTCTTTTTATTTTTTAACCATAACTTGGTATTATTAAAACATTTTTACATGAACTTGCAGCTGTTTGTGCCCTTAGCAGTCTAGAAATATTAAAACAATCGATCTTGCAGTGCCTGGGTGGTTCAGTCAGTTAAGTACCTGACTCTCAGTTTCGGCTCAGGTCATGATCTCCCAGTTTCACAAGTTCAAGCCTCACGTCAGGATCTGCACTAACAGCATAGACCCTGCTTGGGATTCTCTCTCTCCCTCTCTCTCTGCCCCTCCCCACCTGCACTGTCTCTGTTTCTCTCCAAATAAATAAATAAACTTAATAAAAAATAAAATAAAAATAAAACAATCTGATCTTGATTGAGAAGCCTACAAGGAGGCATTCAAAATTTTTGAACTATGACAGGAGCTGCAATTTTTGAAGACTCCATTTTCTCTGTATAGGATGGATAAGAATTGGGACACTGTGCCATTCCCAGTGTTTATAATCCTTTGGTAGTATCCTATAACTTTCAGTTAAATAACAGTCAAGCACTGACCTGCTTTTAGAATTTTTTCTGCTACAAATTTCTGCTGTCCTTTCCCTTTGCTCTATGCCTTTCACTTCTGTGACAGAGAACTGTTTCTAAATTTATGAACTCATCATGCTCCCAAGATAAAGGATAAATGAGCAGCAGAGAAGGAGAAGCCGAGAACAGACCATTACTTCCGAATAAAACAAAATGCTTAGTCATAATCTATATATAAGTCATTCTCTGAAAGATGAGAAAGAATCGTTCATGAACCTGAAAGCTATCCATAAGTCATTGATGGAATGAGCAATATAAAGAAATGATATGCATTTAATAGTTTAACTAATGAAGAGGGACAGTGTTAGACAAAAAAAAGCATAAAGAAATGTCCAGCTAATAGGATCAGCTAAACATTTGGAAAAATCTCCCACAGGCATTACCAACCGTATGTAGAGCATCATGATGTTTGCAGGTTTGTATTTCAGAGGAAATTTAAAATACTGTCGTATTACTACTCATCATTTTCCTTTATATAAAATCTTTGTACATCTCTAAACTTCTCACATTTTTATCCTGGAAAGCTCAAACTACCATAACTTCTGAGCTACCTGAGAGACACACTTGGACTCATTCTGGTGGCCGTGATCAGTGTACAGACAACACATTATAAAAAACAGGCTCCTTAGGAAATAGTCTAATATCTCCTATGTAAGTATGATCAGTGGCTAAAGGGAAAAAATGGCCTGTGACGTCTTCAACAATGCCCAATCCTCACCTCAATAAGACCAGAAAATTGAAGAACATCTAAAATGATCCTTTATTTCCTGGAAAAAGACCCCCAAAATGGCTAAGAGATAGCTGAGAGAGGCCCCTCTCTGCTTGCAGCCAGTCTGATCTTTTTTGAAGACAAATCTTCTATCTTTCTTTTGTGAAGAACATTTCCATGGTTTCCTACTGCTCTCAGGACAGGAAAAAATTTGTAACATGAATCTAGCCATGAGATGTCCAAAGCAGTTACCACTAGTCATATGTGGGTATTATTTTTTAAATGATTAAAATTAAATAACATTTTAAATTGTGTTCTTCAGTTATATTAGCCACATTTTAAGTGATCGATAGCCACACATATTTGGGATCCTGGCAGGATTCTGTTTCTTGATCTAATCACACAGATGTGTTCACTTCATACAAATTCATTGAGCTGAACATTTATATTTCTACACTGCCATATTTATATGCCCTACTTAAATTATTACAAAAACTTAAAAATGCATTTGCTTCTTTATCTTATTTAAATTTTTGGCTTCTAAAATATTGGTAAGAGCTTCCATCTAGCTCAAGATGACAGACTGAATAAATGTACTTACCTCTGCCCTTTAAGGCAGTCTTACTGAAAAGACACAAAAAGTGTTTTTAAAGGAATGGAACCATAAGAGAGTGGGTAAACTGGAAGGAGGACTACAAAATGACCAGAAAATTTCTGATTGAGGGAGAAAACAAGTCAGGAAAATTTTGTCCCAAAACACCAGAAAGAGGAATTGCCCTTTCCAAAGAAGGGCTCAGAGTTGGCCACCACAAGAGAAAGAGTGAACTGTGAGGAAGATTAAATAGATAGTTGCCTTGGGCACTTAGAAAGTTTCCCTCCTTCTCAGTCTCTTCATATACAAAGTATATAAAGCAGAATTTTTGCCCTCAAGGATAAAACTCAAATTTGTTCCCCTATATGAAAAAGAAGTCAATATATTGTTGGAGCCTACAAGAGAAGCAGAGCAAAACCAAAAGCAACACTGAACCATCACATTGGTCACTAAGGAAATTGATAGAAAGAGAAGGCAGCTCCATCCAGTGGTGAAACATACTAAAACACTGCACCCTGAAGTAAAGTTCTCTTTACCATATTAATGACAAAGATTCCAACAGACTTCAGAATATGGAGAGTCTAGAAGTAGGCTTCCCATTTAAGAATGTGGCATGTCATGAAAACAGAACCATACAACTATACAACTTCAGAGGAAAAAAAACCAAATGCCTATAATAATCAACTAAATATTTATTCAAAAACATAAACAAAAACAAGGATTCCAGTCACATATGGAAAACTAATAACAAAGTGGAAAAAATGCCATCAGAGAAATCAGATAATTTAAGAAAAATAAATACACTTTAAAATACATACATAATTAGAATTTCTATTGGCAAATTGGTAGGCAGTACAAACAAAAAGGTAAAATAACTAACAAAGATATAAAATAACAACAAAAGAAATTAATACAAATTTGAACTTGGAGGAAAATTCCTAAGAAACAAAAACAAAACAATCAATCAAAGCTGTGGATCTAGGGGATTATCACATAAAGAAGTAAATTCAAACAGCAAAGCACTTGGGTTCTAATATCCATGCTGGAATAGAAGAAGAGATGTTTGGTGCATATGTATGTAGTAATTGAAACTCAGAGATTTATATAAAACTAATCTAAAGAGAGACTAGAAAAATACTGTTAAATAGTTTATGTATGTGACAAGGAAACATATGTTTGCCCAAAGTTTAGGATTAGCCAAAAAAAAAAAAAAGTATCAGAGCCATATAGGAATTCAGAGTCAGAATTTAATCTATTTGATGAAAGTATCTCCATGCCAAAAATAATGTAAAATTTGTCCCCATCCAGGTTTCACTACATCTGATATCTAGCAGAAGCAAATCTAAAACTCTTCTGTGTCAACCCTCCCACAAACAGAACCCAAGAACTATCACAGAAAAAACATAATCCATTGAAGATAAATTTATGATTAAAACTTACATAACACATGCAAAAATGATTGAGTATGTGTAAGAGAAGATACAATAAACAAAATGTTTTGCATCTCAAGCACTTAAGATAATATGATTCTCATAAACAGATCATGAAATAATTACATTTAAAATAATTTAAATGACAAAAGGATGTAGAAATTATAAGAGCTATAGAAAGCACTATAGAAGGAAATAAACATATTTGAAGATGAACCAGATGTAGCAGGTAGAAATGGAAAATATAGTCACTGAAATATAAATTTAAATGGATGGACTAAACAACACACTAGATACTGTTGAAGAGATAATTAGCAAACTGGAAGACTGACTTAAGGAAAATATCCAATTATAGCACAAAGATATATAGGGATTGAGGAGTAAAGAGAGGTTATAAGACATGGAAGGTAAAATATGAAGATCTAGTGCAAATCTAAGAGGAGTTTTAAGAAGAGAATTCAAAGAAAAAGGAGAGGCAGTGTTCAAAGAGATCATGACTAAGGATATTTCAAAATTGATTAAGACATGAATCCTAAAATCAGAGCAAGTCTTAAAGAAAAATAAATAAAAGTACACTCTCATCTTGCCCAATTGTTGATAAACTCAGAACATTAAGGGCAAAGAAAATCTTAAAATCAACCAAAAAGAAAGGACAAATTACCTCTAAAAATAGATGAACAGTAAGGAGAGGCCTCAATTTATATCTTCAAAATGCTAAATTATTTTTTAAAAGAAAGAAAAAACACATTTTTAGAACTTAAAAGACTAAATTTAACCAAATATTCTCAGTGAAAAGAATTCTCAACAATATAGCTTGAGAAGAAATAAATTGGACTCAAAAAAATGAGTGTTTGTAAGAAGCAATAGGAAGCAATGAAATTAGTAAGCATGTGAGGAATTAAAAAATAAATGGAAATTCCCTTTGAACAAAAGATATAGTCACTGATCACCTTTAGGTTTTTATGTCAAATACACATGTTCTATGTATAATTAAGAGACCTGATATAGAATCTGTCACTTCACACCAATAACAGGAAAAAAAGAGGAATAAGATAACTCAAATCTAATAAAAGTCAGGAAAAGAAAAAAAAAAAGCAGTGTAATATATTTTGAAATTATTACAATTAGTCAAATTTTTAAGTAAATTATAGTCATCTAAACCAGAAATCACAATAAATGTAAACTAATTAAATATATCTATGCATATGTATGTGATCCATACAGATTAAAGGTCTCATAAAATTATGTTTAAAAAAAAGAAGGTGCTACAAAAAAATGGCAATCAGAGAATGGGAATTTTTAAAAGGTGATTGTTGAAATAAAAATTCAATGAATAATGTGATTAGAAAGAAAGCTCTCAAGTCCAAGCTGAAAGCTTGGACTAAGACATAAAATCAAAGAAATTTCCCATAATGCAGAGTTATTTGTAAACCTACTATATTTCACAGAATACATATTTAACTCCTACTGTAAGGGACTGTTCTAAGGACTTGACATTACCTAACAATCTATTATGATATTATCACCCTCATTTTGTAGATGGGAAAACTGAAGCACAGAACAACTAAATTATTTTCCCAAAAGACAAAGAAAATACCAAAGTCCAGAAACACAGAGGATAGATCCCAAAGTTCAAATATATAGGAATAAGTGTTCCAGAATCAAAAATCAGAGACAACAGAATATAGAAAATAAATACTAGACATCAACATTTTTGACTAAAAAAAGATTGAGTTAAAAAAAAATAGTTACGTATTTTGATTAAAAGAGCCTACCACATACAAGATTATTAAATGCGTAAAATGTCTATGCCTACAAATGGTTTAGATTCTGAAAATAAAAACAGAAATCAAGAAAGTTTCCAGAGTAGAAAATCTGGTATCTTATAACAAAATGAATATCACATTTCTCTTTCGCTTCAGTGAGTGCTAGAACACTATGAAATAATTTCCTCTCACATTTTTGAAGAATATTAATAGAAACTTATCAGTTATAAAGGAAAACATAAAGAAAGATATAATGATATTTTGGGATATACAAAGCAAACAAAAAGAAAATTACCATCGATGCACTCATGTGAAAAAGTATGAGTAGATTCCTTTTATGTTCTAAGTTTAAAGTGGTTATTCAGAGTTTGTTGTAAGGTTCTGATTCTTTTTGGACAAAAATGTTTTAAAAACCCATAAAAGGAATACCCACAAAGGATAACTGAGATACAAGAAAGAATGGTAATAAGAAAAAGTGATTTAAAAAAATTCCATTGGACTGTAAGATTGGATTATTCATCTTAGAGATTAGAAGATTGGTTATATAAAATTGCTTTCCTCTTTTATGTATCCATTCACCTCAATTATTTCTCCAGTGTATAATATTTATATCATAATTTAATGCACTTCAAATACATTTACAGTACTGGGAAAAAAATCCACTTATAAGTGGACCTGTGTATATCAAACTCATGTTGTTTAAGAATCAACTGATATATATATATATAAGAAAATAACCACAGACAATATTCCTCATTAACATAGATGCACAATGTCGAAACAGAATTTTACAAATCTTATTCAACAATTTAGTAGATAATACATCATGACCAGGTCTGATTTATCCCAGGAACACAATATATACATTTCAGAAGAAGAAATAAATTTGCAAATAAATTACAAAGCAAAATGAGCAGTGATTTTAAATGTTTTAAATTGTCTTAAAAAAAAAGTTTATGCACATAGTTGGCATTGAGTTCTTTGCACAATCCTGCAAAGCCCTGAGCACTTTTGAAATAGAGGAAGAGAAATATCATAAGCATGAAAAGGTGTCACTGAGGCTAATGTAACATGAACCTTGGCCCTGGAAGAGTTCGCCTTGGGTTATTCTAGCTGAGCCAGTTAAGCACATGGCAGTAGATACTGAAGGGAACAGGGCTTTCAGTAAGCCACCCTGATGCTTCAGAGACACGGCCTATGCCACCGTGAGTTCTGCATGCTGGGACCAGAGGAAGGAAGATACACCATGATTAGAAAAAACAAAGACGAGTCAGGTATTAACTGGAAAATTGAGAACAGCTTTAACAGAAGTCCCCAAAAATAATGTTTTCAATGCTTAACTTACTTTTATTTTCATAATTGTCCCTAGAACTGTAAATCATTCTCCTTTATTTTTTGTACAAAAGATTTCTTAAAACTATCATTGTGGCACTCCTAGGTTAATGGATTCCCCATTTTACCTTTTATTCTGTTATATATTAAAGAAAATGTCATCTATTTTGTTTACAGTTAATGAATATTAATTAACAGTAATTCTAGAATAAAATCATAAATGCTACATTAGTGCTAAAATAAAATCATACATTGCTTTTAAATTTTATTTCCACAAACAGCTTAAAATTCAAACTAAAATTGTATTATACCTTTCCGTGAAAACCAGATGGTGGGATTAATTTTTATAAAACTAACTAAAAATTTAAATAATCCATATAATCAAAAATCACTCTTTGTTCTTTTAAAAAAATCTTTAAAATTCAATTTCATAATCACCTTGAGCTTACCGCTCTCTGAAGGTCTTGCATAGGCTATAGGCAAATGCAAGAAAATTTTGATGGGTGAAGCAAAAGGAACCTTTCCTGTCAAAGTCTAGAGGAAAAGAACAGTGGGTCCAAGCAAACCACTTTCCAGACACATGTTATTGGTCTTTATACTGTAGTTCTTTTGTGTGGGCTTTTCAATTAGCTGCTTAGAGCACAGTATTAACAACGATGAAGTCATAGTGTGAGCACTTATTGAGTGGGACAGAGGTATAAAGAGAAAAGATCCATGACTATAAATTGCACCCAAACCCTATTCAGCTATCTTACAAACCAATATTGCTGATTATAAAGAGGACCAGGCAGGAAGACACAAATGGCTCAGGGCAAACTATCATCATGATTAGAAAAAGAATTCAGAGAACCAATCCTACTGACTGTGAGCTTGCAGCATTGCTACATTAGAAAGAATAGCCCCTTATGATAAGCAGTGTTATCTCCTTAATAACTTATAATTCCCCATTGTACACATTCCCCTTATGTTTTAATACATCATCATTATAATTATTCTTTTCTTTAAAAATTATATCTGAAAAAAATAAATCTATCTGCACCCTATACTCTTTGATCTCAGAGAAGAAAAATATGTTTTTCAAATACTCGTTGGCTTTGTTAATTTTTGGTCCTTCAAAAATATTATTTTTATTCCCTCTGCTGATCCTGACATTCAGTGTGAACTTTGAGAAAAACAAGACATCTAATTGGTAGATAATGCTTGATGCATTTATCTGTCATGTTGAGACCACAGGCAACCCTTAGGATCATTCACTTTATATGTTCAAATACAGATTTAACACCAAGGCTAGAATTTTATTTATTCTATTCTATTTATTTTAGTAAACATCTAGAAATTATACTTGGTTATACTTTGGTTATGGTTCTATATGGTTTATTTCTGTATTAATGCCTTAGGCTGGATCCTCTGAGAAGCCGGGTATAGATGAGGTTAACAGTACAAGAGTACTAGCAGCTAAAATGTCTAGTGAGAGAAAACAGAAGGAGCTCAAAGAACTGTCAGACCATGAGGCAAATCGGACCCCAAGGGAGAAAATGCAAGAGAAAGGAAGGAGGAGGGAAAGTTGGAATAAAAGGAAACATTCCAGATTGCCATGCAATCTAGTGAAAGTTCAGCAATAAAGTTTGAAAGTCTTGAGCCAAAGGAGGCCATCGGTGGCGCCCCCACGTTTTCAGTAACAGGCCTGCCTTAATATCCCTGTCACATTCAGTCACTGCCTGGACCAGTGATGATGATGGATTTCAGAGAGCAGCACCTGGGACCCTTGGCCCATCACAATCCCCGGAGTGAGATCAACAGGCTCATTCTCAAGGCTGTCACAACTGTCTGCCATCAAACTTTTGGAAAACAGAAGCTACAAGAAAAGTGGAGAATTAGCTTGAGCTACAGCAGGATTTGAGTAAATCCGTGTCAGGGCCGCTCAAGCTTGAGACGCAACTACAGAAAATGATATCGTGGCCCTGCTGGATGGGCGCAACCTGGTCTTTACACTTGTGAGTCCTGTGCTGGTCAGACTGGAGCTGGGAGAGGCTCCAGCCACAGTGAGGAGGAGGCGGGACTCCATCATTGCTGATACTGAGCGCTATGACCTCAAAGAACAGTCAGAGCAACAGAGGGAGAGCCTGGCTCACCTGCAGCAGCACTCCCGTCACCTACCCCCCCACCCCACCCCCCCGCAGCCCCGGCAGAGGCTTGTGGGAAGGCGTGGCATCTAGTGGGGGAAAGGGCAGCTCTGGGGTCTGTAGTGGAGCTAATAAAGTGTGAAAACACCTGGCTGTGTTCTGACGAGCCAAACCAAAACAAAATAGAAAGAGAGAGAACCAAAGTTAAAGTAGTCAGTAAACATACACGGGGTATTTTAGGAGTTTGTTAACATTTTTCTCAATTTGCTGTTGTAAAATATTTAATAGTACTTTCACTCTTACATGTTTTAACGCATTTGCCCCAGATTTAACAACTCAAATCTCTCTCAAAGCAAGGACTCTTGCATACTATTTTTGTTTAAAACATTCTATAAAAACATAAAACATGCAAACATTCACGAATTTTGTGCTTTAGTTCTACTTCTAGGTATTTATCCTAAGGAAATAATCCAAAATGTTAGAAAAGGATATGCTCTCAGATTTTCTTCAAAGAACATTTATAATATTGATATATTAAGGGAAATTACAATATTAGGGGAAATGTACAATTATATCTACTCAATAGAATATGATGCAAACATTTAACATTTTGTTTAAAAATTATAAGGAAATATGAGGGCACCTGGGTGGCACAGTCAGGTAAGTGTCTGGCTCTTGATTTCAGCTCAGGTCATGATCTCACAGTTCTTGAGATCAAGCTGTGACTCAGGCTCAGTACTGACAGCACAGAGCCTGCTTGGATTCTCTCTCTCTCTCTCTCTCTCTCTCTCTCTCTCAAAATGCATAAACTTTAAAAAATTATAAGGAAATGTGAATAACGATTATGATATTGTATGTTTAAAAATATAAGTTATATATTATACATAAGTAGCTCTGTTTTTTAAAATCTGAAAAATATATGAAACAAACATTAGGATTGTATTTATATTGTTGAGCTGTGTTTTACTTACTTAAAATCTACTTTCCCATCACATTGCTTTTCAGAATGGAAAAATGATTAATTTATATCCTCCAGAAAATGAAGTATACAATACTTTCCAATTTATTCTGATACCATCATTATTGTGATACCAAAACTTAAGAAAGAAATCACAAGAGAAAACTACCAAAGACCAATATCCCTCATGAACATAGATGTAAAGTGTTTAAAAAAAGAATTTTACAAGTAGAGCTCAACATTTTTTATTCTTTTTTTCCCCAAAAATCTCCTTCTTATACATCATTTTATTTTCTTTTTTTTAATGTTAATTTATTTATTTTGAGAGAGAGTCAGAGAGAAAATCCCTAGCAGGCTCCGTGCTGTCAGCTCAGAGCCCAACACGGGGCTTGATCTCATAAACCATGAAATCATGGCTGCCCAACAATTTATAAAATGAACAATACATCATGACCAAGTGTGATTTATCCCAGGGATGCAAGGTTGGTTTAATATTAAATAACAACCAAGGTAATTCAATATAATAACACACTCTTTAAAAATGTAATGTGATTATCTCGGTAGACATAGCAAAAGCACTTGAAAAAAAGCCCACATCCATTCTTTATAAACACTCTTACCAATCCAGGAATAGGAAAGAATTTCCTAAATCTGATACAAGGCACCTACAAACCACCTGCAACTAACATCCAATTTAATGGGGAAAGGCTGAATGCTTTGTCCCCCAGAGTGAGAAAACAACAACAAAGAAGTTCTTATGCCCACATAAGAGATCAGCTTCTTGAATACTTCTCTTCCCATGATCTTGCATTCTTTTCTACCTTAGTCACTAAAGCCCACAGTCATACCTTAGGCGTAGTCACTACCAATGACTCCAACCCCTCCATCATCTCGATTTCCAAATCTTACCATCTCTCTTCCTAGCCCCTCCTTTTAATCAGTTAGCTATGGCTTTATAACAAACAATACAACCCCAGAATTTGGTGGCTTGAAATAATATCTTTACTTTTTTAAGTTTCTTTGTTTATTTTGAGAGAAAGAGCATGAGTGGAGAAGGGGCAGAGAGAGAATTCCAAGCAAGCTCCACACAGTCAGCACAGAGCCCGGGGTAGGGCTCAAACTCAAGAACTGTGAGATCATGACCTGAGCTATAATCAAGAGTCAGATGTGTACCAGACTGAGCCACTTAGGTATACCAAGATAACAGGTTTTTATTATGAGTCTATATGTTCATTGGGCAGTTCTGCTGGACTGGGCTGCGCTAATCCCAGGGAGTCTTGCTCATTTGTGGTCAGCTGGCAAATAGGCTGTGTGCTAGCTCGATTGGCTTCATTTGGGATGACTCAACTCTGCTTCACGTAACCTCCCATGTCCCAGGCTGATTCTCATGACAGAGGCAGGGATCTAAGAAAACGACTAGATACACTTAAGACCTGACACCCTAAGATGACACTGGGCCACTTGAACCTCATATTATTAAGTGAAGGAAAGTCACAAGGCCAGACTACATTCAAGAGGAGAAGCCTGGATGCCCGGGAGATTGAAAATTAGGGCCATTTTTTTGCAATCAGTCTATCACATCCCTCCATAACCCTGACTTTACATCTTCCCACAGAACTACCTACAATCCCTCAAACCCACCGTCTGGTGTCACCTCATCCTCTTGTGTCCACACTTCCCTCCTATCTGGCTTAAATTCAGCGCTTGATCATCATCCTCATTTCCTTGCATTAACCCTCAACTCCATGGCATTCTCTGAAGTGAGATACAGGCTGGGCAAACTCACAGCTCTAGTCAGTGCACCTTTGTGTCGGCTTCAGTCCTGTGTCCCTGTTGCCACAGGCAACTGAGGAATAAATGCACAACACTGACTTGTCTCTGACTTTAAGTTCGAGACCATGAACATCATGAAGGTCTGTAATGCTGCTGCCACTTCCCTAGTGCTTTGATTCTACATCTCCCAGAGAATTATTTCATACCTTCTCTCTCCTCCCACCCCCGATACTAGCTCTCCTATACTCGCTCTCAGCTGGAAACTTCTTTCCTATTCCAGAGAAAGAATGGAAGCACTGAGAAGAGACTTTTCATACTTCGTCTGCCACCTGTCAGACTACTGGAGATGTAGAGATGTTGTAGGAAAGATACATACTCCCACCTGCCTGGGGAAGCCAACCCATCTACTTCCGTATTAGATTCCATTCCCTCTTTTTCTTCTCTTCCATCATCCATTTTCCCTTCCTATACCAGGTCACTCCTACCATCAATAAAGATCATCAGGAAAAAAAATTAAAAATTTCAAAGAATCCTACTTTCCTCTCCAAAGACCTCACATTCTCCTTTTCTCTTTATGGCAAATTCTCAAAAGTTTTATCTGGTCTTTCCATTTCTCCAGTTCGGCCCTCCCATTCTCTCTTTGGGTTCCCGTCTTATTTCACATACAAGAAACAGTTATCACTTCTTTCTTGAAAGCTTCTGTTCACTTATCTGTCTGAACATCACTCTCTTTTTTTAAATACACTCATCTCGAGACCTTTGTGGCTGTTGTTTCCTCTGCCTAAAATTCCCTTCCATCAAATATCAGTATTTCTAGCCACCTACCTCCTTCAAATCTTTGCTCAAATATAATCTTAGGGAGGCATTCCCTAACTACCTTATTTAAAACCTGTATCACATACACACATTCTGGCACTCACCATCTCCTCTTAACTAAATCATATCATTATTTCTATTCATTGTATATATTTCTTTTCTTCTATCTCTCTTTATAAAATGTCAGGTGCCTGACATTTTATATCCCTGAGAACAGAGATATTTTTCTATTGTATTCACTCTGTGTACCAGCATATAGAACAGTGTCTGATAGGGGCACCTGGGTGGCTCAGTCGGTTAAGCGTCCGACTTTGGCTCAGGTCATGATCTCACAGTTCGTGGGTTTGAGCCCCGCATCAGGCTCTGTGCTGCCAGCTAGCTCAGAGCCTGGGGCCTGCTTCGGATTCTGTGTCTCCCTCTCTCTCTGACCCTCCCCTGCTCATGCTGTCTCTCTCTCTCTCTCTCTCTCTCTCAGAAATAAAAAATAAAACATTAAAAAAGTTTTTTAAAAAGAACAGTGTCTGATATAGATCAAGTGCTCAGCAAATATTCATTGAACGAACTTGATGAATTTCAATTATTTCACAACAACTGAGGAGAAGAACAAATGTTTCACAGTGGTTATCATCATGTTCTTAATTTGAAACCTCAATTGTCATTCTGACAACACATGCTAATCTTAACTCACAGATAGCTTTGGTTTAAAACACCATAAAGAAGTTCAGATAAAGATATAAAACCTAGTAAGCATGGTACAGTCCAGGGAGTGGTTCCTAAACTAGAGGATCCTGGGCTTCTCTTTAGACTTGCTCCATCGCAACCTTCAGGGGCAGTGCCAGACAGTCAGAATTTTTATAGAAGGCTTCTAAGAAATGCTGATGACTAGCTGAATTTGGGAACTACTAGTTTTTTCTTTGCCCATATATTTAAAAACTTGGGAAGTACGTTATTATTTTCTTTATAACCAAATGCAAATATTTTCATCATTGTATATTGTGCATTAATTATTTTTCCATTACCTAAAACATTCACAGCTGTTGTTTTGCCGTACATGTCGCTGAATAAGATCACTGTTGTGCTGTCAGACCTTATGTTATCTGTCGGAATGTGTTGACATTTAACATCACCAAAGGAGAAGACTGCATCTTACCACATAGAAAACATGACACATCGGTGCATTATATTTAGGGTAAACTCTATTTCTTTGGTGAGGGTAGTTTTTTCTAAATAGTGGTTGAGTTTTGTGATTTGCTTTCATTGTTTTTAGAAGAGGAAGATAAACTCAAAATTATAAAATGACCTATTCTGCATAAACTAATTGCCAGCACAACTCTTTTGCTTTAACCTCACCCTTCTAATCAACAGGGAGAGTTTAGTTCCAGGTCCTCCTGATGGTTTCCACATCATCGTCTTAGTGAATGGATGAAACGAACCCTGGGCAGAATGAAGAAAACTGGCTTTAGACTTGGGAAGGTGTGTTTACCTTGCCATGTGACCATGATGAACGGTCAGGCATCCAATCCCAGGGCTGAGATACAGACCTGTGCACATACATGTTCTTTAGATCTCAAAAGTAAAACTGCTTTCTCTTTAGAGAGAATGGCAAAATCGCCAATAAACTGAAACACAGTGATTCTACCTTCCTTTCCTTCCTTTTGGAACCTTTTTATCAGCGAAACTCCTAGGAAATAATAGTCTCAGGGACAGAATCGATTTTAAAATATAATATAAAAATAACAAAAACAACTGGAACTTTTTGAGAGCTTACTATGTACTCAGCACAATAGTTAATATTTTAAATACATTATCTCATCAAATCCTATAAGATAGATATTATTTCATTATTGTTGGTGTCTCCATTTTCCCGTGGAAGAAACTGAGGCATAGCCAGATAATCACTTGCCTGAGCTCATACAACCCATAAGTGACTGATCCAAGACTCTGCTTCAGACCTGTTTGACTGCAAGGCTATCAATCACTTGGCTAAATTTCTTTGCTGTGATGTAAAGGTAATCAAGGACTTTGTAGGTTTCAAAATATTTTTCTTAAAGAGATATTATCCTGAAAATTGAGAAGAAGACTAATTCTTCTTTACTCAACTTGGGTCCACTTCAAGAGAAATGCCAAGTATCTGGGAGCACAGAGAGGAAAGGGGGCTTTAAAGAAAAAACAGACCACAGCTATAAAGAGTCAGATGGCCAACATCTGGACAGCTTGTGGTGGAGCGGAATTTGCTGCTGTGTGAATTACAAAGGTATGACAAATCTTATACTCTGTTCTAATTTGGCTCAGCCTGCTTGCCTTCAGTTTTTCCGGCACAGCTCCTCACATTTGAACTAAAATGCCCTCTCATGAAGCAGTGTATTGCTGAGGATTATCATGCCGACTTTCTGTTTTGTTTTCCACCTCACTTTGTTTATGTGCTGCAGGGGAGGGATCTCATAATGTTTGATGGCTCTTTCCACCATATTCTCTACCCTGTGCATAGAATGCCCCTTTGCATAAACCTTTGCAGTTGTACAGGGATTTGTTCTTTGACTCTGGTTCTCCAGGACACTTACAGGAGTCTCCTTTTGCTTACCTCTTCGGATAGTCATGGACTGAGGGGCTCTCTGTGAGACTTTTTACACATATTGCTTCTTCAGCAATAGCTCCCCTTACATTCAAATGCATCAGGACAGATTTCTGTTGGCAATGTGAGGTTTCAAAGCAGATTTTAAACTCTATCAAAGCTTATTATTATTATTATTATTATTGCTTTTAATGCCTACATAGGAAATAATTCATGTTGTGATGTGGCAGGAAACATGGCTGCTAAAACAGTAATATTGAATCACATAGGAAGGGCCAGACAGTGAAGTGGGTGCTTTCCATGTACTACAACATGCTATTCACACAACCATGAGGCAGTTCTATAGATAAGATAGCTCTTACTCTCTACATCTTACTGACATGGAAAGCAAGGCATAGAGAGGTAAATTTAGCTCAGGTCACATAACTCTGGAGTGGCACAGACACAATTAAACCTCAAGTATGTCTTATTTGAAAGTCATCATTTTTAGCTATTTATATTACATGGACATTAGAAGAGATCAATTTGCACTATGCTGGATCAGTACTGGGTTAACTCTTTGGGAATTTGGAGATATGTAATAAGGAAAAACAGGAAGTGATGTAATAAATGGCCCATTTCTTCCTCAATGTATGAAAAATAACACAGAAGAAAGCAACATACTTAAAAGACAGGAGACAAGAGGCTCTAATCCCGATACTATTGGACAAAATTTCTATGCATATGAATTAGGAAAATTGTTTCACTTCTCACGGGCCAGGCCTCCTCATTAAATGAGCTTCAGTTCTCCTCTCGATCTAAGATTATAACTGACTATATAATTACTGTGATAGTATTCTGTTTATAGACATGTGACCCAAAATTCCTTTTATCCAAACGTTAAACTCTTTTCCAATATCCTCCAAGATTCCTCACTTCCTAAAGTTATTTATAACATCATGTTCATGTTTGTACTGGGACTCTATTCTGAATGGCACACTCTGAGTCATCATCACTGTTCCATTTTGTGCTGGAAAGTTTGTCTTATATAAACTTTGCTTTCAGAGCTAGTTTGCAACTTCTTTCCCAAGAGGATACTGCTTTTTCTCTCAACGAAAGAAACTTTGGACCAAAAAGTAATGGCATGTGTAGTTTTGTCATCTCTCACCATCTAAGTACCTTCTGCAACTGGGTATAATTATTCACCGATTGGGGTGCCTGGGTGGCTCAGTCGATTAAGCATCTGACTTCAGCTCAGGTCATGATCTTACAGATTTTGAGTTTGAGCCCCGCGTTGGGCTCTGTGCTAACAGCTAGGAGCCTGGAGCCTGATTCAGATTCTGTGTCTCCCTTTCTCTCTCCCCCTCCCCTGCTTTCATTCTCTCTCTCTCTGTCTCTCTCTCTGTCTCTCTCTCTCTCTCAAAAATAATTAACATTAAAAATTTAAAATAAAATTATTCACTGATCACCAGTCCTGAGTCAACCCACTATCAGGTTTGTAACGACCAGCCTGGGTTGCAGAGGTGGCCAGGCTGAGGGTTCAGCAGCAGTCTTAACCTTGCTATGGAATTCTAGAGGCCTCTCCAGGGACCTCCAAAATCCTTCTATTCCTAAATTATTTTTCAGCAAAGTAGAAGNATGCTGAGAAGAAGTAAAAGGTAAACCGCTTGAGGCGTCCAACTATTGAGGTATGGGGTTATGATAAAAGCAATGAAATCCTTCCCTACAGATAATCAAAAAGTTTAAAGAAGGTGAAGAATCAAGTAGAGGAACAAGGAAACTACAGGCTGCCGTCACTTCCAAAGTCCTTTTAATGTCCTAGCACAAAAATGGATGTGATTGTACAAGCAATGTGGGGGGAAAAGCCCATCTCCAATACTTAAGGAGACTTTAATAATAATAAAAAAAAAATGCAGTGAGAAAAATATGTAAGTAAAATCAACTTATATGAGGACTTTTATTAAAAATAACAAATGACCCTAAGTCTCTAATGCCCATTACATCTTTCTAAAATCTAAATGTTGAATCTTTCTTGAATCTTATGTTCTTAATGTAAACGCACATCTTCATTTTGCCCGCACTAAAAACTTTACGATAACAGTGTATGGATGCTATTTTTTCTAGTTGGTTTTAATATTATGTTTGAAATTATTTATGTCACAAAATGGATATCTGGACTTTAGTTAAAAATGTAATTCCCTATAATAACACAGAAAAATTCAAGTCTGACCTCCATTATTTAGATTTAGATGCCAGTATCTAAAACCGTGGTCCACTGTAACTCGGAAAAAGTATCTGCCAGAGTCCCACTCTGGCGGGGTCATTAAGGATGGACGTGTCGGTGAGGGAGGGATGAGAAAGGCACGAGATTCTTTCTGGTCAGCAGCCAGGCCTCTATGCACTGTCTGAGACTCCATTTAATTTTATGATTTAGTGTTTGGAGGACTGCACGGGAGTGGCATTCTGATGATAAATCCTTTTATCAGTAAAGACTTTCCAGAACATTGATATGCAAAAGGATGGGGAGGAGCCCAGAGGTGGCATTAGCAAGGCAAAAGTTAGCTCATCGCTTAATGGGAGGTATAAGAAAAACAGGTCTTTCAAGAATGCAATGTTGCGCCCATGACCACAAAAGAAGAAGTTCCTTTAGTAAGTTTCTTCGCAAAGTGCAATCAGCATATCAAAGCCAGAATGAGTCACTCCTAATATCAATTGACAAGGTGACTTGGGGGTTGGTACTCAAGCCAAAATAATTGGGTGCGGGTGGATATCAGAGTCAAGCGTCCTTACAACTTACCTTCACCTCATAAGGAGTTTTCTCAACTTAGGAGTTCAGAAATGGCTCCCAACAAGTTTCTATCAATAATTCAAAATAAAGGGGTATCTGCTTGCCTGAGTCAGAAGAGTGTGCATCACTTGATCTTGGGGTTGTGAGTTTGAGCCCCACGTCAGGTGTAGAGATTATTAAACAACAACAACAATAACCAAAACCAGTAAGAATAATAATTCAAGATGCAATGTATCAATAATATTTTAATATGTGGATAAGTACACAAAAATATTGTACAAACATATTTCTCTCATTCCCTCTATCTATATACATGTCAAGCAATTATAGGTGTCATTTCTTTAAGATGGTGGAATTCTTTTTTTCTCTTCTTTGCTTTTGTGCATTATACTAACTTTCCAAAATAGACAACTATTATTTTTATAATGAGAAAATGGTTATTTTTTAAGCATTTTAAAATTACATTTCATTTGTCATCTTAGTAAGCTATCTTAATGTTTGTTACCTAAATTATATTTTACATATTGAAATACTGTGTAAACTGGTGAAGGTGAATACATTTGCTGACAGAATATCTAAATATCAGACACAGTTACTAAACAGAGAAAATGTATTTCTGAAGATTAATAATATGAAACAATGCAAAGGAAATGACAATTTTGTCGTAGCTCTCTCTTTTTTTAAGTTTATTTTGAGAGAGAGAGAGAGCAGTGGAGGAGCAGAGAGAGAGAGAGAGAGAGAGTGGGACAGAGAATCCCAAATAGGCTCCACTGTCCACACTGAGCTGGACACGGACTTGAACTCATTACCATCTCACTACCTTGAGATTACGACCTAAGTCCAAATTAAGAGTGAGAGGCGTAATCAACTGAGCTACCAAGGTACCTTTTTCCTAGCTCTTTTGATGAGGATTTATTATTAATAGATAGATATCTAGATACAAAGATATCTATAAACAGTGAGGCTTAAGAAAATAAAAGGCAAAAAAGATATGCTGGAATTTTAGAATTATTCTTCCTGTAAAAATAGGGCTCAGAGGACCTTTAAGGTCTTTTTCAACTCTAGTCTTGTCAGTTTATGTGACCCTTGAACAACACAGGCTTGAACTGCATGGGTCCATCTCTAAGTGGATTTTTTTCAATAAATACAATATGATACTATAAATATATTTTCTCTTCCCTATGGTTTTCTTAATAACATATAATTTTCTCTATTCTACTTTATTTAAAGAACACAATGTATAATACATATAACAAACAAAATATATTCATCAACTGTTTCTGTTATCAGAAGGGCTCTGGTCCGCTGTGGTCTATTAGTAGTTGAGTTTTGGGAGAATCAAGTTATATGCAGATTCTCCACTAGGTCAGTGGGGAGGGTGGGTTTCTCTAAGCCTCCGCCTCATCCAGGAGGGTCAATTGTACATGACCTGAGATTCAAATTCAGTTTATTTACAGGCTCATCAGCCTAATAAGGAAGCAAGTTCTGAAAATATGCAATTGAATGCCATTAACTCATTTTTGCTATTTATACTTCAACTTGTGAAATAAATGTAATTAGTGTTGTTATACCCAGATCGCAGGATCCTCAACGACCAGAGACCACCGGGGAGACCGAGTCACGCATGCAAAGGCAAAGGGCTTTATTACCGGCTCGAGCTCGGGCTCACAGACTTCACCAGAGCCGTGAATCCGTGCTGAGAGCCCCGAACAAGTGCAGAGCAGGGTTTTTATGGAGTTTGAGAGGGGGGAGTTACAGAAGTTGTGACATGGGAACAGTGATCCAATCATAATTATTCAACATTATTGACAGCGGGTTTAACCATACACATTGTCTAGAGTATTTGTTACTTTGGGCGGGATCCAATGACAACATTTAGAGTACCTTTAAATTCAACCAATCACAGAGCGAGCCTAGGGTCTTGTTCGGCGACTAACAGGTTAACTTTAACATTAGGTAACCGGGTCCTATCTATAGTTTCTATCTCCAGGCCTCTCCCTTAACAATGTGGAGGGTGGTCGCTGGCCTTTCCTGATTGGGTGTTGCAAAGGTGGTTTCTCCTGCCTTGGGCAATGTGTAACTGCCTGATGGTTTCGGGGAGGCCGAAACTCAGGCCTTCTAGTTTAGAGGGGAAACTTAAAGCCTGTCATGGAGTCATTTTGGTTTAGACGTTTAGACTTGTGGCCTTACAGTGTTTTTAATACTTAAGAAATCATCTGTCAAAGATTTTTCAAAATGCATTTTGGGGGCAAAATAATTTTCTCTCTACTTTTCTATATTTTTTTAAGTTTATTACTTTTGAGAGAGAGACAGAGAGACAGAGAGAGAACGAGAGAAAAGAGCACAGGCAGGGGAGGACAGAGAGAGGGAGAGAGAGAATCCCAAGCAGGCTCAGTGCTGTCAGCCCGAGTCCAACATGGGGCTCGATTTCACAAACCATGAGATCATGACCTGAGCCAAAATCAAGAGCTGGACGCTTAACCAACTGAGCCATCCAGGCACCCCTCTACTCTTCTAGGTTCCTGGCTGAGACACCCTTGTAATAAAAATGTAGATTAATAGGAAAACAAACAAAGTAACAAGCAGGTTTAAAACATGTATTCCTCCCTGTATAGACCCAGGAAAAATGAATTAACACTCTGAAATAGCCCAGACCATTACCTTAAATACCACCCTCAGCAAAAGACAAAATAAAAGTGTTAGGTGTTGAGGAGCCACTTCTGGGAGGTTACCAGGAAAGAACGGTGAACAGAGGTGTGCGGATAGGTGCCTTCTCCATTGGCAAATTTCTAGAGAGTTAGTCATTCCCCTCTCCCCAGAACACAGAGGGAGACACCCTTACTTACAATTGCAGATTTCCCTTATAAATGCAAGTGTCTCTTAACAAAAGACTAACTTCTACTCAGTTTTCAAAGCTTTGCCTGTGTCTGTTGCTTCTTAAAAATAATCAGACTAAAATAATCCTTTTGCCAAAGAGGCACATTTTGGGGCACAAATTCTGGTCCCTTTCATACTGAAAAGCCGAATGAAGATATCACAATCTATAACTTCATTAAAAAAAAAAAAAAGCATTGTGAGGGGTGCCTTGTTGGCTCAGTCGGAGGAGCATGTGACTCGATTTGAGGCCCTAAGTTTGAGCCCCATGATGGGTGTAGAGATTATTAAAAAAATAAATAAACTTAAAAATAGTCACAGTGGAAATAGTCCAGGAAAGTAAAATGACCCAATTGAGTCGGTGGCTTCCTATGAAGACTGGCTAAAAAGGCTGTGGTCCCTTATGCAGTGATAATTAATGCTGAAGCTCAAGACTGAAAAAAGAAAAATAACAAATACTTGAAATTTGACCAATATAGCAAGAGACATAAAATAAGAGAAAATTCTATTTATCTGAAAGAATAAAATGCAGTTTGTTATTCAACAGACTCTATAAATTGAAAATTTAAATATAGTTTTGCCATGTTTTATAAAAGCAATAGACATTTTTAAAAAGTTATAAATTAAATTTTGGTTAATAGCATCATGTTAAAAGTAGTGGGTGGGGGCTCACTATTTAAAGTTAAACTTGCCTTACTTTTCCAAAGACTCACTCTTTTTAAAAATTGCTAATTTTTCAAGTGTTACATTTTGTATATTAGCATCTCACAGTGAGGCATTATTACAGATTTAGATTTCGTGTCACAGTTGGTTCTTAATAGGTTATAAAGAATAGTTTGGGATAATTTTTTTAACTTTTGAATTTAGCTTTCTTTGGAGACTTTTGTGCTCTCCCAGAATATCCCCTGAGCTCTACATTATTAAAGACACCACTGTCCTGAACCAGGATGGCATTTACAATTCTTACTGTCTAGTTTAATTCTCAGCTCTATTATTTCCATGAAAAGAAAGAAGAAAAAAACAGCCAATGGAGATGCTTACAATAAGCAGATTATCTTCTCCCCAGTTAATTTTGTAACGTAGGATGCTTTTGCATCACCACAAATATGGAAATGAAAGAATAGGTGCTCGACCTCTTACTGTACATGCCAGTCCGTGTGAAAGAGATTCGGCCAATTCACATCACTTCAAATGGAGGATTATTTTAGATACGTACATTTATTACCTTTTCTAAAATGTCAAAATTGTAAATATTTCCAAAAATACTCTGGGCCAGGCGCCATGCAGTTTACTGCTTCAAACTTCCTAAAAGCACCAGGAGATGAGTCAGTATCACTTTCCTGGAGCAGAAAACCAAGACTTAGAATTGTTAGGTCCATACTGCTGAAACATGGCTGAAGTGGGTTTATCGGTCTTCTGAAGTCGTGCTATTTCTGAAAATGTTTTCTTTAGACCTGCTGGATAAAAACCTCCTGGTTTGCCTTCAATGTTTAAAATACAGATTCCTGATCTCCCCTCAACCACCCCTACACCCCAAATTCTTAGTCTGTCTGGCCTGAGGCTCAGGAATCTACAATTTTACACTGCACTTTCTCCTTTGATCTCTTGGCTTCGTAAACTCAGGTATATGGATCACCCCTTTTTTCCTTGCATCTTCTCCTCATTTTGCTCACGTTGGGTCCTGTAACTATTTCTACCCCATTGCCAAACAGGCAGTTTAGGTGGGAGCACTCCTGTTTTTGAGCTGATATGAACATTGCTCCAGAAAAAAAGTATGGCCACCCATTGTCCTATAAGAACCACCCCCAAATAGGTGACAATGACCTGGTACCAGTATCTCTGAGAAAAAATGAGATTCATGTTTTGTAAGAATATGGAAAAGAAACTGCTTTTAATCCTTCTTTTGTTCTCCCATGGGCATCAAGCTTCCCTGCATTTGGCAGATTGCAGCGAGCCTGACTTGCACAAAGGTGAAAATCTCTTCAGCTGCTCTGCTGATCTCAGAGTGCTAGGACTGATTTTTCTTGCTTATGTTTTTACCTCCTGGCTCTTGGTGAACTTAAAAGACATACATTGTGCACGACGAAGATTTTCAAACACTAAGTGTCTCGCATGAAAACAGAGACTGAGACTTTCTTGTCGGGGAGTAGGAAATAGGTAGAAGTGATACAACAACAAAATGTGACCCGATAATGTAGCAAACTGTCACTCTGATGCTGAGGAAGGCAAAATAAGGAAAATCTTGGAGGCAGTAAGATAAGCCTTATTGGTGAATATAGCAGGCTTCTACAGGTGGAAAGATGCCAGGGCCATCAGAACCGGGGAAACCAGCATAAGCAAAGCCATAGGGTGGAAAGGGAGGCATATGGTGTAGACAGTGGATGTAACCAAGTGGACTTGGCTGTAGAATAGTAATGTATGAGGTCAGATACATCAGCATGCTTATGGAAGCGTCCATCTAGGTAGCTGTTCAGAGCAGGCTGTTCCTTGACCTCTTGTGTGGAAAAACTATTTGTCAAATCCTTGAGCATCTGAGATCACCAAAGGAATCCATCAAGAAGATGCTGGAAGAGTGTGGTGGAAGAGGCTTCCATTCCAAATACATTCTTTTCTCAGGCATGATTCCTGATAAATCAAAAGACTGGAGCCTGGGGAATGTGGATCCAGTTTTTTTAAAGGCTTTTCAGTTGACCATGAATCATGATTTACCAGTTGATGACCACTCACTGAATGCTCACTTCTTAACAATGTTACAGAGTGTGTCCTAATCTAAAAATGAATGCCTTTATAGTACTGTCAATTTCTGGTACTATTNGGACTGGAGCCAGGGGAATGTGGATCCAATTTTTTTTAAAGGCTTTTCAGTTGACCATGAATCATGATTTACCAGTTGATGACCACTCACTGAATGCTCACTTCTTAACAATGTTACAGAGTGTGTCCTAATCTAAAAATGAATGCCTTTATAGTACTGTCAATTTCTGGTACTATTGAAATTTCTAGTGGAAACTCATTAGCCAGGTTTTTCATCTATGCTTAATGAAATGTTGAAAGGTCCTCTCTACCATATAATCTGTATGATTCCCTTTGTATCTTTTCCCGGAGATGTTATCACCAACAAAAAATTTGGTCTACATCTGTGGTAAAATAAGGTAAACTTAACTTTTTAAAACCTATTTCCAATCTTTAGAAAAAATAAAAAAGGTACATCTAACTAGTCACATACTATTCCTTTTTTTTTTTTTAAGTTTATTTACTTATTTTGAGAGAAAGATAGAGCGAGCATGAGCATGGGGAGGAGCAGGGACCCCGTTAACACAGAGCCTGACGTGGAGCTTGAATTTACAAACCATGAGATCATGATCTGAGCCAAAATCAAGAATCATACTTAAACCACTGAGCCACACAGGGGCCTCAGTGACATCCTATTTTTTCAACAGAAATCTAATATTATTATCAGTTAGTGGGTAGCTATATTTCTCAGTTAAAGATGACTTTCTATGAAGAGGCACCTGGGTGGCTTAGTCAGTTAAGCGTCCGACTTTCGCTTAGGTCATGATCTCGTGGTTCGTGGGTTCGAGCCCCGTGTCTGGCTCTGTGCTGACAGCCAGCTAAGAGCCTGAAGCTTGTTTCAGATTCTGTGTCTCCCTCTCTCCCTGGCCCTCCCCTGCTTATGCTGTCTCTCTCTCTCCTAGAAATAAATAAAAATATTAAAAAAAAAAAGATGACTTTCTATGAAGCTTCTATAATCAGATTCATGCAGAACCCATTTAATTCAAGCCAGCATAGCACAGTCCCAAATCACTCATCATTCTTTTTACAGAGCTGATATATTCTTACCTCCCAGTTGTAAGATTTAATTAGCACCATGCTCATTATTTTTNAGGCACCCCGCACCATGCTCATTATTGATGGTATAATTAATATACTCTTTGCTCAGGTCACAACCTTTGTCTTTCAGTGAAATAATTTATTCAGTACACAAATTTGAAAGTATACTTTTCTCAATGCTCGTGCAAGTACCTATGGACATGTTGGAAGCCATGGAACAGGCTTGGAACAGCCATGGAAGGACTAGAAGGTGAGAAGGGGATTGGACATTGGAGTACATGACCATGATGAGATACATCAAAACAAGAATTAGCAAGCTTCCAAAATTGATATGTCTTACGCAAGCCAATTCTGTTGATACTTGGAAATAGCATCCAATTAAAGTAGGATGAGCAGACAAGAGTGTGTACGATGGACTAGAGTGCTGGTGACCATTTCCCTTGGGTTCCTTACATTTCTGCATGTCTTACAAGCACACGAACCAACTGCCTTTGTTTGAGACTACCGTTTCAAAGATGTTTCATAGCAAACATCTTTGGAAGGGAGAGATGATGCTTCCCTCCAGAGCAGGGGCAGACATACTGACTCCTCAGTATAAAAGATATGGGTTCCATAAGCTTAGGGCTCCTACTCCAACCCAATGAGTGTGCAGGTGTCATCTGGCCCTTTTCACATCTTCCTGTGGGAATGAGAGTTCAGGGAGGTTCAGGGAAGGTGGAGCCATAAAATGCAGATACTTTGGCTACTGCTAATGCTGTGAGTAATGAAGTCCTTCGTCTCTGACCTACAAGTCTCGTGTTTTCTACCAGCATCTGTGTAAGTGGCAGGCTAACTTGTTACCATGCAAGTAGGGTAAAATCTTGGGACCTTCCCAATTCTTAACATAAAGTAGTCCTTTAACTCTCATGAGCAAAAGAAGCCCTTTGATGTGATTGTCATTTGCAAGAACGAAAGGAGGTGTTTTGGCAGGTCGCTCAAGTGAAGACTAAAGTCTGATATTTAAAAAGTACTTTCTGTGTTTAATGCTTGCATGAGACTTAAAATTCAGGATCAATGCTATCTTTGATAAATAAGCCTCAGGATGCCAATTCTGTAACAAGAAGATCAGTTTTAACTCTAAGGCACAATCTGGTCTCTGGCTGTTGTAGCCAGATATCGCAAACTCTTCTACTTTGCCACCTTCTCTATGGAGGATAAATACTAATTTCCTTGCTTTTCTCAAAACCAGAAGTTATGGCCAATAAGATAAAACTGGAAGTCTGATGGGGACTTTAGAAAGGCATTTGGGTTTTTTTCTATTATTAACAGAAGCAAATATAACAAGAGCCGTACTCTTTTCCTTCCTTGAACAGAGACGTCATGTTGGAAGCTGCTGGGGAAGGCATCTCTCGACGTGGAGGAAAATCCATGAGAATCTAAGAGATCATTAACTGACCTCTCAGCCAACTGGCCAACAGCAACATTGTAGAAACAACAAATTCTCATTTATTTAGGTCATTGGAAGTTGGTTTTTCTCATACATGCAGATGAGGGATTTCTAACTACGATTCTCTTCTAGTTCTTTTTGCCTGTAAAAGAGATAACAGACTTGCTTGCCATGCTCTGTGAGGTTTATGCTTTGCTTGGAAATCCAACAGCTGATTCAGCAGACATGTGCTGCAAATGAATTTCATTTGTTCCAACATTTTTTAACGAAAGCCAGAAAAAGACCAATGAGATAAAATTTATATTCCATTGCCACTAAAATATCCCATATGATGGATAACTATTCAAATGCTTAAAAGTAGAATGAGTTGGTAAGAGTTTTAGGAAATAAAGCAAATTTGAAAAAGGACCTGTGAATATTTACAACAAGAATTCTGAGGAAAGGGGGGGAGAATCAACAAAAGCAGGAAAAGAGATAGAAAGAGAGCAAATCTTGGTAGCTTTAAGAAGTATGGTAGGCCAAAAAATACCACCACTGAATTCCAAAGATATTCACATCAAATCTCTGGAACCTATGAATATTACCTTCTATTATAAATGATAGTAGGTTAAGGATCATGAAGAATGCCCTTATCAAATAGAGAAGGGGGACTGTACACAAACCCACAGAGAAGAAGTGATGTGAAGACAGAGGCAGGGATTAGAGTGATGGGGCCACAAGCCAAAGAGCACTAAGCAGTGTTGGGCAGCCACTAGCAGCTACAAGACGCAAGGAATAGACTCTTTCTAGAACCTGCAAGAGAATGCAGCCCTGCCAATACTTCAGTTGCAGACTTCTGGCCCCCAGAACTGGGAGAGAATGGATGTTTGTTGCTTCAAGTTACCAAGTCTGTGGTAATTCATTATGGCAGCTCTGGGAACTGATACAAGGAGTTAACTGAAGGGTCAGTGTATGATAAAGGAATCTCCTGGCAACACATTGAGCAAATAAATAATTCCACTTGTTTTAGCAAATGTTTACTGAGAAATGACTATGTGATGCCCCAGGTTAGAGGTTTTAAGGTGAATAAAAAATTCTTGCCTTTGGGAGATCTCAATATAGTGAGAGAAGACAACATTTACATAGATAATTGTAATATGAGGCAGATATGATAAATTCTTCATTAGTAATACAAATGAAGTCTTCTAGGGATGTGAAATAATTTCTGTCATTTGGAGATCCAGGAAGCCGTAGTGGCCATTTTAGAAGATGGTAGGGTTTGGAATGGACTTTGAAAGAATGGACACTGGAGAAGAAGGACCCAAGGGCAAAAAACAAATCTGGAGTAAAAACAAAGAGAGAAACCTGCACAGGAGAGATATACAACTCCTCTGGCTAGAACATACAATTGTGGGGATCTCTGAACGTCATACGAGGAATGTAGTTTCTTCTGTGTGCAGTAGGGAGTCATGGCAAGTGTTTCAGCAGGAGCACAGTATGATCACTCAGTCCTCTGTTTACACTGAGAACCCTGGTGGCAGCATATGGGACAGACTGGGCAGAGGGTATGAAGAAATAGTAGGCTGGAGAGCTGAGAAGCAGGGAGATAAGTTAAGAGCCTATTGTAATCATCTGGAAAAGGGCCAAAATGCCTGAACAAAGCTGCGACACTGGTAATAAAAAGGAGAAGATAAATTCAAGGAACATAGCAGAAGTAGAGTTCTTGGAACAGTTCTGAGTGAACATGGATGGAAAGAAAGGGAAGAGTGAAACATTTTCAACCGTGAGGAGCTGGTGTTCTATTGTCTATCACTGCATAACAAACCATCCCAAAACTTGATGGCTCAAGGAAAGAACCAACTAATTATGCTATTTTGGAAAGTCATTGCTGCAAACAAGCCACCCCAAATTCAATGTCACAAAACAAGTATTATATTGTACTGCTAGATTATGTGTACTACTAGATGATGTACCACTAATTTTTTTTTTTCATTTTTGCTCAGTGCTGTATTGAACCAAGGCCTGAACGGATAATTCACCAGTGCCTTCAAGCACAGCCCTCCACACATCCTGAGATTTGGAATCCAGGCGTGGCTCTGTCCTTGGCTTTGCTGTTTCCATGACATTTTGTCTTGACTATTTCTAAGTCTTCGAGCATAGAGGTTTTATCTCCACAGACAGACACACATATACTACTGCCACAGGCTGTCATGCTCACTGAAATGCTTCCACTCAGTAGTTTGTGTTGCAGGGCATTAAGCATCCACAGCTATCCATCCATCTCATCCATCCATTTGTCCATCTATCCATCCACAGCAAGATGGCAGGATTTTAGACAGGGCACAGTGGGGATGGCTCGTCTCTGTTCTATAATGTCTGTTATGTAATGGGAAGTCTCTAATGTCTGGCGGTGACTTGGACAGCTAGACCCAGAGCTATTTGGAGTCTTATTTATTCATATATCTGCCATTTAGGCTAGGATGACTCAAAGCTGGACTCAGCTGGAAAGGTTGGCCACAGCACCTACATGTAGCCTCTTCATGTGGCCTAGCTCCTCTCAGCATGCTGGCCGGACGTTGAGAGGAAGAATCCCTAAAGGGAGCATCTGGAGAGCACAAGACCAAGGCGGATGCTACATGATGTTTCATAACCTAGCCTCAGAAGTCACAGAGCAACATTTCTTCTGTACTCAATTGATAACACACTTGAAAGCCTGTACAGATTCAAGGGCAGGGGACTTAGATCCCACCACTCTATAAGGGGAAGGCCAGTGCAGTAGAGCATCTAGAATGGAAAGTTTTGTTGTAGTCATGTTTGGAAGACACAATTGGCCACACTCGTGATCTGTGGGTCAAGAATTCAAACGGTACAGTAGGGATGGCCTATCCCTACTCCACGATGTCTGGAGCTTCAGCCAAAATGAGTTAAATGATGGGGGTTGACTTGATGCCTGGGAGCTAGAATCATCTGGAAGTGTCTTTACTCTCATGTCTGGCACCTAGTCTAGTGTGACTAATGGCTGGAGCTTATGGTGCCTCTCTGTCTCTGGCTTTCCTTGGAGGCTCTCCACGTGGCCTCTCCATGGTTGTCTCAGGAAAGTCAGACTTTTTACATTGTGCCTCAGGGCTCTAAGAGCAAGGGTTCCAACATAGTAAGGAAGAATTTCATGGCCTTTTATGAGACTTGGAAGTCACATTCCATCACTTTCACTGTACTCTGTTGGTCCATGCAGGTTAAGGCTATGCAATTTACAGTGTGGGGACATAAACCTACCCCTCAATGGGAGGAGCATCACAGAATTTGAGTCTCTATTTAAAAATGGCCACACTAGAAAAATGGTTCTATTACTAATCAAAGTCAAAGATACATATAAGTTTAGGTGATGGGATTTGTTTTATCAATATATATTTGTGATATCTAGTTGAATCTTGGCAATATGAATCTGAAGTTCAAGAGTCACTCCCTGAGAAATAATAAATTCATGAGTTAATTAAACAATGAGAAAATTAAGTGAGTAAATTAAAAATCAGTAAATTAAAATTCAGTGAGAAGGGGCCAAAGAACCCAGACCCGGGTGTAGTGGATTCTGTTGGTTATTCATCCAATGTTCATCCCCAACCCTTTTCTTTTGAGGGAATATCCAGTTTTCTCATGGGCTTCATCCTGGATCCAGGGTTAGAGCCTAACTTGTCTGAACCATCCCTGGGAGTTCTGTTCTCACTGTCACTGACTGGGTTTGTGATATCATTCTTGTCAGGAGACATGAGGAAAAGTTTGCTGGGGCCTTCTAGGAAGGATTTCCTCACTTTCTCTATAGAGGGAGGGAGAGACTGTCCTTTTTCTCCCCCTTTATGTCTAATCATGTCTGAGGATCTGAGAGTAGGCAGAGAAGAAGCATGGCCAAGAAGATTCTGAATGATCATTTCACAGCTCCGGGCTGCACGTTTTGTGAAATAACAAATATTTGTTATTTAAGTCAGATTGAGTTGAGGTTTTCTGATACTTTGAACTAAAATAATCCAACCTAGATACGATCCCTGCTAATATTCCCAAACTCCAAAATTTCCAGGATATACCTCAACTTTGGCTCTAAAATAGAAAAGTTAAGATAATCCAGTTAAAAATAATTTTGGAAACAGTTAGCATTATTTACTTAGTATTATTTAATTACAGATTTCGTAACAATAGCTCTATGATATAGTATTTGACACATACTTTAACACATGTCATTTGCTCCTTACATCTTTTGGAAATAGACAGTGGGCATTTCTTTCATTTCCAAATGAAGTAAATGAATATTCTGCCTAAATCTTTGTGAAAAATAGAAAGGATTTAAATAATAAATCTTATTCTACTTGTCACATTTCACTTTGCTTTGTAGATAGTACCTGTTCACTGCATATTTGCATATCTTAAATTTATAGCAGTTACTAAGATAATTTTGAAGGGAAAAAGTAATGATTATGTTTAAACACTAGCCAATATAAAATACTCTGGCAAGGTTTTACCCATGGACAGGCAAAGAATTGCAAGGTTTGTTTATATTAAATGCTCAGTCAGCTTGAAAAATGGTGGCAGACTTATTTAGTGCTTAGTAACCCTTATGCTTTATGGGAAGAGGTCAGAGAAAGAGGAGGAAGTTCAAGACATTATTCTTTGAGTCTAGCATAGTACCAGGAGCACCAGTGAGCCTATCTTATTATTTCACTGACGATAAATTTAAGTGCTGGGCTGTGTCCCATGAAATGAGCATTTAGGAGCATGTTATCCATTTTAAATCATCTGTTTATGATGGCTCTTTCCTTCACTGTTACAGATATTAATTGTAAAGGTAAACATTAGTTTTAATGGCTAGATCTTCCTTTACCATTTTTCTTAGTCAAACTCCATCAAATTTGACAAGGAAACTTTTACAAAAACATATTGTTTTATCATGTCTGCTAAATTAGCTTGTTGCTGTATATTCACTTAAAAGATTGCTTTAACTGTTACACCAACAGTCAAAAACAGATGGGATTGCTGCAAGATGGTGCAGAGAGAGAAGCTCTTGGGACATAAACTGATTTTGTTGTCTTAATGAGACCTATTTGGGAATAGTTCTTTTTTCATGTCCTTGCCACAAAGGAGAATGATTTTTTTTTCTGTTTACAAAAAAGTGGAAATTCTTAAACCAAAACAATATTCTCTAGTGGAAAGGTGTTATACAAATCTTAAAAAAAAATAATTACTCAAAATGTATGTTCATACTACCAGAAGTCTATATGGATCTTGAAAGGAAAGTTGCTCTCCTTCAGCAATACTTTTACAAGCATTTGCAAATATTTTTTATGGAAAAAAAGGAATAAGAAGTTTGAGACGCAGAAAAGATTGCAAATGAGAGAAAAAACTGAAAAGAACAGGAATACAAAAAGTGTCATTTCCTCCCAATGCTCAGTGACTTTGGGTGGTCTCTGTCTTCATATTTTTAATAACTCAGTATCAAGGCCATGCAGAGTTTGAGACTAGGCTCCTGACTCTAGAAATCATTTATTCATTCATTAAATATTATATGCCAGGCATTGCAGTAGTTGAGCAAAAATGGACACTGCCCCAATCTCATTGAGCTTATAGTCAAGAAACTAAACACAAAAACGGCATGAGTCTACTGCGTCACACTTTGCTATAAAATTCCATGAAACTTTTGTTTTGGTTTTGATTTTACCTCTTTGAGCCATAATATCTACCATCTGGATTGTTTTTATAGATTTCCGTTCTTTTCATTTTCTCCATTGCCTCTCATTTCTTATTTTCCACCCATAGTCAAATCTTGTAAATATACTGTTAGTATTTGTCTCATCAGGATATTCATTTTCTGCCTAGGTATCCATCTGAGAGCTATTCCTCACTTGATCTTCCAACGAGTAGGCATTAGGGTAAAGATCATTCCCAAATAAAGCAGCTGAAAAACACCAGGGAATATTTCAACTTGGGATTCCGTGCCTTCCTGTTTTACAACTTTATCCCACCCTTCATTTTATTTTAAATGTTTGAGAATAAAAGAGCAGCTATGGGTACCATCTGCTTAAATCCCTCTACCTTGTCCAGATCATTAATGAAGACAATAAAAAATAGTTCTCATGAGAAAATAAACCATTATTAAGAGGAAATCAGTATATATACACCATTTTCTACTTCCTACGAGCAACATATTTTGGATGTAATAAATGTCTTATTTTCACTTAAAAATAGATATTTCATGCACACTAGACATGAAAGGCTATATGCAGTATTTCATAATAGATTCTGCTTTCAAGGACCATGGCTTTTAGTGTAGAAGTTAAGACATACACAAGACTATAACAACATGATGTAAAATGATGTGGGCATGGAGAGAAAGAGTTTTATATATTCATTTATGTGGTGCTTGTTGTGTGCCAGGCGCTCTGCTAGGCACTTTGTATACAAAGGTGGATCAGACATGGTCCTTCAGAGGTCTGCGATAGCTGAAGTGGATGCAAGGTGAGTTACCTAAGGCTTATAGATAGCATTTGTCATTGCAACTCTAAATTTCATTTTCTTTAATTATTTTAAATGGATCTTATTCAGTTATTTTGTTTATGTATAAAGGCTTTTTTAGTTACAAAAAAACATTTTTTTTTTGAGAGAAAGAGAGTATGAGTGACAAGCAGGGGAGAGGCATGGGAGAGGGAGAAAATCCCAAGCAGGCTCCATGCCACCAGCACAGAGCCCAGGGAGGGACTCAGTCTCATGAATCTGATCTGAATTCAGATCATGACCTGAGTTGAAATCAAGAGTCAGGCACTTAGGCCAACTGAGCCCCTGATGTGCCCCTAAGCATGAAGTATTTTGAGTAAGAGACCCCATGAAATTTCCTGTGTGGTGTATTCAAGCCTAGGAGGCTATATTGGATGATAACTATACCTCTTATTTATAACTCATTCAAAGGCAAACTTGTGGAGAGAAGAGGAGGGCAGAAACATTACAGATTGGGGGGGGGAGAATCTATTTTAATTTATTGTTTAAAAAGGTTTACTTTAGTGTTGATAGGAAATGTTAATTGCAATATGATAGTACAAGCCCCTAGTATTTTCTCAATTTTAACAACTAGAAGTGCTTAACAAGTACCTGAACTCTAGCACATTCCACATCAAAAAGCCAGCTTTTCTGTTCACTTGCTAACCAGATGAGAGATGACAACTCTGAAAACCTAACTAGCACTTCACACAAAACTGATGTTTTGTTAATGGGGGAGCTAATTACTATGCCACTTTCTTGGCTTAAATGTCTTGAATTCTTCTACTTGCTTATGCCTGGGGCACAAAGAATAACAAAACCCAACACAAGGTTTTCTATGAGTTACATTAATGAAATAACCCAGCCATGTTTTAATGGAATAGTTTGTCATGAAATATACATGAAGGACCTGGTGCCCTACCTGACTAGACATGACAATTGAACTTGGTGTTTTCCATTGTGGCAACATGACCATAAACATATTAACAAGTCCCATAGTGTGATCAACAACAGATGTAAAATTAAAAGTGTTGACAAGTTTCATCAGGTATTTGGGCTTTATGTATTTTCCACCACATCGAAATCCCATCGCTCCTAAAAACTGCCCAAGCAACTGTTCTCTCTGAAAAGCTGTTTGCTATGAAAACATTCCCTTTTGTTTCATGCTTCGACTGGATAAGCAGACATAGATTCCCTTGAACCTGAACCAGCTCTGGGGGAAAAAAATTCTACTTTACAATGCCAGCTACTTATCACAGAATGGATCCAAAACAATTCTCCAAAACTTGAAATAGACACCCTTCAACACATTTTTTACCATACACAGTTACACAAAATCAGTGATTTGATAAATACCCATCGAAGCAAAAACATAATCTTTTAAATAATTTAAAGGGTGGGTTTTTAGCAAACATCTGATGCTTTTTGTCTTCTGACATCTTTCCCTTTTGGGAATTTTCCACTAACCACTAGTAAGGTTATCTGTACTCTGGCCTCAGGACCTCAGATACGAGGTTGAGCACATCACCCATGGTGGCTAACAGAATCCTTCCCTGTCCGGGCCCAGAGATCCATTCTATCAATGAGCTATAGTTCCACGTGAAAGCTATCAGAATTTTCCTCTGGACTTTTGCCAAAGCTCTTGGGAAATATATGCTGTTTGGGTTCACTAACCACAAGAACAATATCAGTCTAGAGCTGCTGGTGGTATATTTGCTACCACTTGGGAAGAGCATTCCTACCAACAAACTAACCTAGAAAAAAAAAGCAGAGCTGAGGGATGGCAGAAAAGGAAAAGTGTGCAAGAGCAAGAATGAGAATAAGAATGACATGGAAAAATCTTGGGGGCCTCATTAGAGGCCCCTAGGTTTAGCCAGGCCTGAAAACATCCACCTGTGCAATTTTCAGTGATGTTAACAATTTACTCCCCCAACCCCACTTTTTTTTTGTTCTTAAGCTAATTTAGATGGCCTAGTACTGAGGTTGGCAAACTTCTTCTTTAAAGGACCAGAAGGTAAATAGCTTTTACTTAAGTTCTGCATGCCACATGATCTCTATTGTAACTACTCTTGCTGGAGCATGAAGGCAGCTGTAGACAATATATAAATAAATGGGCATAAGTGGGTTCCAATGAAACTTTTATTGTGGACATCAAAATTTATATTTTGTATAATTTTCATATGTCACAAAATATAATTTTTTTAATTAAAAAATATTAAAAAACATAAAAACCAGGGTGTCTGGGTGACTCTGTCAGTTTAGCATTTGACTTCAACTTTGGCTCAGGTCACAGTGTCACATGTCACATGAGTTTCAGCCCCACATGGGCTCTTTGCTAACAGTGCAGAGCCTGGTCGGGATCCTCTCTCCCTCTTTCTCTCTCTTTCTGCCTCTCCCCATCTCATACTATTGTGTGCACTCTCTCTCTCTCTCTCAAAATAAATAAATAAACTTAAAAAGAAATCTTATGAAAAACAACGTAAAAAGCATTCTTAGCCCCCGGGCTCTCCTAAATAGGCAGTAGGTGGCATTTGGCCCACAGGCTATAATGTCCCCAGTCTTGGTCTGGTGTGGATTCTCCCTCTGCCCTTTCTACCAAGACACTCGGATTTTTCTTTAGAGATTAAACTCTTTCCCCTATCTATGCTATTCAGCTTGAGTGAGATTGATGGATACCTTTAGCTCTAGGAATGGGTTTAATTGGTATAAACCAATAAGAGAATACCATCTCAATGGCCATAGACTTAATTCAGGAGTGGATCCAAGATGGAATTTAATCCAATGAGACTTGAGTAAATAGTTTCTAGGGCTTCTGTTTCCTTTCTTCTTCCCCTATCCTCTCCATATTCCAAGCCATCTATCAGAGGAGATGTGCTTTCTTTTTTTAGTTGCTAATGCAAGGAAAGAGTATTTGAAAATCAAATTGCTACAGTCATTAAAAAACAAACAAATGGGGGCACCTGGGTGGCTCAATCAGTTGAGTTTGGCATAGGTCATGGTTGCACGGTTCATGAGTTCAAGCCCCGTATCAGGCTTGCTGCTGTCAGTACAGAGGCTGCTTTGGATCTTCTGTCTCCCTCTCTCTCAGCCCCTCCCCTGCTTGAGCCCTCTCTCTCAAAAGTAAATAAAAATTAAAAAAAAAAACAGACAGACAAACAAATAAAAACAAGCCAGGTTCTAGGAAGGAACCCCATGAAGCCTGGGGGTAGAGCTGATGCAGAGCTGAGCCGTCACATGAGTTGGTCTGAGCTAGATCACATCTGAAGCCGAGCTATCAATGGGTTCTTCCTTTATATAAGTTAATAAGTCTCTTTCTTTGCTTAGCCTTTAGGGAGAAAAATTAGGACACATTTTCTCATAGGTTTCTATGTCTTAAGATAAAAATAATCTTGATGAATTTAAAGAAAAACTAAAAAGCAACAACCTGCCTGATCCATGAAGGGGTCACATGGCTGAGCAGCATCATGACCAGTTTAGTCAAGTTTAGGGTCAGGGGTTCAGACACAAGCACTTCATTTTTGTTTGTTTGTTTATCAAAAGTTGTCTAGACTATGTAGGAATTAATTCACATGAGGCAAATGCACAAAAGGCAGTTTACCTATTTATAAACAGAAATTCCTGCCCACTGCATACTTAAGAAAAACTCCAAAGTCCTTACTCCTGCTATAAGGCCTTGTACGGGTTGCCTTCTCTGTGTCTTAACCTCACCTCCTACCACTGTCCTCCCTGCTCACCCCACCCCTGCCAGAATGGCATCCTTACTCTTTCTCAAACATGGTGAGAAGGATATTATAATTGTTTTTCCCTTCACCTAAATTCCTACTGATTCTGATCTTAATGTGGCCCGCTCTCATTTTATTGAGGTGTCTGATGGAAAATCCCTCCCAACAGAGGCCTTTTCCTGACGACTTTTTCTAAAATAACATGCTCTTAGCCCCCTACTTATATACTTCCATTCCTTCTATGTGCCGATTCTACTTTAGTGTATTTATAGCAATTTCACCCAACTGAAATTATATTCTCATTGGTTTTGACAATCTGTTTTCCCCACTAGAATTACAAGTCCCATAAGGACAGGAACCTTGTCGATGCTATTCATCAATGTACTCCCAGTGAGTATCCCAAATACTCGTAAATAGTTGCTGAATGAGACAAGATAGAAAGAGAGACAGAGATGGGGTGGGGAGGGGGAAGCAAGGAGAGAGAGAGGAAGGAGGGAAGGAGGGAGATGGACAGGCAGGAAGGAAATCAGTCCATGCAGTCTCATTCCTCTAAGAAAATCCAAAGAAGCAAACAACTGACTTGCAGAAATATCTGGAAAATATGTCATACTGAAATTTTCTCACCTAAAGATCACAGATGGATAATTTAAAAGCAAACCATTATCATGAATGTAAGTGTAAACCATCTCTAGGGTAAAATACTTGCCAAATAACATAATTTAACTGATTTACATGTATATAAGAATTTATAGCTTGCAAAGCACTTTTCACCTAGATTTGCATTTAACTCTTATAAGATCTTCCTCAAGAAGATGTTGTTATATCTCTTATATCAACATGAAACTGAAGCTCAAAAATTAAATAAGGAGTAGCTTATGGTTACCAGATAATAAATGTAAAAACAAAAACAGAACTTGATCTCTGAAGCCTCTGACATCGTTCTACTGTAGTATGCTGCCTCCTTTTAGCAATGACAAATCCTACCTGTAATATGTTGATTTACTTGCTTCAATTTCCAAGGTGACCTAAACTCGTCTCCGTTTTCTCAGACTCTGTGCACAAAAATTATAGTGCAATAGGCCCGAGGAGGGCCTGGGCACTGTGTTAAGTTCCTTAGCTCCACCCAAGATCTACTGTGCTCTAGTGTTTCTCAGACTTGACTGTGCATGTAAGTCACCCTGGGAGTCTTGTTAAAATGCAGATTCTGATTCAGCTGTTCTTGAGTGTGGCCTGAGTTACCAAATTTCTAACAGGCTTCCATGCTATCCATCCACGAGATTATACTTCAAGGAGCAAGTCTAGAGATTTTCAAATTGCAACGTAAGTATTACAAACTGAGTATTTGTGTCTCTCCAAAATCCATATGTGGAAATCTCAGCCCCAATGTGATAGTATTTGGAAACGGGGCCTTTAGAGGTAATTAGTGCCCTTATACAAAGAAGCCAGGGAGCTAGCTCACCCTCTTTCTACCATGTGAAGATACAAGAAGTTGGCTGTCTGCAACCTGGAAGAGAGTCTTCACCAGAATCCCACCATGGTGGTACCGTGACGGCAGACTTCTAGCCTCCAGAACAGAGAAACATACATTTGTTGTGTAAGCCATCCAATGTACAGTAATTTTTTATCGCAGCCTGAATTAAGACAATAAGTAATTAGCACTGCAAATAAGATCTTATTTTAATGTAATGGATGTTTGTCATCATGTTCTCCCCTCCAACTACCACCACCCCTCAGTTTCCCTGGTTTTCTTGAGCCCACCCAGGGCAAGGTACCTGGGTGACTTGAACTCATCATTTGTCACTCTGCCTCTACTGCTCCTGATCTTCCTCAGAATCACCGCTTGTTCTAAGCCAAAATGTATGAGCTAAAGTACAGCCTGAGTGATGCCAGGAACTATATTGAAAGGAGGCACTATTTACCAAGATCATGAGTTGCTATCCAGCTTATAGATAGCAGCTAGCAGGCTGCTGTGCTACAAATTCAAAACCAGTCATTGAAGGCCACCCAAAGGTTTGCTTGTAGCCAAAAATATACCTATTTGATTGTCAAATAGTGTTCCAATATGTTGTTATCAAGAATATTTTTGTGCCATGCAATGATATCTATAGTGTAGCAATCATTAGGTGGGTCAATAGGAGAGTGTATCTTATGAGACAACCTCCAAATATACACCATCTGTCCTCTAGCTCTCTTTCACATTCAATTTCTGTTTGCTTGTTTCCCCAGAAGGTTGCTAAGTACTTTTCAGTGGAGATAAGAACCTCTTTTCTCTAGGAACAACATAAGAGAGAGTTTGGGGTTTCTTGTTATTTAGCCTGTGTGGTAGTTTCCATCTAAAAAGTCATCTAGTGGTTGAATTTATTCACCCAGGACACCGACTGATACTGCAAGGAACTGGAGCCAAAGGAAACGGGGTGGCCCCCTATAGTAGGTAGAACAGTGCCCTCCCCCCACAAATTCTAGTCCATCTGGAACGTGTATGTGTGAATTTTATAATAGGACCTTTGAAGATGTAATCAAGTTAAGATGAAGTTATACTACACTAGGGATGCCCCTAATCCAATGACTGGTACCCTTACAAGGAGAAGGAGATTTGGACAGAGGCACGTGGTAAAATGCCATGTGGGGATGAAAGCAGTGATTATAGTGATACAGCCTTGAGTCCATGGTCGCCTCTAGGAGAGGGAGGGAGGGAAGGGAAAGACTCTCCCTCACAGTCTTCAGAAGGAGCAGACCATGCTAACACCTCGATATTGTACTTAGAGCCTCCAGAACTATGATACAAAAGAATGTTGTTGCAAGCCACCTGGTCTGTGGTCATTTGTTATGGCAGCCCTGGGAAACTAACACAGCCGTAAATAAACATGTGCACAAACCCAGCTGTCAGTTCACTAATGAAGTGTAGCATGGTACTGGGCTCTTATCAATGACTGATTGAGGATGCAAGAAGCAGCATAAGAATAGTGGCTTCATAAATAACACAGATAAAGGCAACTCTAACCCAGCAAAAGAGGAAAAAGGGTAGCTAGTTTACACCTAATTTACACCCACATTTCTCCCAGTACCTATTCTCTGAGGAGCTGGATACAAGCATTCTGTGATAGCTTCTTTCAACTTTTCCAGAGATTTAGTTAGGCTCTTAAGGAAGTCTATCTGCTTGGCATAATGATCAATGAAGGCATTTCATTTTATTATTATTTTTTTTAGTCTCTAGCTATAAGCACCTACTTTTGTAATAACACTTACTTTTGTTTGAGCACTTATTTTTGTAATAGATGTCTTAGGAAGCTTTATAAGGCTCTAAAGTTCTTTAGGATGCTGAGCATTCTTAACTGGGATTCTTTTTTTTTTTTTTAATTTTTTTATTTATTTGTGAGAGAGAGACAGAGACAGCGTGAGCAGGGGAGGGTCAGAGAGAGAGGGAGACACAGAATCAGAAACAGGCTCCAGGCTCTGAGCTAGCTGTCAGCACAGAGCCCAACACAGGGCTCGAAGCCACGGACCATGTGATCATGACCTGAGCCGAAGTCAGACACTTAACCAACTGAGCCACCCAGGCACCCCTTAACTGAGATTCTTAATAAGGTCGGGATCCCCTTTTCTTCCAAAGCATTCCAAAATCATGTACCATTCCAAAAGGATGTCTTATCTATATATTAATTAATCTCTAGCTAACAACAAGCTCTGGTATGTGCAATGAGCACTGCCATCTGGACAGGTTTTACCACTGTCAAGGAGTCATATNGGCATTCCAAAATCATGTACCATTCCAAAAGGATGTCTTATCTATAACAACAAGCTCTGGTATGTGCAATGAGCACTGCCATCTGGACAGGTTTTACCACTGTCAAGGAGTCATATTCTAGATGTAAGATCTGTTACAGCATATTCTGCCAGATATTTTTCTGTTTCAGACCAAAGATATGACCCACAATAGAAAAGATTAAGTTTGGGGCACCTGGGTGGCTTAGTCGGTTAAGCATCCGACTTTCNCTAGCTCATAACTAAAGGTTAGGTGGTCATGAACCTTCTCTTCTTTAAGTTATAGAAGAAGAATATGAGAATTCAAAATATTACAATGATAAATGGAAATATGTGCACAGGAAAATAATACGATTTCATAGGTGGTCAGCCTACTTGTTAGTAAATGTGTGTTTTCAGCAACAAAGGCTCTACATCACAAAAGACCATCAAATTTAAAGGAAAGTCTAAGATTAAGTTGGTAGAAGCTTCCACTAGTTTAGTTGGTCCTGTTACTGCATTTAGANTTAGCTCATAACTAAAGGTTAGGTGGTGCACAGGAAAATAATACGATTTCATAGGTGGTCAGCCTACTTGTTAGTAAATGTGTGTTTTCAGCAACAAAGGCTCTACATCACAAAAGACCATCAAATTTAAAGGAAAGTCTAAGATTAAGTTGGTAGAAGCTTCCACTAGTTTAGTTGGTCCTGTTACTGCATTTAGACAAGGTGAGTAGACTTTTGCCACTGAATGCTCAAGAGAGAGACCACTGATCTGACAATTACTATGAAATTGAATCGTAAGTCCAAAGGCTTATATGTCTCATATGTCTCATATACATATGTCTCATATACAGATAGACAGTCTAATGATAATTAAGACCAAACCAGAGCAGGTGGTGGTAGAAGGGCTAATTTTAAATCTGTTCATGTTTAGAATCCCCCAAATTACCAAGGATTTAGTTAAATCATTGGAGGGTATAACAATTTCAGAAAAGTTGCAAACCATTGCCTAGGGTAGCCAATGAGACTCAGACATCCACTTGATTGTCTCTTAGTTATGAGCTAGGAAAGTTGTGAACAAGCCAAGGTCTGTCAGAAATAAGGATTCACCACCTTGGGATCACGTTCTTTGGGGACCTATGTCCTTTTTGAGCTAAAAAAATAAGTACCCAGAGTTGACCTTATCTTGAGAACCCAAGAAATGGTCATTCACATATTAGATAAAATAAATCACAGTGAAATTGATCTCCTTGAAGTCCAGATTGATTATGTAAAGTAGGACGGTGCCTCAGCAAATTCTTAGAGCAAACAGCCCAAGTATATTGTTGACTTTCTCAGGAAAAGGGAAAAAAACCTATTGACTATTTTGATTCAAACTTTAGAACATTAAAGAACATTAGAGAAATTTTCACAGAACACTAATCTACAACTGTAAAATATGCCACCTCAAGAGGCACCAGAGATGAAACAATATTTGGGTTTAGCCCAATAGGGAGGCAGAGAATGATTATTCTAATAATGTCCTGAGGTTGTATAGAAAGCTTTTAACCTCACCTATTGGGAATTTTAATGGAGAAGATAAGGGTGTTACAAGGGCTGTGTAAGGTATGATGAATCCTTTAGCTATTATTCTTTCAGCTATTAGTTTTAGTCTTGCTTTAGCTTCTAGTTTAAGAAGGTGTGGTGCAAGTTGGGGTAGACATTTAAATGAACCAATCTTAACCTTGATATGTACAGCCCCAATAATCCTGCCAAATCTGTGGGACTTTTTGTCTCCCTAAAAGCCAACATCTTCTTGAGATACTTAGTCTAGGCTTGATTTAGACATAAAGGTGCTGGTAAATCAGTATCCAAATTAGATCTGATTGCAGATAATGAATAGGGTGGTCTTCAGGGGCATTGAGGAAGCCATCATCAGGACCATATTTAATCTGGCAATAAGATTTTCACAGTAAATTCTTCCCTGTCAAGTTAGCCAGTATGGTATAACGGAGGAGAAAAGAATATTTCTCGATAAAGGTTCAAGGGTAACAGTTAATGGCTGGGACATGGAAAATATCTAAAGATTCTTAGATATATCCATGACCTGAGAAGCTTGTTGACATCAAGGGTGACATGTAACAGTGGTAGGATTTAAGATTGACAAATCTATCAATATCAACAAAAAAACTTTGCAAGTTTGTTTATATTTAGACAATTTTTTCTCTTTGTGAATTCAAGGGCAAAAGGAGACATTAAGTGCTTGATTCTCCTTCCTTCAGAGCAGGGTCCAAAGTGCCTCAGACTAGTCTGCTGATTCTCAGGTCAGGGTCCTAGACTGCAGAGGTTAGTTTCCAGTGGATCTCAGGAGCCCTACAAGATTGCTGAATGCCTAGTGTCCAAATATGACCAAACTTCCCACCCTCAGAATTCTGCTTGTTCTACTTCCTATAAAACCTGCTGCATCCCCTCAGGATGTTGTTTCTCATGAGTTGTTTTTCCGTATAAAATAGCAGCAGAGCAATCTCTTTAGACAGTAACTGGTGGAAATGTAATTTGGTTTTAGAGGGAGAGGGCCAGGATCTGAGTGACCTCATAATCACTCTCCAAATCAGTGGACTTTAACGGGCAATTTCGTATCTTTGAATTTTTTCCTTACCTGTGAAATGAAAATGCTAACCTATAAGCTTACAGCATAACAGAAGAAACTTAATAAATTTGCACTAAACAAATTTGTTAACTATAAATCACTATGAAAAATAATTAATGCAAAATTATTAAAAATGATAACTAATGAAGTTAGTGGTAGACATTTTAGCTTCTCTAAAACTGTAATGAGAAAGTCAACAGACTGTACCACTATCTAATACTTTATATTAATTTTTTATTAGCAGTACACAGATTTTTTTCAATTTCCCATGAAAGTATAGTACCCACCTGATCCTAAAGTTGTCATTGGCTAATATTTTTGCATGCTTTGTACCATTTCCAGGGTTGTTATGGTTTTGTCCTCTGATATGTGTAGCCTTGGGAATTTAGCTATATTAGTCACCATCTTCATTAAAATGAAGCTTTATAAATTACAGTACTAGTCATTAATAGATATGAGATACTGAAAAGTTCAGAGGAAGTGTAGAAAATAATTAAGTATTTCAACTTGAAACAGAATAGTCTCAAAATAGCTACCTGGTATGAATGGGCAATTGTTCCTTTACCTCACCCAAACTGCTCTGTCCCTGCCTCCTGGGTCTATTCCTCCATCTCTCGCCCTGTAAGGCATTAGAGACTGCTTTGAAGGCAACCTCCTGGGAAGACACAGACCTGATTTTCCTCTGGTGAATTAAGTACTCAGGTTGCCAGAATGCCCTGTTCTTGCTCATAGTTGCTGCTGGTTTCATCTTCACCCCTGCTCTGCACTTGAAGGCTCGTAAGTGCTTTCTAACAGGCATCTTCACATCCTCACTTGCTACACGACAGTCCATTTTCCACACTGCAGCCAGCATATTTTTAAAACAGATATCTGACCATATCCCTTCTTGCTTAAAGCTCTTGGGTGACTTCCTGATGCAATAAGGCGGTAAAGCTGAATATCTCTTCCCAGGTTACAAATTCTGACATGATCTGGATCCTGCCAGCTTCAGATCTCAATTCCCTCTTACCTGTGCCCCTGCTCGGTCTGCTCCATCACGCCCCCTTCTTGCTGACTCAAAGGTGGCAGGTGCAGTCCAATCTGTTTTACATTGGCCTGCCTTCTCCTTTATCACAGGATCTTTATCAGAATTCAATCTGTGTTTGAGCATTATCTCTTTAAAGGAGACTCCCTGACCACCTGTTAAAACTGCTACCTCTTCCCTAATTGCTGTCACACTAACTATCCTGTTGGCTGCCATCTTATTACTTCCCACTCTGGCTCTTTTTTAAGTTTATTGGTTGGTTCATATGTTTACTTTCTATCTCCTCACAAGAATATAAGCCCACCTGTCTGCTTCACCATTAAATCCTCAGCACCTAGAATAGTGCCTGGCACAGAGTAAGTGCTCGATAAATATTTATCAAGAGAAGAAATACAACCTGTATAGATAAAATTCTCAAATATTCTTGAGAGTCATAAATACAAACTTGACTCTATAGCAAGATACCATGTTTCCTCACTAGAGGGCTTGATATTATAAAGATGTTAATTCTCCCCAAATTTAGCTATTAAATTAACACACTCAGAGTTCCAACTCAAATCAGTAAAAAGATTCTAAGTTTTATCTAAAAATAATTGTTAGTGAAAAATAAAATAAATATATTTTTTTAAAGCAGAGCAAAATGTAAAACAAAGAAACAGCAGGAAGTGGGCCTTGCCCACCAGATAATAAAATATATAGATGCTTATCCTGAAAAAGAAAAACAAAACTGGAGGCATCATGAGTCCAGCTTCTAAGCCATATTACAAAGCTGTGGTTGTCAGAACAGTGTGGTATTGACACAAAAACAGACACATAGATCAATGGGACAGAGCACAAAACCCAGAAATGGACCCACAACAATATGGTCAGCTCATCTTGGACGAAGCAGGGAAGAATATCCAGTGGAAAAAAAGACAGTCTTTTTCACAATGGTGTTTGGAATACAGAAGAATATAACTGGGACACTCTCTTGCACAATGCACAAAAATAAGTTCAAAATGGATGAAAGACCTACATCTCAGACAGGAAAGGGATGAATCACTGCATTCTACTTCTGCAACCGATACTGCACTACATATTAATTAGCTAAAATTTAAATGAAAAAATAAATAAATTTTAAAAATTTGGTTTGGTAAACAAACCGAAAAACCCCAAAACCAAAAATATTTATAGATGCTTAAAGTACTAGGGATAGAAAAAAACAGAAATTCCAGAAAGAGGCATAAGAAATAAGAATTTCCTCTATCGTGTTGAAAAAAATCAATAAAATTTCCCTCTTGGAGCTAATAACTTCTATATAACAACGACAACAACAACACAACACTACCCATAAAGTCAAACATTTACAAAATGCAGTATACTTAAAAGATCACCTCCTTAATATGTCAAAAGCTTTTCAAATTATTAAAAAAGAAAGATAAATGCTCTGGCAGAAAACAAGTCTAAAAATTCAAAGCATCAATGCGCTGCAGGAAAAATACAAATGTCCAAAAATGTATTCTCTCTAGTGATTTAACAAATGCATATAAGAACAAGATGAAATTTTTATTACCAGATTGACAAAGACTAAAAATAAACTACTACCTAGAGTTAGTGAGCATGTAGGGAAATCAGAATCCCTTATCCACAGGAAAGCATAGAGGAATGTTTTGGGATATAGCTCTTAACGGAAGCCATTTTTTCCATTATGATTCGTAAACCTTTAAAATTGGCAACTTGGGACAACTTTCCTTTTAGCAATTTATCATAAAAATTTTAACTGGACAAATCATATATATGAGAATGTTTCCTGTCTAGCTGTTTAGAAGATCAAAAAATAAAAGACAGGATAGGGAACCCCCCTAGTTGGTAGATGATGCAATTCTTGATCGTGGGGTTATGAGTTTGAGCCCCAGATTGAGATTACTTAAAGTTAAAATCTTTTAAAAAAATTAGAGACAATGTAAATTTGTATATCATGTGAGTCTAACTGTGGACTATTATACAGCAATAAAGAATGATTGAGTAGCAGTATTTTAATATGAACAAATGTTCATAACTTATTAAGTGAAAAAAGCATATTAACAGTTTGTAGAGTTTAAATTGTAAAATATAGGGGCGCCTGGGTGGCTTAGTTGGTTGGGCGTCCGACTTTCGCTTAGGTCANCCCAGATTTTCTAATTGTTATATAATAAATATAACTTACACAGTAGAGAAAGTTTGGAGGCTTTTACGGAGAAGGAGTTAATTACTGATATCGACTTGTCTGCAGATATTATTTCCAAGCCTATTTTTCATGAGCAAAATCAAGATTAAAAATCCAAGCACCTTTTGAGTTAGGGGGAAAAAAAAAGTATGGGGTGCCCGAGTGGCTCAGTTAGTTGAGCATCCGACTTTGGCTCAGGTCATGATCTTGAAGTTTGTGAGTCCAGGCCCCACATCGGGCTTGCTGCTCTCAGCGCACTGCCTGCTTCAGATCTTCTGTCTTGCTCTCTCTCTCTGTCCCTCCCCAGATTCTGCTCTCTCTCTAAAATAAATAAAACATTTAAAAAAGAAAAAAAAAAAAGCATTACCCAACGCATAATTTCAGTATTCCACCCACTTAAAATACTAGGTTTACAATTATAGCAGCCCCTTTGTGTTTTCCATTACTACCAGGTAATGCAGCCGATAAAGAGGCTTTGAAAAGCAAAAATTAAGCAATAAGGTGTGACAGATAATACGATTATTGTACGGTAATGAACTCCAGTGGTATCAAAAGTTTGATATATTGCTGAGTACAACTATTTCCCTCGGGTATAATTAAACTCTGAAAAGCTTGCACCAGAATCACTGATATAAATAGTCTTTCTTGTAGATAAATATGTTTCCAACTGTTGTATGGGTGCTTTAGTTGTATTCAATTATACTGCACGATAAAAACATAACTAAAACTGATTCTGAACTAAGGTTTGGGGACAATCAGAGCAGCCCAAATGATTAAACCTAATCCTAGTAGCAGAACTACACCAAATTAGTAAAAACACCACCACAACAATTACACAGCATAGCTCGGAGATACTGTAGGTTTGTTCCAGACCACCACCATAAAGAGAATATCACAATAAAGCAAGTCAAGTGAAATTTTTGGTTTTCCAGGGCATACGAAAGTGATGTTTATACTGTAGTCTATTAAGTGTGAAATAACGTTGAGTCTAAATTTAAAAAAGGGCACGCCTTAATTTAAAAACACTTTATTGTTAAGAAATGCAAACCATCATGTGAGCTTTCAGTGAGTGAGTTATGATCTCTATCCTGGAGGGGCGGAGAGAGAGGGAGACAGAATACCTGAAGCAGGCTCTGTGCTGACAGCAGCAAGCCCAATGCAAGGCTCAAACTCATGAACCGTGAAATCATAACCAGAGCTAAAGTTGGACTCTTATGCAACTTCACAGCCCCTTCACAGCATCTCCACCAGGAGGAGATGCCAAGAAATTGCTTGCTTTGGGGCGCCTGGGTGGCTTAGTTGGTTAAACGTCCGACTTTCGCTTAGGTCATGATCTCGAAGTTCATGGGTTCGAGCCCCGCGTCAGGCTCTGTGCTGACTGCCAGCTCAGGGCCTGGAGCCCATTTCGGAGTCTGTGTCTCCCTGTCTCTCTGACCCTCCCCTGCTCACGCTGTCTCTCTCTCTCTCTCCTAGAAATAAATAAAAATATTTTTTAAAAAAAGAAAGAAACTGCTTTCTTTGCTCATCCATAGGAAGTAATTCCCCATCTGTTAGTTTTATGGGATGGTAGCAATTCAGTCCCATCTTCATCAGGCTCCTCCTCTAATTCTAATTCTCTTACTGTTTCCACCACATCTGCAGTGACTTCCTCCCCTGAAGTTTCGTACCCTTCAAAGTCATCCATGAGGATTGCAACTGACTTCTTCCAAACTCCAGTTCATATTGATATTTGACCTCTTCCCATGAATCATGAATGTCCTTAATGCATCTGGAATGGTGAATTCTTTCCAGAGGTTTTCACTTTACTGCTTTACCCAGATCTATCTGAGGAACCACTATCTATGATGGCTATAGCTTTACAAAATGTATTTCATAAACAATAAGACGTGAAAGTCTTATGGGCTGCAGACTGGATGTTGTATTAGCAGGCATGAAAACAACATTAATCTGATTGTACATCCCCATCAGATCTCTTGGGTGACTAGGTGAATTGTCAGTGAGCAGTAATATTTTGAAAGGAATCTTTTTTCCTGAACAGTAGGTCTCAACACTGGGCTTAAAATATTTAGTAAACCATGTTGTAAATAGATGTGCTGTATCCAAACTTTGTTGTTTCACTGACAGAGCACAGGCAGCATAGATTTAGTGAAATTCTTCAGGGCTCGAGATTTTCAGAATGGTAAACGAGGGTTGGCTTCAACTTAAAGTCACCAGCTGCATTAGCTCTTAACAAGAGAACCTGCCTATCCTTTGAAGTTTTAAAACAGGCATTGTCTTCTCTTTAGCTGGGAAAGTCCTCGATGGCATCCCCTTCCAATAGAAGGCTGCTTTTGTCTACATGGAAAATGTGTAATTATCTTAGGTAGACCTTCTGGATAACTTGCCGCAGCTTCCACATCAACACTGGCTGCTTCCTCTTGCCCTTTTATGCTATAGAGACGGCATCTTTCCTTAAACTTCATAAATCAACCTCTACTAGCTTCCAACTTTTCTTCTACAGCTTCCTCACCTCTCTTCGCCTGCATAGAATTGAAGAGAGGTACTGCTTTGCTCTGGATTAGGCTTTGGTTTATGGGAATATGTGGCTGGTTTGATCTTCTATTCAGACCACTCAAACTTCTCCCTATCAGCAATAAAGCTGTTTTACTTTCTTATCATTCATGTATTCACAACTTGCCTGTTTCTTACAAAAGACCTTGCTCTCAGCCTATCTTGGGTTTTGAGACACCTTCCTCACTAAGGTTAATCATTTCTATCTTTTGATGTAAAGTGAGGAATGTGTGACTCTTCCTTTTTTCTTGAACATCTAGTGGCCAGTATAGGGTTATTCACTGGCCCAATTTCAATGTTGTTATGTCTCAGGGAGTAGAGAGGCCCAAGGAGAGGGAGAAAGATGGCATGGCTGGTCAGTAAAGCAGTCAGAACACACACAACATTTATCTATTAAGTTTGTCATCTGATATCATTTGCAGTGCCCCAAAACAATCACAGTACTGACATCAAAGATCTCTGATCATAGATCACCATAACAAATATAATAATAATGAAAAAGTTTGACATATTTTGAGAATTATCAAAATGTGATGCAAAGACATGCATTGAGCGAATACTGTTGGAAAAATGATGCCAATAGACAGACTTGATTGACACAGTTGCCACAAACCTTCAATTTGTAAACAATATAACTTCTGAGAAGCACAATAAGATGAGGTATGTCTATACAATTATAAATATCACAGTATCAATAACAGCCAAAGGCTTCTATGTATCTGTCAGGACAGATAATCGCCTATGTCCTCTAGACCTAGAAAATAAGCCCATTAAACATTGAACATTTTATTATTTCAAATAGAATGGATTAACCAAGCAGAAATTAAATCTGAAATTCCAGGCCTATTCTACCTTATGTGGATCCTAATTGGAATGCATTGTTAAAAAACAGCATGACAGAATCAAGGAAAAGTAAAAACTAGGTATTTCATATTAGCTGATTTTTAACTTTTAAAATTGATAATAGTACCGTGGTTACACTTTTTCAGGAGTCCTTATCCTTATGAGATACATTCTGAAACACTCAGGGATAAATGATAGGACGTCTGGGATTTGCTTCAAAATAACCCGAGGCTGGGAGAGGGTGTGTGTGTGGGAGGTTACAGAAGCAGCAAGACTGTGGAAGCAGGGTGTCAAGCTCAAACATAAAATAGTTATTTTACTTGGAGAATGAATTTATTTGGGAATTACAGAAATTACAATTCGAGACAAGCAAACTATGACAAACCGTAGGCAAGTCCGAAGAGACAAAGAGAAAGTCAGCTTTTCTTAGGTTTCAGGAAGAAATTAGGGAGGGTTATTTTCAACAAAAGCTCATTGGAGAGGAACTACATCTTGAGGCTGTGGCAGGGTCTTATTGGCTGCAAGTGGTGGCTAGTGCATTATTGCCAGGGCAGGGAGAACTCTTCCTTCTTTTTCTTTTTCTTTTTTTTTTTTTTTAATTTTTTTAATGTTTTATTTGTTTCTAGGAGAGAGAGAGAGACAGCGTGAGCAGGGGAGGGTCAGAGAGAGAGGGAGCCACAGACTCTGAAACAGGCTCCAGGCTCTGAGCTGGCAGTCAGCACAGGGCCCGACGTGGGGCTCGAACCCACAAACCGCGAGATCATGACCTGAGCGAAAGTCGGACGCTTAACCAACTAAGCCACCCAGGCGCCCCTCTTCCTTCTTTTTCTTAAAAGCAGCAGATAGAGTCTTATGTGAAAAATGAGGACCCCTGGGTGGCTCAGTCAGTTAAGTATCCAACTTTTGATCTTGCCTCAGGGCATGATCTCACAGTTTGTGGGTTCAAGCCCCATGATGGGTTCTGTGATGACAGCACAGAGCCTGCTTGGGATTCTGTCCTTCCCTCTCTCTGCCCTTCCACCACTCAGTCTCTCTCTCTCTCAAAATAAATAAATTTGGAAAAAAAAACTCTTATATGAAAAATGTCCTCCCTTGTTAAGATAATTCGCATCTTCCTCCTTCCTCTTGATTGTGCAGGCTGCAGTGAGTGGTATGTGTGAGAGAGCTCCCCCTCCAGGGCATCCCAATTCCAGGTTAAATGAGGTTTTTAAATTTATTTTCACAACGGTGATGATGACATGTGGGTTCATTATACTATTCTTTTCATTTTTGAGTGTCTGAAAATTTTCATCAGAAGTGTTTTCAAAAACATATTTGGTTCAAAAAGAGTTCCTATATACTAACCATTGTGCATTACTGTATATTGTACACTGTTTGGCAAAAGAAGTCACTAGAAGGTTAAGTTATTTAAAAAATTAGCTTAGTTGGTGATGCATAAAATCTCATTTGGTTCAAAGGAGTTGTATGTTATTGAAAAGGAGGCAATAACAGTCATCAAAACATAAAACTAAATGAGTGTAAACCATTGAGATGAAAGCAAATTAAAGTACAGAACCTTACGTGTGAGTCAGATTTGAATATTCTGGAGTCGAGATCATCACCAAAATAACAGATGGATGGTTGGGGAAAGTAGCCTATTTGAACTGAATTCAGATAATTGCTGAAAGTAGTGATTTTTAAAAACTCAAATTCCTTGAGAAAGGCAAGTATTATTAAATAAGAGAAGTCTTAGCAGCTGTTTATCAATGAAGTAGAAACAATTCTATTGACAATATAAAATAAATAAAAGGGAAAGATGGAGAAATAAACAAATCAATTCGGTTTCAGATAATATTTGAAAGATTGCCAAACATCACACTTTCTTTCCTTAACTGGTAAATAGCTTTTCTCAACATTCTGTTTCTCTTTTGCTTTTCAGATGTCCTTTTTAAAATATAATTTTCTTAAGGTTTATTTATTTTGAGAGAGAGATAAAGACAGAGCATGAGCAGGTGAGGGGCAGAGAGAGAGGGAGACACAGAATCCAAAGCAGGCTCCAGGCTCTGAGCTGTCAGTGAAGAGCCTGATGTGGGGCTCAAACCCGTGAGTGAGATCATGACCTGAGCCAAAGTCAGATGCCCAAATGACTGAGCCACCCAGGCACCCCTTCACATGTCTTCTTAAGACCGCCAAATGAGTACAAACAAAATCAGTTTGTTCAATTGTCCATAGTAGGTCTACGTGTAGAGAAGGCCAAATGGAGTGTCACCTGGAGACTGTTCAGCTCCAGATGTTTCACACCTTCATCTATGTATTCTTGCCTTTACTCTCTTAACTACTGCTTTTCCTGTATGTGTATGAGCCTGTGCAAATTGCTGAGAATCAAATTGGGAAGAAAATACTGACATTTGGCATTATTATCAGAGGTCATGAGCCTCAGGCTCCACATAAAGTCACCAAAAGCCAGTTGACTGAAGTAATCATGCATGACCTTATTCATCAAATCTGGGAATTCACTAGTTTACTACACTTTAAAATACGTATATTTTAAAGTTCACGGAAATTCACATTGAATGGCTTGGCACCTTCTTTCCTGCACTAAAATCTCCTCTTCGCTTTAATTGTTCTTTATTCTCCATTGTCTCCTCTCTTTCACTTCCCCCTTTCTCTAAACATCTCCTCCTCTCTCTGACCCTCAGTCTCCTCTTCTCTCACTCAGTTTCCCTGAATCTGCTCCTCAGTTTCCCTAGTCCCCAAGCAGACAGCTCAGATAGAGAACTGTTTCTCAGCTCTTTGTCCACATTCTCCAACATAAAGTCCCCACAGTGTCCCCAGTCCTCCACATGGAGCAGTGGAAGCTGAGCTAGAGACAGATTAAATATTTAAATGTAGTTATGAAAACCTATCAACTAGAACTACAGAAATAAAAGTTTAGGAATACATTTCTTAAAGTTACAAGACACAAGTGTTTTGAAATCAGTAAATTTAGAAAATTGGTCCTAGGGTGAATTGATTCTTCGATGAATTGGCATTTGCAAATTTGGCTTTTGTTGAAATGTCATCAGGCAAATTACACTGCCTCCACGTTTGAGACACTCAGGAGAGCCATACAGGTGACAAAATACATGTCCAGAACTAGAGTCACTTGACTTTCCCCGAGGGCTCCAGGCCCACCACAGGCTCTAGGACAAGGGTTAAATGAGGACCTGATCATTCAGAGCTAAACTGACTTGGCAAACCCTGTGTGTGGATATAATAACCAGGTTCCTACATGGAATCTTCTCCCTTGTCTTTTTTTTTGAGGTATAATTGACATATGACGTTATATTAATTTCAGCTATATAACAATTTGTATTTATTGCAAAATAATCACCACAATAAGCCTAGTTAACATCTATCACCATAGGTAGTTACACATTTTTTATGTGTGTGTTGAAAATTTCTGAGATTTATTCTCCTAGCAACTTTCAAATACTACAATATGGTATTATTAACTATAATCTGTACATTACACATGACCTATTTATTTTATAACTAACATCTCTGGAGATTGAAAAGCTTTAATCAATCAATATAGGGCAACATTTCTCAAAGCATATTCTGCTAAATATTGTCTCTATTAAATGTTCTGCCAAAAAATCAGTTTAATCTCAAATAAATTGGGGGTAATGTCAGACACAGTGTCCTTTACTGATGACTCATAATGCACATTAGTATATTAAATTCTTACAATAAACTATGAAAAAAGCTAAATCCTGTCCTATTGTGATTTTTGTTGTTGTAGTGGTTATTTTATTCCTCTCTCTTTGATTTATTTAAATGACTCTGCTACTATTTAGAGGTCATTCAGGACATGCCCTTCTATTTTGACACTCTGGGGATTAGTTTTATGTTCTTTTTTACTCTAAAGTTTCTTCAAGGAGAGCCTATGCTTGGCAGGATATGGGGAAGAGAGGCATGGAGGGAATTAGCCACCCAAAGCTGTGGCGAATGAGTATATCATCTAAAATAATCAGAGCTGTACTACAAACCAACAAGTAAAATCCCCTAAGTGATGTGACCAAAAATTGTGAAATTAACAAATTATAATTGATGCTGTGATAGCTGTAGGCAGCTCAGGGTAAACTATCGGCATAATAAGGTGCTAATCCCATATAAGGCCTGAAAAACCCAATATTGAGACTTGCATTAAATAAGTTAAGCAGAATTAAGGCCAAAAAGTCATAATAAAAAAATAATGTAAGTGAGATTGTCACTTTCTCCAGGGGCCGATGAAGACCCGGAGTAAAAATAAGTTAGGTTTGATCTCCTTGCCCTGCTGTTTATACAACTCAACCCAGACAGAAATCCTGCTGACAGATTCAGGGCACACCTTCCAGCAGTTATAAGTGGCAACTGGTCTACTAGCATTGTTCCCCATTTCATTCCAAATACTTATGACTTCCATGACCTCGCTCTGTCTACACCTTCCCAAAGAATTCCAAGACACCTACACAGAAAGGCAGTCCCAATCACAGTTATTACTTCCCACTGCCTTCTGTATCTAATCAAAAGTATTCTAGATTTTCACCAAGTTTCTTTATTACTTCTTGATTTTTTTTTTCTACCTCTACCTACTTTTTCTACCCTTCTGTTCTGAAAGATTTAATTCCTATATTTTAGTAGGTTTTATCCAAATGGCTCAGAGCGATGAATGAATAAATATATAAACACAAAGAAATAAAGGAATAATAAATAATCAAGACCCCAATCTTAATGTTTATTTCTTGGCACTTCTATTGAGTATAAGAAGTTACTTTTGACTTAAGAGTCCAATTTCACAAACCCCTGTTTTGCCCATTGTTTAAAACCTCAAATGAGGAAATAAAAAAGAATCAAATGCCTTGCTCTCACAAAACTGCTTTCCATCACTTTCTTTAATTCACACTCAAATCATATCCACATAGAGTATATCTGAGATCTCTGGCATTTTATTCCTATATTCTTTATGTTTGGGGGTTCCTAATAACCTCATATAATACATAGTCACCTTATTGTTTTGTATCATGGAAATGTTTTCACGGGTATGAAATCCTCCTATTTATGTACCCAAAAAGGAAAACTAGAAGCTATAGATGTTCAGTTCTGAGGGATGCAGTCAGAGTATGCTGAAATACCTAAATAAATCTTTAAGTGGCTCATAAATAATTGAATAAACCAACAAGCTCGCTCAATTATACCAAAAAATGATTGCTTAGTTCCCCATGTTATATCATTTGCAGTAAAAAGCATTTGAGGCTAAATATAAATTTAAACTCCTTTACCACTGCTTATGGTTTCCAAAATGGCCTGTCTGGTAAGGTGAAATTTTCCATGCTTGGTTTCAGCCCAAAGGGGAAACACTGATGGGGAGTTGTAGAAAATGCTCCACAAAGACTAATGATTTATGAAGGGTAAAAAATGTTTTTTTTTATTTTATCACAAAGAAATTATTTTGAGACTACATAGTTAATCTAAAATATTTATGCTAAAATCTCTATGCGAATTTGTTACATACTAAGGAAAGTTATCAATTTGAGGAAATTTATTTCACTCTAAGATAAAAAATCTACATTGGTGTATACTCAGAATAAGGATACCAACTGCATTTAGAAATGTATAAATTTATACACCTGACAAATTCTCAAAAGCTTATAGACACACAAAACTTTGCTATCAAACAGTAAAATATATTTTTGGCTTTCCGTAAATTTTACTTACCAGTTTTGGCCTTAAGTAGGTAGTAAGAAAGCACAACTACTCTGAGAGTGACTTTTGACATCTTATTTGTGCCCCAGAGTTTGTTGCAACAATGTACCTTAAGATCTTCTAATTCCTAAGTATATTTCACCTCCTTCATGAAGTCTTCCCAGATTAACTTCACCTGAGAGTGCATGCCATTCATCCTCAAATACTCTTTCATAAAATAACCCCTAGGAATATGTTGTGTCCCTCCTTTAAGCTTTAGAACTCACAAGCCTGGGATTCAAACCTATTATTAATTTTATTTCTTCCCCAGACTCCTAGTCCAGGAGAATGATCTTGACAGATACATGCTATGTACTTCTACTCCATCTTGCTCCTCACTGGATTTAGAAAAAAACTGCCATCTGACCACAGAAACAACTCCACGTCTTCTGTACCAGCAATTCATCATTGAACTAGGAAAATGAAACAGAAAGGGAAACAAGATTTAATGATTCTATTCAGAGTGTGACAGTAGTTATCTTCAAATACAAGAAATCTACTTTCAAAAAGATTCAAGCTTATTTAGTGGGTTCCATAGCAACTGGAAGCAATAAGAAGTTACATTATTTCAATTTAAGAAAGAAATTCTGAATGACTTGAGAAGTCAAGAAAAATGGAATGAGTTGAATTAAGAGAGAGTAAATTCTCTCAACACTGGAAGGCTTCAAACTGAATCCGGATTCCCAATCAAGATATTGTAGAAGAAACCCAAGTCTTGGATAGAGAATTGGACCATGTGTATCACCTCTAGGGCAACTTCAGACACTGAGGTTCTCAGCGAATTTCCAGACATCTTTGTTAATTTGTTTCAGGCTTCTGGTACTCAGGCAATTGCCGACACCTACAATCCTTTTGAAGAAAAAGCTAAATCCTCAACAGAACCATTCTTATCTCTTGTTTAAAATGCTCTTTAAAAACATGTTTTAAAAACCATTGAAACTAGCCACTGAAAACCTTTTGGTGAAGAGCTTTTACTGGAAAGATAAGTACTCAGAAAGAAGATAATTGCACCAGGAAATCAGAATTTTTCTTTGGTAAAGTAACATTTTTTAAAAAAATCAATCTAACATGGCCAATTAATGTGTTGGAGAATAGTATGCTTTCAGAGAGATAAATACTTGAGCCTCCTTCCCCGTGAAATAAATGACATCCTAATGCTCACAGAAGATCCTTGGGAAATTTTTCTCTGACACTAAAACAAATATATGTAATTCATCATCAGAGAATTAGGAATGAGCACTCAGCTACTTGGTTTACTTCCACTGCGATGCACAGCAGATTTTGGTACGCCCAGTGGGCAAGATTCTGTTCCTCTCCAGAGCCACTCCCTGTATATACTTGGTTGGTAAAAGGGGAAAAGGTTCTTTCCTCTGCTCTCAGCCCCACCATCTCTTCTTCCCATCTCTCTTTTTGGCTTCTCAGACTCAAAATAAATTAGTAGAATCAGCTAAGAGAATGTGATGGTATTCATGGGATATTTAGAAAAGGAATACCAGTTTGAAACAAGTCATTCAGCCTGAAAGTTTCACCTGCATTCTCAAAATCTTCAATGCAGTAAACTGTGTGCTTCTTTTAGACCACAGCTCGTGACATTATTTTTTTTTTTTTTACCAGAAAACCTTCCCTGATAAAGGTCACTTAATCTCCAGCCTGCTAGCACTGCACTATTTTTAATACCTTTCCTTATTACTCCTGAGTGCATTCATATAATCACATACACATTCCATTTATCTGTGCCAGACCTGGCACACTTAATAGTTACAGACTAGATCTGCCAAATCTGATGCCGGTCTGGGGGCAGAGCTTTGTTAACATATTTTTTGTTTTATTATTATTTCAATGTCTTCACTTTCACCAAGGGTCCCAGCAATCCCAGAAGCCTTACCTATGCTAACCTTCACACCTTTATATTACCTGTCTGGCCCCTGTAGGCATTTAAATTTGCATCTCTGAATTTTATGCAAAAGTACTTCCCTAATGACCTTCAGGTTTGAACGTCTCTCTATCATACTGCAAATTGAAGGTAGGATGTGTCTTATACCTACTGCATGTTTCCTTACATCTAAAACAGTGTAGTCATTGAGTATTGTACAGATTTGGCAAACACTTAATATTTGAGAAAAAAATGATTATCAGAAAGTCTACGTTTCTCATGTGTATGCGCAGGACAGAGTCAAAATATGACTTTATTCTGCCTCCATACTAAATAAAACTCCTGTTCCTTATTATGGCCTAATAGGTGGAAACATTTTTTTTATAAACAGGTTTAAAATTTTTATTTTATTTTTTACAGAGGGCAAGGATTGGTGGAAGAAAGAATATGACTTTGTTAAGCCTAAAAAAAAAAAAAACTTTTTTTTTTTTCATCTAACTGGGTCCTGGGCTTGATTATAAACTCCCTGGAGGAGAATGCTGCGGCCATTTGACATTCTGGGCACACACAGGAAGAGCTATTTTAATGAGGAGAGCTACTTTTTTCCCTTTTCAGTGTCCAGAGAAATCTCATGGAAATAGAGTGTCTATTTAAATAAATATGATTTCAAATCTGTCATATAAATTTGGATATGCTACTCCCTGAGCAAGATCTAGCTTGAACTAAACCATTTTTAAATAAAATCTTGAAAATGGAAGGCTAAAGATTTAGAATAGGGCCAAGAGTCAAAAACAGGGACAATATATAAACACAAAAAGGTCTGCCAAGTATATGAGGGTAGATTTCAGAATAAAAAAGATATAATTGGAAATTTTCTTCACAAGTATGATTCCCTATTTTGGGCACATTCCCCCGCTTCCTCTTTCCTCCTTTCCAGCTTTCCCGTCCCTGTGGTTTTCTATAGGCTCCTCCGCGTCCTCCTCACCATCCTATTGTGTCTCTGGCCAGTCTGGATGCTCCATTTTGCTAAATGACTCCAACATGCACGTCTCTGTTCTCACAGACACTCCCACACTGCTAGCCTGCTGTCACGACTGCTTCCAGTTACCATGCACACATATCAGATACCAGTCTACAAAAACTATTTCAGGTACAGCATTCAACCAGCACATTAAAAAACAACAGAAACAAGCACATGGTTGGGAACTTTTATTGAACGGTAAAACATTTGCGGGGCTACTTCCCATAGAAATGAGTGGGTTTTGGAAGGCCATTTCTTCTCTCACAGAAACTCAGATGTTCTTAATTCTTCCCCTCTCAGCACATTGGAGAGCATGCCTCTTTCATTTATACACTCAACTCCCAGGCAAGAGGCTAAATCAGACTTTCAGGGCCAGCCTGTCTCCAAACTTGCTGGTCTTTTCTTTAGTCTTATCCTCCATTGGCACATGGGTATTTTTTTTAGTGTTTCTGGTAACACTGTTTTTATTTAGTTGCCATGTATTTTGTAAGGTTACACACAATTCCCCTTGATAACTTCTGCAGTTTTCAGTGCAAAAACTTAGCATCCACAGCCAATGCCTAACTTTTTAGAGAAATATATGGCCCATCTGTCATCACACAAAAGTGGCGTTGACCACATGTCCTTTGAGAGTTTCCAAACAACTCCCAGAGCAAGTACCATGACCCTTTCTCTGCCTGATTGAATTCTATCAATAGCCTTTCTCGGGGCCAAGGAATGATATGGAACCTGATTAGAAATTATGAAAACAGTGTGTTTAACAATTCTTAAAACATCCTCAAAGGAAAAGCACTGTTTAATCCATTGTGTAGATAGCTGGAGACACAAAAAAAGTCTAGTTACTCAAGTGACTATCTTTCTTGACTAATGGTTTTCTACCATCTCATCAGTCAAATGTCTAAAGAGAGCTGATGTAATATTTTTAAGTGGCCTGAAATACCAAAATGATCATTTTTCAAAGGACTGTTTCTTCATTTAGACACATTGTCCAGGAGTCTTTTCATGAAGGGCTGATTATTACTAGACAGCACTCCTTTCCAAACCACTGTTAAGGCAAAAGATTATTCATGAGAAACTTCTCATATTCAATTTAAAGTTTTCATGGGATTATGAATAACTTTATTTTTTACGTTTATTCATTTTGAGAGAGAGCAAGAGCATGAATGGGGGAGGGGCAGGGAAAGAGAACCCCAAGTAGGCTCCCTATTCAGTGCAGAGCCTGACACGTAGTGGAACTCACAAACTGTGAGATCATGACCTGAGTCGAAATCAAGAGTCAGTCGCTTAAGCAACTGAGCCACCCAGGTGCCCTTAATTATGAATAATTTTTAAACAAGAATGCTTCAAAAGAACACATTCCTGTTTAATTAACTAGGAAGAAACTATTCAGAAATATTTCTTGCTATTTCATCCATTTTGATGCAATGAAATTTGCTGACAAGTATATGGGTCTAGGAGTTCAAACTCAGAATCCAGCTATCTACCATGCAATCTGGGACAACTTACTTAACTTCTAGAGCCTGAGTTTCTTTGTCTGTAAGTTGAAGATAGTAAAACCAACTCTATAGATTAGCTAAGAAGATTAAATAAGATAATACATACAAAGCAGCAATCATAGTGCCTGATATAGAGCATGTGTTAACAAGTGGAATTAACATTACAGATTTAAATCAAAACATTGCATAGTTATAATGTGTAAAATAAAAACAAAACTACTTATGTAAACCTTAAACAGTTTCATATTAGAAGGGACCATGCAAAAAAGTCATATATTCGGTTATTCAAGTTAAGTGTCACTGTCAAGCAGGTGCTCCAGCAGCAGACTCTGCCCTGAGATGAAGAATATCCAAGGGATTTAATAGGGAAACACTCTCAGGAGAAACCAGTAACAGATGGGGGAGGCTAGATAAGAAAGGAAGAAGTGAAGCAAGGAACCACCTTAGGCCAAATCCCAGCCTTCCTGAATCCTGTAGGGGGCTCTAGAGTACAAATTGTGTACAATGGTTGGGTTTATTCTTGCTCAAGGCAAGAGAGCTGGGCTTGGCACCCTTTAGTCTTTGGCAATGGGCTGCAGACTGGGGGTTGGAAGAGTGGAGAATGTTAACTCCTGACGCTTCAGACCCTGCGGCAAGTAGACCAAGCAGCCCCATAAGCCAAGGGCAGTGCTTCAGAGAGAGAGAGTGATAGGTGGGCTATAAACACCTCAACCACGGGGCGCCTGGGTGGCTGAGTCGGTTAAGCGTCCGACTTCGGCTCAGATCATGATGTCACTGTTCGTGGGTTTGAGCCCCGCGTCGGGCTCTGTGCTGACAGCTCGGAGCCTAGAGCCTGCCTCGGATTCTGTGTCTCCCTCTCTCTCTGTCTCTCCCCTGCTCACACTTGCTCTCTCTCTCTCAGAGATAAATAAAACATTTAAAAAGAAATAAAAAAGACCTCAACCACACAGAAGTGAGAGGGGAGTAGGGGGCTGGCGGTGGGTAGGAGGAGGGAGCACTCAGCAACAGTACAAGGGAAAAATGGATCTAAGAGAATCTGAGTGGAGCATTGAGAGGCCGACTACTGTCACACATCTTATAATGCACGATAAACCAGCTTCATAAGAGAACCCATTTGCAAATTCATGAGATTAATTGTTAGAAGTCAAGTAAAGAAATAGGAGCACCTGGGTGGCTCAGTCAGTTAAGCGGCTGACTTCCGCTCAGGTCATGATCTTGTGGTTCGTGAGTTCGAGCCCCGCACAGGCTCTGGGCTGACAGCTCGGAGCCTGAAGCCTGCTTCCAATTCTGTGTCTCCCTCTCTCTCTCTGCCCTCCCCTGCTCACGCTCTGTCTATCAAAAATAAATAAATGTTAAAAAAAAAAAAAAGGAAAAGAAAGAAACTAGTGTATGTTTCCTAGCTGCCTGCTTTGCAGTCTTTCAGGAATGTCCTCAAATAACAAAAAGGCGGAGGGGAGCCTGAGTAGCTCAGTCACTTAAGCATCCAGCTCTTGATTTCAGTTCAGGTCATGATCTCAAGGTTCATGAGGCTCTGCGCTGACTGTGTGGAGCCTGTTTGGGATTCTCTCTCTCTCCCTCTCTCTCTCTCTGCCCCTCCCCCATTCATGCTGTCTCTCTCTCTCTCTCTCTCTCAAAATAAATAAAACTTAAACAATCAAACAAAGGGGGAAAATTAAGCAAGTCCCTGAATTCACTCTGGCCTCAATTTTCCCCACTCTGTTTCCATTACAGTCCAAGACTATAAGCCAAAGCATGTTCCAAAGCTCCAATGGTTGAGGCTCCAATAGAGTCTTCAATTCTAATGCACTTCGAAGCTTATAAATCATTACCAAATGTGCTGTCAACAACCCCATGAAATAGAAATAACAAGCATTATACACTACTTGACTCCCCATTTTACAAATAAGAAACTGAGGCTGAGTATTATCTAGCACAGTGTTGACATTTCATAGATGCTCAATAAATTCTTACTGAATTAACAAATTAGAAACCAACTTAGAAAGCTAGATCTGTTACACAAACCATGTAATCAACATGGGACAGCTGCTACAGCCATAGACTTATCAATCTCTATATTCCATCCTCTTAGTTTAGAAATATCCCTGTCCTTGCCAACAGACACATGGAAAGATGCTCAATATCATGCATCATCAGGGAAATGCAGATCAAAACTATAATGAGGTATCACTTCACACTTGCCAGACAGGTAAAATAAAAAACACAAGAAACAACAAGTGTTGGCAAGGATGTGGAGAAAAAGGAACGCTCTTGCACTGTTGGGTGGGAATGCAAAGTGGTGCAGCCATTGTGGAAAACAGTATGGAGCTCCCTTTAAAAGTTGAAAATAGAACTACTCTTATGATCCAGTAATCACACCACTGGGTATTTACAAATAAAACCTACAAAAACACTAATTCAAAGGGATACATGCTCCCTTATGTTTATTGCAGCATTGTTTACAATAGCCAGACTATGGAAGCAGCTCAAGTGTCCATCCATAGATGAATGAATAAAGATGAGGTGTTGTGTGTATATACAATGGAATATTATTCAGTCATAGAAAAGAATGAAATCTTACCATTTGCAACAACATGGATGGAGCTGGAAAGTATACTGCTAAGTGAAATAAGTCAGAGAAACACAAATAACAGGATCTCACTCATATGTGGAATCTAAGAAATAAAACAAATGAACAAGAGAGAAAAAAGAGAAAGAGACAAACCAAGAAACAGACTCTTCACTTTAGAGAACAATCTAGTGGTTACCAGAGAGGAGTTGGTAAGGATGAAGATATAGGAAATGAGGATTAAAGAGTACAATGATCATGATGAGAAAAATTAAGTAAAATGATAAAAAAAACAAAGAAATATCCCTGTCCTCTTTTTTTTATTTATTTTTGAGAGAGAGAGAGAGAGAGGAATACACATAGGGAAGGGCAGAGAGAGGGAGAGAGAGAATCCTCAAAGTCAAGAACCTCACCAACCATAAGATCACGTCCTGACCTAAAGTTGGATGATTAACCAACTGAGCCACCCAGACACCCCAAAATCTCTATCCTTTTAAGGGAGCATGTCCACGCAGACTACTATGCTAAACATTTAAGATAAACTTAGCTTTTATCTCTCAGTGAATGAGTTCTTTCTCCAAAAGGCTCCTCATTGTTTTCAGATGACAATTCCCAATGAGAGAGCTAAGCAATTTTTGATAAACATTTCTATAGTGTTAGGTAAACAACTCTACATAATCAATCTTTTAAAAATTTTTTTAATTATTTATTTTAGATAGAGAGAGAGAGAGCCAGGAAGGGGCAAAGAGAGAGGTACAGAGGATCCAAAGTGGGCTCTGTGCTGACAATGGCAACCCTGATGTGGGGCTCAAACCCACAAGCCATGAAATGACCTGAGCTGAAGTTGGACGCTCAACCCACTGAGCCACCCAGGAGCCCCTCTACATAAATAATTCTAAGCCACAGTTTCTTCTCAGCAAATGAATGTTAGAAGCTGCCACTTTAAAAAAAATGATATGGTTCTATGTTCTTCTTCTGTTATGGATATTAGTAGTCTGATACTTCAAATACTTAATGTTATAAAACTTATGAAAGTAGATTTGTTTTTTTTTAAATCCATATAATCCATCCACCAAGTTAAACACTAAGATGTGTTTCCATGTGACTTAAAGTAATTCTCATTAGAGAACTGGGTTCCCAGATGGTCAGACAGGTTCCCTGTCTTGAGCATGTGTATCCCTGGTGCCCAGCACCGGGCTTTGACTCCAAATCCCCATTGGTTGAGTGGACAGATAAATTAATGAGAGACATAAGAGAAAAGTCAAAAATGCTAATCATAACATGTTTCTTCAATAATTTTCTTTAGTTGAGAATTTAGAACAGATAGTATCTCTGTAATTCCTTTTAGTTAAGTGGTCCTAATTTTGCTGAGCATACTTATATATAACAGCAGAACTCTGATATAGTTGGGGTGGAGTGGGGGAATGAGAATCAATCTCACTCACATTATGATCCAGATTCAGGCCTGGTAATATCCTCATTTTCAAGGAAAGGAATAACTTCGTTTTACTTAAGTTCCCATTAGACTTTAACTCTTTTTTATTTCCCCCATGTTTTATTTTGAAATTTTTCAAACCTACAAAGATGTTGAAATAGTATAATGAACACTCATATATTATGAGTGTTCATATATATTGGCTAGAATTACCAATTTTCAGCGTATTGGTAGTTTTGCTTTATTTCTCTTTCAAATACCTGTGTGCAATATGTATATATATACTACACACACAAATACATCTTATATATTTCAACTTTTTCTCAACCATTTGAAAATATGTTACAAACATGAAAATCCACCTTAAATTCCTCAGTAATTCCTCTCCTAAGAGCAAGGATATTCTCCTTCATAACCACAATATGATTATCACAGTAAATAAATGCAAGATTAGAGAATAATTTTATTTTTTAATGTTTTTATTTATTTTTGAGAGAGAGCGCACATGCACATAAATGGGGGAGACACAGAATCCAAAGCAGGCTCCAGGCTCCTAGTTATCAGCACAAAGCCCAACGTGGGGCTCATGACCTGATCCAGTCAGACACTTAATCGACTGAGCCACCCAGGTGCTCCCACAATAATTTTAAAATCTAAGTCCACATTCAAATTTCCCCAATTGTCATCAAAATCTTCTTTATAGCTCTGCTGTGTGTATGTACAGGTGTGTGTCTGTAGTATCCAGAATCCAACCAAGGAATTTACCTTAGTTTTGGCTGCCAGGTCTCTTTGTAGAGACTTTTTTAACCTAGGCTGTTCCCCCACCCCCACCCCCTAGCCTCATCTTGTATGGTCTTTCCTGACATTGATATTTTTTAAGAATTCAGCTAATTGTCTTGCAGATGTTGAACATTTTATGATCTGTATTTTTCTGATTCTTACCGCATGGTTATATCCAGGTCACACATTCTTTGAAAAAGCACTGCATGGGGCGCCTGGGTGGCTTAGTCGGTTAAGCGTCCGACTTTCGCTTAGGTCATGATCTCGCAGTTCATGGGTTCATGCCCCACATCAGGCTCTGTGCTGACTGCCAGCTCGGAGCCTGGAGCCTATTTCAGAGTCTGTGACTCCCTCTCTCTCTGACCCTCCCCTGCTCACGCTGTCTCTCTCTCTCTCTCTCTCCTAGAAATAAATAAAACATTTAAAAAAAAAAAGAAAAAAGAAAAAGCACTGCATGGGTGATGGGATGTACTTTCCATGATATCACATCAGGAAACACATAAAGTGAATTTATCCCATCATCGGTGACTGTACGTTTGATCTCTTCTTTAACGTGGTATCTGCCAGATTTATCCCTGGTAAAGGTAACTTTTTCCTGTTTGTATTTAATACATAATCTGTAGGTAATACCTTAAGACTGTGTAACTATCTTATTCCCTCACAAATGTTTACCAAACAAGTTTCATATCCATTGATAATCCTTGCCTGAGTTGGTTGTAGAGGTGGCTGTAGTCATTTCTTTTCAATGTTATTATTCCTTTTACATTTATAAACCAGTATTGTTCCATACAAAACTTAAAAAATATCCTTATGCATTCACACATGCTTTTTTTTGTTAATGTTTATTTATTTTTGAGAGATAGACTGAGTGCAAGCGGGGGGAAAGTAGCAAGAGAGAGGGAGACACAGAGTCAGAAACAGGCTCCAGGCTCTGAGCTGTCAGCACAAAGCCTGATACGGGGCTTGAACTCCTGAACCTTGAACTCCTGAACTGTGAGATCATGACCCAAACCAAAGTCAGATGCTCAACCTAGGGAGCCACCCAGGCACTCCTCACATATTTTTTTTTAAAGGTTTATCATACATTTCCCTTTCTTTTTTTCCCCCCCCTCCCTCAGATTGCTCTATGTTTGGCTTGTTGGGTTCTCTCTAGGCAGCTCCTGTATCCTTTTAACACATACCCATTATTCTTTGTGTATACTCTTACTTTCTGAAACAACAAAATGTTTCAGGCTTACATTGTACTTTTCCTTGCCCCAGGCATGGAATCAACATGGAATCTCAGTGGAGCCTGATTCCTTTAAGAGGGTAGAATGGAATTTGGAAACCACCAAAGATTTGTTGGTGTGCTTTACCGCTACAATTCAGACTTCTTAAAAACAAGAGGTTTCTGGTTTATCTTTTGTCACCAGTGCCTAAACACAGGTTCCCACTCAGTGTAGGTGCTCAATAAACACGTGTTGAATGTTAACATTCTATGAAACACATACCCTTACAAAAATTATTATGTGTTTTTTCAGGGTATTAGAATTTGGAATATCTTTCATCCACAGGGTCTCCAATCACAGTTTATCATGTCACACTGGCCATCATAGACTTGGAGTGGAATCTTTTTTTTTTTTTAATGTTTTATTTGTTTCTGAGAGAGAGAGACAGAGACAGAGACAGCGTAAGCAGGGGAGGGCCAGAGGGAGAGGGAGACATAGAATCTGAAGCAGGCCCTGGGCTCTGAACTAGCTGTCAGCAGGGCTCGAACCTACGAACTGTGAGATCATGACCTGAGCCGAAGTCGGACGCTCAAGCGACTGAACCACCCAGGTGCCCCTGGAGTGGAATCTTAAATGAACTTACTTTTTTCTCTTGATGAACACTGATCAGGTCATTAAGTGTGTTCTCATTTTTAGAAGTCCTTTTTGATAATGATAACTATGTGTGTGTATAGATATAAATATATCCATGTCCATACAGAGGACCAGATACATATGCAGCAAAAATCACATAAAAGAAATTTGTGATTCAGTGTTAAAGATTTTTTTTCCCCAAATTTACAAATCATACCATTTTGAGTTTGTCCATTCCTTAGGTGCTTGATGATTCTCAGTGTGTCCAGATACAAGCAGAAGAACAGTATCCAGGGGAGCCTGGGTGGCTCAGTCGGCTAAGCATCGGACTTTGGCTCAGGTCATGATCTCACAGTTCGTAGGTTCAAGCCTCACGTCGGGGTCTGTGCTGACAGCTGGCTCAGAGCCTGGAGCCTGCTTAAGATTCTGTGTCTCCCTCTCTCTCTGACCCTACCCGGCTCATGCTGTCTCTCTCTCTCTCTCTCAGAAATAAATTTTAAAAACATTAAAATTTTTTTTTAAAAAAGAAGAACAGTATCCATATTTCATCACTCTCAAAGGAGCTGAGTTCTTTAAAATTATTCTATTTAAATGCTACTGGGGATGTTGTGATTTCAACTCTACTTCGACCAAATTTTGGAAGAGTTTTGAACTAGGAATTAGGCATCTCTTTTGCTCACCCTACTTATTTTTTCCTTAACTTACACGAGTTCCAAGGGGGTGAATTAAATGGCTTACTGGTTGTTGTTTTTTTTTCTTCTTTCAAAAGCTACAATTTTCCGAAATGGCAGGCTGCCATTGAAACCAGGGTTGTAAGGCGCCTCTCTTGTGGATTTAAGCTGTGGCTGCTGGCTAAAAGCTGAAAGGGCCATTTTTCAAGCAGCACTTAGGTTTTAGGAGCCAAGAGAGCCCTAAAATCTAAAGTGTCTCTACTTTTACGGGGGGAAAAAAGTTAATTTTTTTTTGAAACCGGGAGAGAGTCGATGTTTTCACTCGTTTTTCTCCTTCACAGTCATCATAATTAAGAAAACCATTTACCCAAGAGCTCTGACTAGCATATAATTGGCATAGAATATATTTTTCTGAAAGTATTACTAGTGGAGAAGCCACCTTCACGATTCTTATCTTAAACCTGAATAGGGATGCTTCACATATGCATCTTTTATGATTTTGTTTATGTAAATAACATTTTATATCAATCTTCAATAAATAAATGCAGGGCATATTTAGTTACACGCTTAGAAGGGCCTTCATTTGTAAGCCAACAAAATAGACATCGTTCATGTTATAAAAGCATAAGGAAAGGGGCGGCACATTATGCTAAAGCAACATGTTTTAAATAACGTTTTTGCTATAATTTATCACTTATAAGCCTGAACACGACCTCCCAGGACTTCAGCACCTAACGAAAGGAGAAAAGAAGCTTCAACTTTTTCTAAAGAAAGCACAGAGAGGACTATAATTCTTTTTTTTTTAATTTTTTTTTTTAATTTCTATTTATTTCTAGGAGAGAGAGAGATAGACAGCGTGAACAGGGGAGGGTCAGAGAGAGAGGGAGACACAGACTCCGAAACAGGCTCCAGGCTCCGAGCTGGCAGTCAGCACAGAGCCCGACGCGGGGCTCGAACCCACTACCGCGAGATCATGACCTAAGCGAAAGTCGGACGCCCAACCGACTGAGCCACCCAGGCGCCCCGAGAGGACTATAATTCTAGCTCAAGTACCCTGATGCCATGCTATGTTGGTTGAATGATTTGAAGGAATCATTGAACAAATGTGATTTATAAATAACAAACTTCAGGAAGTCTTCCTTGACAGCTTAGCTCTTTCTGGAGCTCAATCCAGGCATTGCCTGGTCAGAGATGGTTCATGGTTAGAAATCCTTCATTCTCTTAGTTGAGGAACTTCTCTGTGGGATCAGCTTTCTATTAACAGAAATGGCCCCTTCTAATAGGATAATAGGACAAACAGGACTGCTTTTTCTTGACTTCCACTCTTCAGATCTGCTCAAAATAATTCCAAGAGCCAGTAGTCAGGACGAATTTATCGAGTGCCAGCAGGGTGCATAGTGCCCACACCAGGACACCAGGTTGCTTTTTACTTTGATACCTTTTTTTTTTTTTTTTTTTTTCCTGCTGCCTGTGAAACTGGCCTCTGTCTTTGCTTCAGCCAGCTGCTGAAGGTCACCCTTCAGCAGTCGTAACTGCTAGAGGTCACCCACCACTCTCTCGTTCACCTAAGGAAAGTTTAGTTTGAGACATAATTGTAATCTACAACAGCATTTGACTAAAGGTGGACTTTTTCATCATGATTTGTTAAAAGTGAGATCGTGTTTATCAATTATATTCAGTCCATTTAGATCCCTAAAAACAATCCAACACGGTCTGTTGAGATGATTTAAAGAAAATTATTTAATAAAAATTTGGTTGGCTTATTTTCTCTGACGCATAGAGATGATAACAAAACAAACATTCTAGGGACTTAAACAGGAACATCTAGGGATCGTACCAACTGACTTGCTGTCATTAATGCCCAAAGATATTTGATCAGTTATTCATTTGACATTCTTTGTGAGAAAAGAGAATGGTTAACAATTAATATGTCCATCATTGATGGTTACTTGCTAACTGACAAATCTATTGAGAAGAGATTGATTAATGAATAATGCGCTACCATGCAGCCATGTAAAAGTAGCTCTCTATAAACTCACTCTTTCAAGGTATATTCTCAAGGGAAAAATGCAATTTGTTGAATAGTATGTATCACATGATCTCACTTCTGTTATTAACTATATGCATATGCATATTTTAAATATGAAATCTAAACTACCGTCAGCACACATATGTATGCACGCTTCCCCTACACACACACATATATGCACATACAATAAGTATGTATTACTTTTACATTCAGAGGAAAAAAGCAATTAGGATTTCTTTTTTTCTAATTTTAAGAGAGAGAGAGAGCATGAGCCATGGGAGAGGGGCAAAGGGAGGTAGAGAGGGAGGAGAGGAGGGGGAGAGAGAAAGAGAGAGAGAGAAAGAGAGAAAGAGAATCTTAGCAGGTTCCATGCTCAGTGCTCTGTGGCCAATGTAGGGCTCAATCCCACAACCCTGGGATAATGACCTGAGGCAAAATCAAGAGTCAGATGCTCAACCAACTAAGCTACCCAGGCTCTCCCAGCAATTAAGATATTTTAAATAAAGAGGATTCTTTAGTGATATGGCAAAATACTGACAATATACACAACTTAGAGAAAAAAGTCACAAAGCAGCCTCATGGTGTGATGCCAATATTGTAAAAGAAATGTGTGTACACACAAATGCATTCAAGCAACCGTATATAGCTGCACAGGAAAAAAAAACTTAAATAGTCACCAAAATGTGCAAGTGCCTATTTCTTGAAGGTAGTCTGGGTGTTTTCTTTTTCCTCACTTATTACTTTCTTCATTATCCTTTTCTTAATATTCCAGTCTCTAGTAAACATCAACTATTGTGTAAATACTTTTTAAAGAAAAAGACTGTACATAGAGAATTTATTGAAGCATCGTTTGTAATAGTCAAAATATGGAAAGATACACATCAGACAGTTAACACTGCTTACCCTGAGAATGGGTGGGGATGGAGACAGAAGGATAGGAATGGAATGGACAAGGTAGAAAGATTATATAATGTGTGTGTATGTGTGTGTATAGATATACTGCGTGTGTATATAATGTATATCTATACTATACACACACACCCATAAATACATACATACATAACACAGGATTCAGCCAAGAGTCAGATATGGTAGGATGAACATGTTTCATTCCTTTTGCCCTTCAACCCTAACTCTTCCCTTTCCCTATGTCAGGAGTAGGATCAGATGATTCTGGACCATCATGGAAAGTTTTTCTGATTTTATTCATGATGTCAACATCTCCAGGAAGCTTCCTTCACAGTTCACTCCATCTCATTTGCTATTTTTATTCCATTTTCAGTGCTCCCATAATAACCTTTATCACTGCACTGGGAAAATTATATTTTAGGCACCAGCCTGTACATATATTTCCCTCAGTAGGCTGTATTACCTTAGTCTTCTTTATACTTCATACCTCCACTATCTACACAGTGCAGCACCTAGAAGGTGCTCACTGAAGATAGGTGTGTATTCGTTGATTGCACGAGTGAATAATCAGATTCATTCACAGAGAAGTCTGCCAAAAGGTTGGACATGGCCAGTTACTCGGGAGCTGTCCTATGGCAAATTCAAATGCCAAAGTCAATCTCTAAAATAATTTCATGACCTGATATCTTTCTAAGTCAAGACACCAATTCAGATAGTATATATGAAGACCTGAAATACACTGTCCCCAAATAGGAAAATAATATCCCATGGGGACAAAAAAATCTGTTCTTGGGTGGGTGTGAGAAAAATGTCTAGATATTACAGTGGTTTCCAGTCTCCTAAAACTTAATTGTACGAGATAAAATCTTATTCCATAATATTTAATTTCTCCCAATACAAAGAAATTAAGTTTATTTATGTTTAACTTGTTTAAGTAAATTTAAGTAATTTAAAATAGATTTCCATTAAGAATCACTGATTTGGGGGCACCTGGGGGGCTCAGTCGGCTAAGCGTCCAACTTTGGCTCAGGTCACGATCTCACGTTTTGTGGGTTCAAGCCCCACATCGGGTTCTGTGCTGGCAGCTCAGAGCCTGGAGCCTGTTTCAGATTCCGTGTCTCCCTCTCTCTCTGCCCCTCCCCCACTCATATTCTGTCTCAAAAATAAATTTTAAAAAACTATAAAAATATTAAAAAAAAAAAGAATCACTGACTTAAAGTAGTGGCACTCTGCCTGGATGAGGACAAAAACTCTATGGTAAGAGATAAAAAGTAATTTGCCTAATTAATGAGCTCCTATGTATCTTTAATTAAAAGAAAGGTATATATTTGTATCTATAAAATAATCTTATATTTTTTGCTAATCCCCTTATTACACTTGACATAATACATTAGCAGAATAAAAATACTGACATGGAAGAGGGAGGAGACTTGATAATGTGGAATCAGGACAGGAACACTGGCATCAGTCCATGAGACAAGGAATAGAGCATGGGAGTGGGTTGAGCTGTGTCTTACAAACTGAGAGATTTGTAAGCTAACAAAGTAGCAGAAGATAGGCATGCCCTGATGCCAACCCCAGGCACTATCTTAGATTATGCTCCAAAATATAATATTGGGAACCATGTTGTTGCCATTCTTTTGCTTCGAGTATCAACTCTGCCGGTCGTATTTCTATACCAGTTACCTAGCTCAGTCATTTCTCTTGGCCTTAATTCCTGCTGGTCTGATTTCTTCCTTTTCTTCCCCTTCCTGTCACTGAGGTCTCAATAGTCCAAATCGTGGCATCAAGGGCCTTTCCAATTATGTTTATTAAGTGACAAGTTCATACCACATGGACTCTACTGTCTTATAAATTATTGTGTTACCTCTCCCATATATTTTGGATTATAAACAAATAAGGATTTACATGAGTCTCTAATTCATCATTTCCCAAACTGTGTTCTACAGAACGCTAGTGTATGGAGAGATGTGAAAGGTGTTTCTTTAATATGAATGATGAATATATCTACCATTAACTTAACAGATAGTTGATGTTTCTTCTCACACAGGACTAGAGGAGAGAGACCTGTTCTGGGATCCAGCCCTAGCTTTATTAAAATTTTCCAGATGGTCATAGGCAGGTCCTAGTCTCTCTTTGGCTTCAGATTCTTCACTACAAAATAACAACGTGAACAAGGGCCTCTCTGAGGTCACATCCAGCCAGGAATCCACAAACATTCAAGTAATGTCCAGGGGAGAGTCTTTAAGTTATTTTCAGATAAAGAAATTTTTTTAAAAACTAGTTGTCACAAAGGTACCACAAAGCGCACTAACTATCAGGTAAGAACATCTGGTATTTAAGGAATAAGTCCTGGCAGTTAAGTAACCAAAAGAAATCTGAAGAAAGAGTAATCAGGGCAAAATTTTGTTTTCCTTGAGATATTTAAATTATTCTATGAGCTTAGACATAAAAAATGATAGCTGCTTGATCAAACTCTTGAATTTTCTGAGAATTATGATGTTTTAAGATAATATTTCCTTAAGCTCACATATTAATACTATCTCTAATTCCGTATCCTAAAAACCAATTTTAAAAGATCTATCCAGGAGCACCTGGGCAGCTCAGTCGGTTAAGTGGTTAAGCGTCCCACTTTGGCTCAGGTCATGATCTCACAATCTCATCGTTGGTGAGTTTGAGCCCCACATCGGGCTGTGGGCTGATGGTGCTGACAGATCCTCTGTCTCCCTTTCTCCCTGCCCTTCCCCTAACATACACTCTCTCTATCTCTCTCTCAAAAATAAATAAATATTTATATAAAGATCTATCCGGATTTATTCACTAATTGATTTGTTTGCAATTGAGAATTGTGAAGGCATCAGAACTGAGTCTGATTGACAAGTTCTTATACTTGGGAAACCCCATTAAATCCTTTCCACTTTAATCTCTTCATTGGGAGGGCAATAGTGTCAATACTTGGCACAAAGTAGCTGAGCACTAATTGGCACTTTTTAAAAAAAAGATGTTTCTTTAAAGAAATATGAAGAGATTCAAGGTATGCATAGTTATGTAAAAGTCTCTATGAGCTCACAGAGTGCAGAATTTGTTGACCCAGTTACTTTCAGTCTTATTAGTAATTACTTTTCTTTAGTAGACCACCTATTAATATCTTAAGGGACACAAATATTTATTGGCTCTTCTAAATATTCCTTGGAATAAAACACAGTTTTAATTTTATCACATAACTATAATTTAATCCCTTTCCATGAGATTTTAGTCTCTTATTTTTTCAGAGCCAGTGTAGTACTGAGAATATGATATTCAACAAATGCTTGTTAATTTAATCTTCAAAGAACTTGTAAGGAATATGGGCAGGCTAAGGTCTTAGCAGACATGGCACTCAATGTGCTGGTGGCTAAAAGAATATTTCTGGCCTAAGAATATTTCCAAAGAACCCAGAAAATGTTTCTGGAGCTGCCTGATGCTGCCAAGGGTCAGCAAGACCAACTACATAATTTGTGGGCTCTAGAGCAAAATTAGAATGCAGATCCTTTGCTCAAAAATTAAGAATTTCAAGACAATCATAGCAAGGCCCTTCTTAGCATGAAGTGCAGTATATCTGTACAGATTACATGCTCATGAATGCTCAAATCTGAGAGGAAAGTCAAAAGCAACAGTGGAAACTGGAAAACTGTTAAGTGAGGAAATGATAGTGTATTCATTAGGAAGAACTTAGTGAGTCCTTTATTCAGGAGCAGTTTCTTTCTGAATCCTTTCTTTGGACTATGAGGCAGACAGAAATATTTGAAAACCTCATGGAAAAGGGGAAAGAGAGGCTTGTTTCCGTGACTGAATGTAGCATCCTACACTCTCCACTTAAAGTCTTGCAGGATTTTTTAACTCAATACCGAGTTCGTTGTCTTGCTGCTTCAAAGAAGGATGAGGTGAACACAAAATAAAATGAGCAGCAGGCAAACGTTTATTAGCGAATAAGATTAGAAAGTAAGAATAGTAGGAAAGCTCTCTTTACAGAGAGGGGGCATTCAAAAGTGAATGCCCAAGGACTATAAGCAAGGGTCTTTGTTTTATAAGGTTCTGGTCAGCCTCTCCCTCCCTTCCCTCCTTATTCTTTCTCAGGTCTGACACTTATTGGCTGAATAACTCTAGGTGCCGGGTTGTCCATTCCTGACTGGCTCATTTCCATTGTATGAGGGGTGGTCTTTGGGTAAATCTTTCCTGTGGGTCATAAGTTTTATGGTTTTACTTATTTTTAGTCAGGTCTTTTGTAAAAATTCCTGAGGGAAACTTGCTGGGGATTAGGGAGTATCTGTTACATTCTTAAGAGGGACCTTATGCCCAAGGAAGTTTGCTCTAGTCAGACATTCCCAGCATTGTTACAAAATATGTGTCTTTCACTCATATGCGGATCTTGAGAAACTTAACAGAAGACCATGGGGGAAGGAAAGGAGAAAAAAATAGTTACAAACAGAGAGAGAAAGAGGCAAACCATAAGAGACTCTTAAATACAGAGAACAAACTGAGAGTTTGGATGGAGGGGGAGAGGGGAAAGTAGGTGATGGGCATTGAGGAGGGCACTTGTTGGGATGAGCACTGGGTGTTATATGTAAGCAATGTGAAAATAAATTATATTTATAAATGAATGAATGAATGAATCAATCAATCAATCAAATATGCATCTTTCCCCACCCAAAGACCTCAGGTCCTAATCCTTTCCCTCTCTGCCTTTTTTATCCTATTTTTCCCCATCATAAAAGTATCACAAGGAGGCTAATTAACCCCATGGGTGACTGCTGCTAGCATAAGGAAGGGTAGTCAATATAAAGAGGAAGGAAAGTGGTTTGGGATTCAAAAGGAACTTTTATTTGTAGTAGCAACAGTGCTGTTATAGTGAAGCACTTTCTTTTTATTATAGATGAGAGCTTATAAAGATATAAATGAAAGAAAAATTTTATTATTTAAAAAACTCTATTATTGGAGATGTAAGCTAACACAGGAAGATAGGGTATTATTTCTAAATAGGAAATAGGAAAAAGGAATTGTGTTTTCACTTATTCTAGAATAGTAACAATATGTAAGAAATAACTGTCTAGAAGTGAGTTCTACTTTTAGCATGACAATGTCAGGACTTCCAAGGACCCACTCCCAGTAAAACTAGTGAAAATTATTTTTTAAAAAACCAACCAATTAAATTCTCTAGAAACAGTCTTAAGGGCATACAGGAAATGAAAAAAAAATATTCAAGAAAACCTACAAAAACTTAGTAAGAAAAATGAGAAGTAAGTGGCATTTGACCCAGACCTACTCCTTTCTTCTCCATCTTCCCCAGCTCAGTGACTGAAACTTTATTCCAGATTGATGCAGCCAAGAACACAGAGCTCCTTCTCTCCTCAGTTCCTGGTCAAAGGCCTATCTTCTTAGGAAGGGGATGGGGCAGGAGAGAAGCTGGATATCAACATTTCTCATCTTGTCCCCAGCTACCAGTTGCTGAATCTAATTTCCTGTCAAGTACAACCAGAAGATAGAGTCTCCCTTTTTCTGCCCATACCCCACTCATAAGGTGCAAATTCTATCTTGGGTTTGGCACTGCTGAGAATTCTGGAGGGTTAATTGCTCTTGCCCAGGCTTATGAAATGGAGCTTCTGCACTTGGAGAGGCAAGCAAGAAAATCAGAAGCTACTGATCTGCCTTCCACAGAGCACTCAGTTCCTGAAGTGAAGATGTAATTAAGAGAAAAGCATGCCACTGTCCCAACCCCCAGCTTCAGAGTCCTGGCTCAGAGGTTCGGCAGGGCTGTGAAAGGGAGAAAAAGCAAGTTATAAGACAAAGAACTCCATATCTCTTTCTGTAATTGGGAAGAGGCTGGTAGATTCATTGGAGATGTAGGCTACCCAGTAGGATTTCTAGTTTCCTGAAGACATCTGGGGAATAAGACTGCTGGGCAGAGTCCTCCTGAGGTGAGAACAACTCTCAAACCCTGCTGGCAAGGATTATTCTGTCAAAGGAGCCTGCATTTGATGGGGTCCATCTGTGGAACAATATGTGCCCGGGGGCGTTGTTGAAAACAATGGAGAAGCAGCCTGCAGTGGAGTTGAACAGCTGGTGTGGTCAGGAAAAGAGTAAGAAAGAAGCTTGCCAAAACCACTATCATCCAAAGGTGACCATGGGCATACCTAAGGCTGTACCCCTGAGGAGAAATCTCAGAAGCTTCACAATGTGGATGGAAATAGACTTCACTAAAATAATTCAGCCAGTCACTACAAATAAAAAAGTAAGTAACAAGCCCCAGGTGAGGGGAAACCAGTACCCAGAGTTGCTATAATATACTAGCTAAAATTCTAGTTTCCAACAAAAACAATTATTAGACGTACAAAGAATCAAGAAAGTATGACCAATACATTAGGGTGGGGTGGAGGGGAAGGTGAGCAGGAAGCAGGCAATAAGATACTTATCAGAGTGATCAGATATTGGATTTAACAGATCAAGATCTCAAAGTAATCATTATAAATATGTTCAGTGAGGTAAAGGAGACCATGATTGAAGAATTAAAGGAAAATATAATGATTATATCACACCAAATAGGAAATATCAATAAAGAGATAGAAATTACAAAGAATCAAATGGAAATTCTGGAGTTGTGTCTATGGCAACGGATTTTCTCCAAAGGCTTCAAGACCATTCAATAGGGAAAGAATCATTTTTTTCAAAAATGGTGCTGAACTGGAGAGGCGCATGCAGAATGCGCACTTTGTACAAAATCAACTCAAAATGGATAAAAGACCTCAATGTAAGAGCTAAAACTAAAACACCTGAGAAGAATACCTAGGAGTAATTCTTCAAGATCTTGGATTTGGCAATTGATTCTTAGATATGACACGCCCCCCCCCAAAAGTTATGTTGAAATGCCTCAAAATTAAAAGCCTGTTGTGCTTCAAATGACATTATTAAAAAGTGAAAAGATAATTCATGAAAGGGAGAAAATATCTTCAAATCATATATCTGATAAGGAACTGGTATAGATATTTACAACTCTGTAATAAAAAGACAAATAACCCAACTTAAAAATGGACAAGGACATTTCTTCAAAGAAGATATGCCAGTAGCCAGCACACATATGAAACAATGGTTGATATCATTAGTCAACAGAAAAATGCAAGTCAAAAACACAATAAAATAGTACTTTATACCCACTAGAATGGCTTAATCAAAGAGTCAGATAAAAACAGGTGTTAATGGGGCGCCTGGGTGGCTCGGTCAGGTAAAGCATCAGACTTTGGCTCAGGTCATGATCTCACGGTTCATGTGTTTGAGCCCTGCGTCGGGCTCTGTGCTGACAGCTAGCTCAGAGCCTGGAGCATGTCTTCAGATTTCGTGTCTCCCTCTCTCTCTGAGCCTCCCCTGCTCATGCTGTCTCAATCTCTCTCTCAAAAATAAATTAAAAAAAAAAAACATTTAAAAAATTAAAAACAAGTGCTGGTGATGATGTGGGCATACTCCTAGTTATAAGGGTTCATCAAAGCAAGGATCCCCAAGTTCCAGGGAGAGGAAAGCAGTCTGCCCTTACAGCCTTCCTCTGGCCTGTCTTTGATCTTACCAGGTTACTTCAATTTATGGCATATGTTAGGAGCCACCCAGCACAAGTCAAAAGCTTCTGTTCTAGCTTTTTGCTATTCATGGAAAATGAAAGGACGCTTTTTAATATGTAAGCAATATTCATCCAAACATAATCTTTCCACCCTCATATCCTGTGCCTGGGATCACAGAAAAGCACTATGATAGCTTTTCAACAAGATGTCTTTATTCACTAAACGCTGCTTTGTTTGACTTCTGAATCAATACAGTCTGGTACAACTTTGGGGAAAAAAATTACCTTAGATCAGTGTATCTAGAAATACTTCAAAAATCAGAAAAGAGAAGAATAAAGGAAATGCCTTTTTCTCATTGCTGGGATTTTCCCTCTACGTTTCCAAAGTCCAGTTTTTGCTATAGGTTGATCCTAGTTTGAAGAACCAGGATTAACCGGGACGCCTGGGTGGCTCAGTCGGTTAAGCGTCCGACTTCAGCTCATGTCATGATCTCACCGTTCATGAGTTCTAGCCCGGTATTTGGCTCTGTGCTGACAGCTCAGAGCCTGGCGCCTGCTTCAGATTCTGTGTCTCCTTCTCTCTCTCTGCCCCTTTCCTGCTCACGTTCTGTCTCTTTCTCTCTTTCAAAAATAAACATTAAAAAAAAAAACAGGATTAACCAAATGACTGCATGAAAAATAAATTTCTGTAAGCAAATTCTTACGTAAGATTGAAAAGAAAACCCTGTGGATATGAAAATGATTAGTCTAAAGAAGGAGGAATTAGTCATCTTCAAGTACTTGGCAGGTTGTTATGATAGATGTCAAAGTCATATCGTCCAAAGAGCATAGGAGGGACATTGTACTTCAGGACAATGACGTGAATAGGTATTATAGTATTCCTTCATGAACACAAGCTGACGAGAGAACCTCTGAGGCTTCTGAACTGTGAACTCAGGAGCTCTACTGGGCGGCACAAAGAAGCTTCTCGTCCCGCCGCTTCCATGTCCTCTCTCCGAATTCTTCTAGCTCTCAGTGCTGGTCCTCCTTTTCAGGTGACCACAGCTCCCTCTTATGCTGTATGACATAGCCATCAAACCATTCAGCTTGCCCTTGTATTGAACGACTGTTGTAGGTCAAGTATCTACCATGTATCTTGCACATAGTCTATACTCAATAAAAATCTGATTAATGAATTATCTATCATCTTCTAGAAATATTTTGAGCAAAAATACAATATTATGTTGGGGGGGGGAACCCAAAACCAAGTCCATACAAACTAAAATTTATGCTAACAACCTGGGAATTTTCAAGACACACTTGACGATGAAAATTATTATGTCAAAAAACAAAATAACAACAAAAACACCATTGCCAAAATGCTCATCTTAAATTGTCAATATTGGTTAAGAAAATCACCATTCATTCCCGTGCCCAAGTTGGAAATCACAACACTATCCTTGGCTCCATCTAACCAACCCCCTGTTGCAGTAGATGGAGATCACTAAAGTAGAATCAATGCCCATCATTGCTTTTCTACACTAGACACCTATCCTTTATTATTCTGAATTATCGTAAAGCTTCTGTTATAAACCACAGTATTTCTTCCACTCCAGCTCCCATTTTCCACAAGCATCTCATCTAATCATGTCACACTATGCTTAAAGACCCCCTTATGGTATCCCAACTCCATGCATAGAAGGCTCTTCAAAATCTGGTCCCATTCTGAATTCCAGTCTTATTTCCCTGCCATCCACCAGCAGCACCCCCTTCTGGCTTGTTTCAGCAGCTTACCTCTGTCCACTCTTCCATAACAAGCCCTGTTTTCCTGCCTCCAGACTTCTTACCGCTGCCTAATACGATATTTCTCTCTTTCTCAGTCCCTCTCTCCTGTCTGAGTCCTACTTCAACTTTAGGACTCACCTGACTCATCACTTCTCATTTCTTACCTGCAGTGCCCTCTCATCCCCCTCCCTCAGGCTGAATTAATTTCTCCTCATCTGTATTCTCATGGCCGCATAATACTTCCTTACTTATCACCTTGTAGTATGGTTATGTCGCTTATGTGCCAATAAAATTCTTAAAGGAAAGGACTTATTTAGTGTTATATTTTGGCACCAGGCCTGGTATAGAGTAGATACAGATTCCGTTGAGTGAAATTTCCAGTAAAAAAAAAATTCAGGCATTATGATCTTTGGACATCGAATTCTAAAGTTTCTATTGACCAAAGAGGCAGTGCAGTTATAAGTAAGAGGTCAAACCTGCTTAGACAGCACAGATTCAAGTCGTGACTTGGGTCACTCTGAGGACTTATTTAACTTCTCCATGACTCACTCTCCGCAACTACACATTGTTGATGATAGTACTATCAACTTCAAAGAATTATCCCTAGGAATAAATAAAATCACCCATGTCAAACAGGATCAATAATATCAGTACATATCAAATGCTAAATGAATGTCAGCTATATAAAACTTATGTCACACTAATAAGAAGACTCTGCATATATATTTTCAAAATATAAGACTTCTACTTTACTCAGGACTTAAGGGCATTTAAGGTTAAGATTAGGGTTATTACAAAACTTAGATATTACTTATCCCCTGATAGTAAAAGTAGGAAGAATCAATGTTACAGGCAATAAGTTTTGAGTCAGACAGAACTGGTTTTGAATCCCAGCTCAGTCAAAATCAAGCTATGCAACCCTAGGCAAGTCATTAACCTGTTCTGGCTTTGGTCTCCTGACCTCTAAAATGAATGTTATAACACGTAGCCTGTAACCCACAGGAGATAACATGAGCCTGGTGGTATATAAGAGGCTCAAAAAGGGGCACCTGGATGGCTCAGTCGGTTAAGCATCCGATTTCAACTCAGGTCATGCTTTCACGGTTCGTGGGTTCAAACACCCACGTCAGGCTCTGTGCTCTGTGCTGACAGCTAGCTCAGAGTCTGGAGCCTGTCTTCATATTCTGTATCTCCCTCTCTTTCTGACCCTCCCCTACTCATGCTCTCTCTCTCTCTCTCTCTCTCAAAAATGAATAAAACATTTTTAAAAATAGGCTCAAAAAATGATAGTTATTATTACCATGAGATCAGCTGTCTGTGAAAGTCTACCTTGAAATATGGTCTAAAATTCAATTGTTGAGGGGGTCCCTAGGTGGCTCAGTCAGGTGAGCGTCCAGCTTCAGCTCAGGTCATGATCTCACATTTTGTGAATTCGAGCCCCGCATCAGGCTCACTGCTGTCAGCACAAGACATGCTTCAGATCCTCTGTCCCCCTTTCTCTCTGCCCCTGCCCCACTGATGCTCACTCTCTCAAAAATAAATAAAACATACAAAAATAAATTTTAAAAATAAAATTAGATGGTTGAGAAACATTTAGAACCCCGAAGTCAATCAACCATACTGGGCACTTAGCTACAGCAAAATATGCTTAACTGGAAAAAAAAACAAAAACAAACAAACAAACAAAAAAAACAGCAATGACTTACTAAAAGAATGTGTTAACAGAAGGTCTGCAATCTGCATAGAATGTAAAATGCATGGAAACACAAGAGTCAAGACTTTGACAGTGTTTATCCAACTCTGAGTCAGAGAAGAGAAAAAGAGACACTGAGCCTAGAAGATGAGTCACAACAGAAGTGTACTCTGTGCAGGAGCAGAGAACATTCACCAAGATTTACCATGGCATCATTAAAATATCATTGAAAGTAATCCAACTCCTGGCATGCCTGGGTGGCTCAGTCAGTAAGGGGACCAACTCTTGATTTCAGCTCAGGTCATGATCTCATGGCTCATGGGATCAAGCCCCTCATCGGGCTCTAAGCTGACAGTGCTGGAATTGACTTAGGATTCTCTCTCTGTCCCTCCCATGTTTGCTCTTTCTCTCTCAAACTAAATTAATAAACTTAAAATTTTTAAAAGCTATCAAACTCCTATTGCTCTGATTCCACAATGACCAAGCAATATTCCATTTATTTATATGTTCTGCCTTGTGACTTAATTCTAGGAACTGCAATTCCTGAGTGGCAGAAACAAATACCTGGATACCAGAAGGGTATATTTTCTGGAAATTAATAAATTGTTGCTTATAATAAAATTAAATGTTTGTTACGGATGTTGTTCATATGGTTACACAAATCAGACTTGAAGAGCTTGATGAAGGCTAAAGATATGGTCAAAAATTAGGATGCTTTGCTTTCAAACCAGAGGAAAAGTTCTCTGGGTAAGAAAACCCCACCACATGACTAATTCCATGAGAAAACCTGTCTAGGGGCGCCTGGGTGGCTCAGTCAGTTGAGCATCCGACTTCAGCTCAAGTCATGATCTCATGGTTCGTGAGTTCGAGCCCCTCCTTGGGCTCTGTGCTGACAGCTCAGAGCTTAGAGCCTGCTTCCGATTCTATGTCTCTGTCTCTCTGCCCTTTCCCTGCTTGTGTGCTGCCTGTCTGTCTGTCTGCCTGTCTCTCTCTCTCTCTCTCTCTCTCAAAAATAAATAAAAATTAAAAAAAAAAAAAAAACTGAAAGTCTGTCTAGCTGGCCAGCTCACTTACCTCCACGACATTCCTACCCTGACAGAATGTCTTTAACACCAATCACTGAAGTGTAGTATGAATGACTCAGTTTGATAATTTTCACCCCTGAAAAGAACACCCATTAGAAGCTATCTTCTTTCTCACACATAGAACAAGAAAAATCTTGACATAATATTAGGTATCTTGCTGAAGTCCATACATCAAATGTTAACAGAGCAGGGATAAAAGTCCTTAGTACCATCTTAGACTCTGATACTATCTCAAACCTACTTTCATACTTAGAGTCATTTTCTCTTACAAAATATTATTTACTATTGCTAACAGGCCAGTAGTAGGAAAGATTATGTTAATAATGCCTATATAGGTATATTAATCTTGGTATATTACAACAATCTACATAGGTCATAAAGTAATTTACATACTCATAAATCTTGGTGAGAAAAATAAAAGAAGACCTAATCTTTATCTTTCCCATCTGGTCCTCACTCAGATATCTGTAGCAACTCACCCACAAAAGAGGTTTTAAAGTTTAAATGAAAATGGAATCTAGCATTCTATTTTAAAATATAGTCATATCAACACCACCAAACACAAACTAAATGTTTTCCAAGTTTTTTAAATCAAAGGATTACATAGAATTTCACAATTTACCTCTTGGTTACGGAAGACATCTCAAAATATGGACCACTGGTTTTTAAGCTGCTCAGCAAGACAAATATGTGGACCAAAAGGCATGTGAAACTGGGAAAAGAAAAATGAGCCCTAATTTTTATTTCCAAAATCTATTACATGAAAACATATATCCTCTTAAGAAAAGAGAGAGACACTCCCCTCCCCATTTTACTCTGAAAAGGAAGGATGTGTGAAGTAGTACAGCCCCCAGAGAGCAATATTTGACTCACAACAGACTACATGGTTTCACACCTTTGTTACTATACTAATCCAAACAGATGCAGAAATACACAGCCACTCATTCCGTAAAGAGTTTCTAGGTTACTTATACAATTCAGAAATCTTCCTTAAAAGTGCAAATTTTCCTCCTGTTTATCATGTTCCTACCGTGGGAATATGCTATTAAATGGGCCTGTGGTCAAATTTATTGAAAATCCTTTGAACAGCAATTTCATCAAATATTTTAAATGTAACAAAATGGATATGTTTAAATAAATATTTACTAAATCGGCGTCGATGTGTTCAGAGATAAAGGAAAAAATAAACTTCATCTTAGTGCCATCCATGGGTTCCAAGTCATTGCACTGAAGAGACAGAGGGATCCAAAGGCACCTAAACCCTTATTTCTTAGTAGTGAGCGCTATACATTCATTCCACATCACCTAAAAGGCTTGTGAATATGGCAGAACAGTGATGCACTGGAAAGAAGAGCCAGACTAAGCTAGAAATTAATGATGATATATGGTATTCCCCAAAATCTACTCAAGTCCCAGGAGAGAAATCACTCAACATGTCAACAGGAACACAGTTGTACAAAAAACTGAACCACTATGCAAACTGTGTATCTATGCAAAGTCCCATTTAAATCAACCTAGTGATGTAAAGTGTTCGATATTCATCACTCCTGAGGCACTGCTCAGCCCACAGCCTCGTCAGAGAACTTCTGTTGCCCACCCATGTCCAGGGAAAACTTTGGCCTTCGGGTTTATACCATATGACCCTGCCTCTCTCACATGGCCCTGACTAAATGGGGCCTATCAGAATCTCTCTCCAGAAGTTTGGAATTATGAGAGAGGAAAATCAGTCAGCCATTCTGATCTTTGGTCTCAACATGTGCACACACAGGAGCTGTGGTGCAGCCATGTTTGATCACATGTTGAGTAGCAGGGCGGCAAATGCCCCACTAGAGAGAGGGGCGGAGGAAGAGGAGGAAGAGGAGGAGGTGTCTCAGTTGGTTAAGCGTTCAACTTCAGCTCAGGTCATGATCTCACTGTGAGGTGATTACTGTGAGCTGGAGCCCCACGTTAGGCTCTATGCTGACAGCTCAGAGCCTGCAAACTGCTTTAGATTCTGTGGCTCTGTCTCTCTCTGTCCCTCCCCGACTCGTATTTGGTGTCCCTTTCTCTCAAAATTAAATAAACATTACAAATTTAAAAAGATAAAAAGAGGAGAAGGTGCTGAAGGAGAAAAGACAGTAGAGAAAAGCAGAGACAAAAAACCACGTGGGGATGTGGGGCAGAGGAGGGGAGGGCAGGGACAGAGAGACACCACCTGATTCCCGGGGTCATCCCACCTCTTATTTCTAGTCCCTCAGGTTTATTTCCTCCGGTTCCATTTTCCCTCAGGCTGGTTGGAGTGAGTTCTGCAACTTAGTCTATTATAGCTCTTCTTACCTTCCTCTTTGAGATGTCTGATCATGCCCTACCTTCTCCCCACCTTGAAATAGCATATTTCTTCTTCCCAACTGCTTCCTTCTCATAATTTTCAGGCAGGAGTCTCTGAAAAGTGTTTCTGTAGGTGTCTATTGCTGCAGTCAGCGAGGCAAGTTCGAAATAATCGATCCTTGTTCTCACTTCTCTCTTGAATTTGGGACTTTTAGGCCCCTTTTTCTTAATAAGTATTTCCTTTTAAAAGCTACTTACGTTTAATCAGAACCAGAAACATACAACCAACGGACGGCGACCACCGCGCCGGCAGCAGCAACAATGCCTCAAGAAGCAGCTGTTTTGCCTTCACTTTGATTTCCGGTTAGTCTGTCTGCTGTGCTTGTTTCCAGGCTTTAAAATAAAGAAAGAAAAGAAAAGAAAGAAAAGACCTTCTATCTGACTTTCCATATTTTTTTAATGATTTAGCACACTGACCTGCTAAAAAGCCCAAGGCTCAGAAACCCTAATAAGGCCTTATAATAATAGAGTTTCTCCTCAGAACAAACTTCTCCTCAAGAGCACCTGAGTCAGCTGGTTCGCCGTGTAACAAGCCCCCTAACGAGCTGTGCGTCTGCAAATCCCGGAGGAACCAGAGAGGAGGCCTGTGCTCCCGAGCAGGCAAGCGCAGGATTCAGAGTCCAGTTCTGGCCGATGCAGAGGCTCGGCAGAGACACGGCTCCAACCTCCAACACCATGTGGATTATGGTTTTAAAATATATCAGTTAACAACAGAGGTTTGGAAATTTTATCTTGCTTTTTTTTTTTTTTTTTAGATGTGGGGCTCACAATTTTTCTGGATGAGATTTCGTGCTCTTCTTGAGAATACGCACGCAGGTTGAGACGGTCTTCCTGGGTTTTAACATGGAGCCGGGGGACGTTTTCACGTCGGCACACTGTCCTGAATTGGCTCATGGGCCTTTTGCCAAGAGAGATCTTGCTCTGCCTCTCTGCCAGGTGGAAACCTGCTGCCCGGGCGACACTTCGTAGACGCCGAACTCTAACTGGAAATTGCCTTCCGGTGTTTAAGGGTTAATAAGCAGATGATTTTCAACTGTTCTTCTCTCTCCACCACTAACCCCCACCACCACCACCGGGGGTGGGGGGAATTGCACTCCACAGGTTTTAAATGCAGTACAAGTGTGTCACGAAAACTGTAACCTGATAAAGAGTTGTAGGACAGAGAGATGACTCATTTAGCTCAGTGGTAGCGATTCTTCTCCACCGTGTGTCGAACCGGTGGGAGGCGATGAGGCAATCTGAACTAGGACCTCTTGAAGTCGCTCCCAGGCATAGGGTTTTATTATTAATAACTCCAGGAATACACTAACACTTTTATTTGCCTGCCCCCTGTTTGTGGAAATAGTCACAAATAGAAGACACGCTGCGGGGCACGCTTCACCTTTAGTTAACACTCATATTAATTAATGAATTTTACCTGTTAGTCAAAGGCCTTTCTGTAAACTGGATTTTGAGGACTCGGGCTGTGCGACACAATCTCCATTTTCAGGCTCTCCGTGTCTGGCCACCTCCTCCTGTCCGGCCAGCTCGTTTCCTCTGGTACCATGACCCCAGTGCTTCTGGGTCCCGGGAACCTCAATCTGTTGATCCTGCCACCTTGGCAAGGTCCTCAGCCCCTTCGTGTCATCGCTCTTCTCCCGTAGCAGCTCTGCTTTCCTTGTCCGTCACGATAATTGCTCCCTCTTAGGCCTTCACTCCCAGGACCCTCTCTCACTTTGTCTTCCTTCCTTGGCAAAGCTCCAGCTCCCGCCTAATCCGCGCCTGCACCTGCTCAGCCGATTGGGGCCCGAGACAGGCTGGGCTCTGTTTAAATTCACCACCAGAACCTTAAAGGGGCCTTTCCGGCTGGCAGGCCATTTGGCCATCAGCTCCCAGGCCATTGTTTCGTCTCCACTTTTCAGCAAACCTCCAACACCTCCTCACCTATTTTCTTGCTCAGTGGGTCAGCTCGCTTCCTCTTCCACTGAGAAAATGGAAGTAATCAGTAGAGAACTCTAACCACCCCCTCACCTCGCCTCGCTGCTTTCACCATTACATTTACCCACTCCTTGTATCTGTGCTACAAACTCTGTCTTTTTTCTTATTGTTTCAAATAAACTGTCGGTGCCCCTTGGGGACAGTCAATCCCCCACTCACCTACTCAGACCGCAGACCTCCTCCTCTATCGCCTCTATCAGTTTCCCATCTCTGCCACATCTTTCCTGCCAGCAAACACACATCACGTCATTTATTCCATTTTAACCAAAGAACGTTGGTTAATTCCATAGTAACTGCTTATGCAGCATCTCCACTTGAATATCTAATAAGTACCTCAAACTTAACTTTTCTAAACCCAAGCTCCTGATGTCCCATCCCCACCCCAGGACTTTTCCCCCCCATAGCTTTCCCACCTCAGCCAGTGGCTCGCCATCCTTCTGGTTGCTGAGGTGAAAGTGTTTTTGAAGTTTTTAATTCCTTCCTTTCATGTCCCATATCCTGACAACAGATCCATTTTAATCTTTAAAATAGATCCAAATCTGGGGTGTCTGGTTGGTCAGTCGGTTGAGCGACAGACTTTCGATTTCTGCTCAAGTCACCATCTCATGGTTGTGTGATAGAACCCACTTGGGTCTCCTTGCTGGGTGTGGAGACTGCTTAAGGTTCTCTCCCTCCCCCTCCCTGCACCCCTCCCTTGCTCCTGAGTACATGTGCACGCTCTCTTTCTAAAAAAAAAAAAAAAAATNCTTAGCCTGCTTAAACCCACCGTTTCTCAACAGGTCTATCACAGAGGTCTCTTTACAAGCCTCTTAGCTCCCTTCAGGTTCTTTTTAACATAACAGACCAAGTGATCTTGTTTAAACATTAGACATTTAGACACAGCGCGTCACACCTCAGCTGCTAACTCTCCAGTGGCTTCGCATCTCACAGAGAATTAAAAGTAGAGTCCAGTAAATACCCTGCGAGACTCTAATGATCAGCACCCTCTCCCCCCAGTAAGGCTCTGAGTTTATCTCCTTTGGCTCTCCGACTCTTGCCACACTGGCCTCCTTTCTGTTCTAGAACATTCAGGCCACTCAGGCCCAGAATTGCCTTCACCCAGTTAGCCACATGGCTCCTTCCTTCCCCCTTTCTGGTCTTTATTCCAAGCTCAGCATTTGAAATTCTGACCCCAGCAAGCACTCCCCTACTTTCCTGCTTTGCTATATTCTCCATCGCAATCCATCAGCATCCAAAACTGTTTCTATAGGGAACTTATATTTGTGGTTAATGGACAATGACCTGGGGATGCAGGCTTCATGAAGGCAGGGGTTTTGTCTGCCTGCTGCTTTATTCCCAGCACCTGGAGCAGCGCCCTCAAAAACTGTTTCATGGATTAAGAATTATGTTAGTGATACGACCCTAGTTTGCAGTGCATCTGTGTCTTAGGTAGTCCCCTCGTACTACATGTAAAGCAAAAATGGTGAAAAGTACTCTCACCGTCTCACCTCTGGGCTGGGGGTATGGCTGGTTGATAGAAATCAGGAGCAAAGAGAGGAAAGCTACTGGGCGGCCATAACAAAATACCATAAACTGAGTAGCTTAACCAACAAAAATTTAGTTTCTCAGTTCTGGTCATAATCAGGGTTCTGGCTGATTTTATTTCAGGTGGTGACTCATCACTTCGGGTGGCTGCCTTCTCTCTATGTCCTCACATGGCCTTTTCTCAGTAGGTAGCAGGGAGCTCTCTGGTATCTCTTCTTATGACACCAAACTTAGGGCATCAAGGGCCCAACCCATGCAACCTCATTTAACCTTAATTACTTCCTTAGAAGCCCCATCCCCAATTACTGCCACTCTGGGGGTTAGGGCTTCAACATATGACTTTGGAGAGGACACAAACATTCAGTTCATAACACGGTCCCATTGAATCATCTTGTCTCTGGCCTAGCACAGAGTAAACCAGCTTCTATTTTTCTTTTTTCTTTTTAAGTTCACTTATTTATTTTTTGAGAGAGAGAGAGAGAGCATGAGCGGGACAGAGAGAGAGGGAGAGAGAGAGAATCCCAGGCAGGTTCCAATGCAGGCTTGAACCCACAAACCAGGAGATCATGATCTGAACCGAAATCAAGAAGGGTGGCTTGACCCACTGAGCCACCCAGGTGCCCACACCCTCCCTCCCCCCATTTTTCTAAATGAGTGATGGCATATGTGGAATTCAATTCTTAGGATATCCTTTTGTTTGCTCTCATGCACAATATCCCTTTGATGGCTATAATTATGCTTTTCTTCCTGATATGATTATCATGAGTCTACTCACTGCTCAAATTTTTTACAACATCTCATTCATAAAAACAAAATAAAAACACTACCTAGTATTGGAGTTTCAAGGTTCTACTCATAACCTGATTCCTCAGTAGTACACAAATGGTCCAAGATTTGCAAGAGGTTTTTCTTACTCCAGTAATACATCTATTAACGTTTGCTATGCTCAGACCCAAAGATACAGGCCACAAAGACCACTGAAGAAACATGTAACACTGTCCCTTGGTTTACGAAGCTTGTGCTCTTAGAAAGGAGAAAAGATTTACGCAGAGCACAGCAGTATAATTAATACAAGACATGATAGAGTGAAGTGCAAACAAAGTGTCACAGACAGTTTGTGTTGTAGAATGACAGAAGTCTTCAGTGCAATTGGAACCCAATGAAGCCTCTTGATGGCATTTCTATGTACGAAAGCACTGTTGTAGTATTTTTTAATGTTCATTTATTTTTGAGAGAGAGAGCATGAGAGCACAAGTCAGGAAGTGGCAGTGAAACAGGGGGGACAGAGGATCCCAAGCAGGCTCTGCTCTGACAGCACAGAGCCTGATGTGGGGCTCAAACTCAGGAACCATGAGATCAAGGCCTGAGCTGAAGCTGGATGCTCAACCAACTGAGCCACTCAGGTGTCCCTCCTGTTGCTTTCTTTTTAAATCTCAGCCAACTTTGATCTAATATGCTATGTGAGGATGCAGAGAAAGGGGAACCCTCTTACACTGTTGGTGACAATGTAACTCGCACAGCCCCTGTGGAAAACAGTACAAAGTTTCCTGAAAAAGTCAAAAATTGAACTACCCTATGGTCCAGCAATTGCACTATTAGGTATTTACCCAAAGGATACAAAAATACTGATTTGAGGGGACACATATACCCTGATATTTATAGCAGCATTATCAATAGTAGCCACATTATGGAAAGAGCCCAGATGTCCATCAACTGATGAGTTGATGAAGAAGATGTGGTATATATATATATACACTGGAACATTACTCAGCCATCAAAAAGAATGAAATCTTGCCATTTGCAACAACATGGATGGAGCTAGAGTGTATTATGTGAAGCAAAATGTCAGAGAAAGACAAAAAAACATATGATTTCACTCATATGTGGAATTAAAAAAAAAAACAGATGAACACAGGGAAATGAAAAAAAAGAGAGGCAAACCATAAAGTAGACTCTTAACTATAGAGAACAAACTGAGGGCTGCTGGAATGGAGGTGGGCAGAAGGACGCACTAAATGGATGATAGATATTAAGGACAGCAGTTGTTGTAATGAGCACTGGATGTTATATGGAACTGATGAATCACTAAATTCTACTCCTGAAACTAATATTACATGATATGTTAACTAACTAAAATTTAAATAAAAACTTAAAACGAAACAAGATAACACAAAAATAATATGCCACATGAATTTCAAAAACAAACCAATAGAAAACGATCCTGATCAGGAGGGCAGAAACCTGCCCCAGCACTACTTGCCATTAACCAGTGAGGAACAGGGAACTCCTCTTTGGACACTATAAATCTTCAAGGAAGGGAAAATTGCTGGGTACTGGTCAGAACGATCACCTTTGCTTGTACCCTCACTGTTTTTTTTAAATCAGGACAAAATTGTCAGTCACCAGAGGGAATTGACACATGAGGCGAACTGTTATCTTGTAAAGTAAATGTGTGAGAGGGCAGAATGTTTCTTAAATATTGCTTTCACACTTGTGAAACAGGTAGTGGAATTTTTGAGGTATTTCAGGAAAAAGAATTTTTTTTCCTCCATGATTTGTTGGAGTGAATATCAAACATTTGCCAAATTTCATAGCATAATGTTTACTATGTAACCTATATGAATATACGAAATGAAATGCCAAAATTTTCTGGCCATGTAAAAAGAACTCTAGTCATATTGAACTTGATTCCTTATCTATGGAGTGTTCATTACATAAAGGAAGCGATCCAAAATTTTTGATATTTCATTATCCTGAAAAATACCATGTTTACTAAGTGATATAGTCTATATTCTAAAGCCAAGAGCTTCCCCTGCATATAAATGCAACAGCTGTGTTTCTGAAGATATTAATGACAACGAGGCGGTGTCGGGTTTGATACACTGTCACCTGGTTGTGATTATGAGTGGAAGAATACCATTTTTCAAGGCACAGTACTTCCTTATGACTTAAGTCCTCGTGTCCTGAGCAGTGAACATTCCATAGTAGCCCTGGGTGTTTTGCAAATTATCTCTGAAAACGGTTGCATACAACAATAGCTACAGAATCTACTCAGAGTGATTCTATAGAAATGTTTTAAGCACCTTTCATAAAAAAGTAGAATCTTAATGGGTTAGGATAACTTTTACCAGGACCTGCTTTTATTACCTGAAAACCAAGCATTACAAAACTGTTGACACTTTTGTTCCTACAGTTTGGCTCTATCGACATCATATTAGAGATTGTAGTGATAGAATGGAGCACATAGTAGTTCACAATCCTCCCCCCACCCACTCCAACCTACCTTATAGAAGCCTTTGGTTTTCCCTGGGACCATTGTTCCTCTATCAATGAGGCAGGTAGTGAATAGAGAATGGGAAATGAATATAGGTATTAATTTTGCCCCCCACACAAAAAGTTACTAACCCACCTTTTCTTCTATTAGGCTATTCTCACTGCTCAAAGGCTTCTTCCCTTCTCTCCACTTCCTGTCTAATTTTACGTTCTTCCTTTACGTGAGTCCTAGGGTCCAGGTAAATAAGCTGATTCTCTATACCTCCACATACAGTGTTTGCCTTCTCTTCTTGGCACTATTGTTCTAACCACTCCTCATTCCTACCCCACCCTGAGAATTCACCTATTCAACCTTTCTTAAATTCCTGCAAAGCTCATTGTAAATCCTATGAATTATTTCTATAATCATTTCAGTATGAACTGATTTTTCTTTTTCATAAACGCCTATTATTGTCACAATAATTCTGGCTCCTGCAATTTTTAATTACTGTAGTTTTTTACTCAATTTTCTCTTATCTACTCTTTGCACCTGGACAGAACTGTAAATTTCTTGAAGACAGTACCCATGTCACAATCATGTATTTAAATCCCTAAAGCAACGGTCCTCAAATTGTGGTCCCTGGGCCAGCAACATGAGCATACCTTGGAACTTGTTAAAAATGTAAATTCTTATGTGACACCCAAGACCTACCGAATCAGAAATTCTGGAGTTGAGGCTCAGCAATCTGTGCTTTAACAAGCCTTCAGGTTATGCTGATGCTAAAGTTTAAGAACAGGTGCCCTAGAGCATCTAAAACACTGCCCTGAACATACTATTATATATTCAATCCACATTCACTCGATAAATATTTATGGAGTGTCTACTGCATGCCAAGCATTTTGCTAGGGATATAGTGGAAGAGCAAAAATGTCCCTGCCCTCGTGAGTTTATAGGCTACTTAGGAAGGCAGACATAATTAAGTAATCTCACAAATAAATATAAAATGGCAGCTGTCATAAGTTGTATAAAGGAAAGGAACATGAGGCTATGAAACCTTATAGTGGAGAATTGATCTTGTCTAAGCTGTGCTTCTGAAAAAGTGTCACTTAAGCTAGAAATGAAGGGTCAATATGTGTCTAACAGGTGCAGAGGGACTAATGCACATTCCAGACTGAGGGAACAGCGTGTGCAAAGGCCTGGGTTGAGGGGGAATGTGGCCGGTGTGGCTGGAACATAGGAAGTCAGGAGGAGCATGATGAAAGATGGATCTTCCATCTCAAATTAAAAACTGGCCCTTTTGTTTTGTTTTGTTTTTAAAGATGGGATGCGATTTAAGAAAATGTAAAGCAGGAAGATGGGTGGGACTAGTGTGGTGGCTAGACATGTCTCACATGGATCACACAGTGTGGGACAGGGATTAAAGGCAGCAGGAGGGGCGCCTGGGTGGCTTAGTCGGTTAAGCGTCCGACTTTCGCTTAGGTCATGATCTCGCGGTTCGTGGGTTCGAGCCCAGCGTCGGGCCCTGTACTGACTGCCAGCTCAGAGCCTGGAGCCTATTTCAGAGTCTGTGTCTCCCTGTCTCTCTGACCCTCCCCTGCTCATGCTGTCTCTCTCTCTCTCTCCTAGAAATAAATAAAAAAATATTAAAAGAAATAAATAAAGGCAGCAGGAGTGGCTGTGCAGGAGCCAGTTAAAAGGTTTTGCTGTCATCCAAGAAGGGAAAGACACAAGGTTCGACCACAGAAGTGGTAAAGGTGGAGGCGGATTTCAAAACTATTTTGCAGTAAAAATTGACAGGCTGTGATGATGGGTTGGATTTTGGAGATGAAGAAAGCTAGGTGTCACAGATTAGTCTGCTTTTTTTCTGGCTTGCATAATGGATAAATGATGGTGTCATTTCCTAAAATAAAAATTAAAAAACAACAACAATGAGATCGGTTGACAAACAGGAGAGAAAGGAATGAATTTCTGTGTATGGCTCCTGCAAACACTGGAGAATATGGACTCACCGGGGGAAGAACTGTATCCAGGAGAGGTAAACCTCCTGTACTGTGACAAGGGAGAAGAGATCTGGCCTCCTGATGTGGCCAGGCTGGTATGTGTTAGCAAGCATTGATACAGTCCTGTCTGATAGATGATATTTGCTGAGAAATCAATGAATGAACGAATGAATTAGTGATGAAAGAACTCTATTCCATAAATATTTTAAATTTAGTTCCTTGAACATTCATGGATGCAAATAGTCACAGCCAGACCGTAGTACATGTGATTGTGTATCATAGTAACCTTACGCTACTTCTTCTAACCTTGCTTGAAGGCAGTCCACAGCTAACTATTCCAAGGTTTGCTTAGGATTTTGGCTGTCACCTCCCCTCTTCATATGTGCCATTTGATGGGCCAAAATTGTAGTGAGCTTGACTTTCACATTCGGGGCTGCCCCTAGGGAAAGGTTCCAGGATCTCATTACTGGTGACCTGATTGGGAATGAAAGGGCCGGAGTTATGCCTGTGGCATTGATAAAAGCCACCATGTCTCTTCTTGTGCTGCCTGCATTCTAGCAGGGGTTGAAACCAGCCTCTATCTCCTTCACCTAGGTGATACGTGTCTTCACTCCGAGGGAGACAAAAATGAGAATATGGCCTTCGAAAAGTTTGAAAGAAAAAAGGAACAAAGGGAAGGAAGGAAGGGATGAAGGAAAGGAAGGGAGGAAGGCAGGAAGGGAGGGAGCGGGAAAGCGAAGGAAGGAGGGAGGAAGAGCAGAAAGGAGGAAGGAAAGTGGGAAGGGGAGAGATCAGGAACTTAACAGGCCAGAAATCATATTAAAATTCACTAAGAAGTTACACGAAAGCACAATAATTCAACTTCTTTGTATGCTCAGTTCTTCTATCCTTTTCCTTTCTTGATTTCTGCATTGTGAATATCCAAGCAGAGAAAAGGAGAGAAGAATGGCCCAAGTAATGAGGCATTTCCAAGTAAAAGCAGAGATTTGGAAGCATCCAGCACTCACCTTACAGCTCCAGACTCTGCAACAGCCATGATAAACTGGGTCCTCATTTTATGACCATTGGGCACTGCTAATACAGATCATGCAGTGATCTGGGCACATCCTGGCTCCTTCTTAGGAGTAGAAACACCGCAAGGTAGGGTTATCCAGATAAAGATGTCATTCTTTTCTGTGAGCACGTCCCTGCTGCAGGGACTATGACACCCGCTCTCCCTACATCCTCATTTGTGGAATACAAAAGGGTGGTGGATGTTAATTCTCTTCCCAAATTTTGGATCTCCGGTATTGCTTCCCACCCTTATTTATCTCAGTCTCCAATATCCTTCTTCATCCCTACATTTCAGTTTTACTCCCTGGAGATCTAATAACCATCCTAACATTTTGTTCTTAGGCAGGTTTCCTAAAGAATGCCCTTAATTGAAACAAAACTCAGACAAAAATGTCCATGAAAAAGAATCATGCCAGAGCTTCAAAAATCAACATATAAGAACTGAAAGAGAACTACAGGTATTATGGGATGATTACTTTTCAAATTCCTGGTGGACCCTCATGAAACCAAATAAGGACAGAAGAGCAGGAAGTTCAAGAGAGAAACGGCAGCAATGAACTTACTGGAGAATGAAATTTTGCTATTTTGATAACCTTTTAGAATATCCATTCTCAAACTTTTGATCTCACTCTTAGACTCTTAATATTTGCTGAGGGCCCCAAAGAGCTTTTGCGGGTTATATATGTCAATAATTTCCTGTATTAGAAGTTAAAACAGATTTCTCATAACTGTTTCTGTTTTCAATCTGTTACAATGTGTTGTTTTGTTTACAGTATATGAAGAAAATTTGGCCTCATTAGAATATGAAATTGGAAACGAGAAGAATATTTTAATTCCCTTTCAGGTGATTGTGAATAGTCTGACAACACCAAACCTTGACAATGGTAGTTTCTTAAAGATTAGCTGCAATATGGGATCTAGAAACATGACCATGAACTTCTCATACTCTCTACACTCATGAGAGACTAAGAGTGAAAATGGCAAATAACATCTTAGTATTATTAGGCAAATAATGGTGACCCTGTGGAAGCCCCGAGAACCCCCTTGGGACTCACAGTGGCCCTGCTGCCACACTTTGAGACCAGTTGTTTTAACAAGGAGACTACATGACTCTGACATGGACTGGATAGATTCAGCTGTAGTGTAATGTACTGGGTATTACCACCTCTGTCTCTAAAGACACGTTTTTCACTGACAAGAAACTATAATAGAATTGCAAAGCATTAAAGCTGAAAGAAACATTGAGAGATCATCCCATTCGGTTCATTTGTTTTGAAGGTGAGGAAACTATTAAAGAAGGTCAGGGCTAAGCTACGTGGTAAACCTGGAACCACTCTGCTACTTTGGGAGTCCATCTCCTTTGTGGATGTGGAAAGAATCCTGGGAACCTTAACTGTGTAGAGTATTTTCATTGCCTCACTTACTCTTATCACACACCCCAGTGAGGAAAACAACACACCCTGGTGTTACTATAATTCTTTAAATCCTAGAGGAGCAAAGATTCTTTTTTTAAAAAAAATTTGTGTCATTTTCCAGCCATACCATTGTTGTACATCTGATCTTAAAAGAAGCCATCTTAGAGTTCTGAATGGGAGATAATCTAACAGAAAAATGAGAAGAAGTTAAGCGGAACACCTTTTTGTTAGGTAGTCTATGAAAATACCATCCTTGAACTTGCACAGTCCAGAGCCTGTGCAGCCATACGTGGCATCCCTGTGCAAGCTTCCAACAGTGTTAAAATATTTGTGAAAAAGCAAGATGCAAAATTAAGGCTTACAGATGATCACGATGGTGTGAAAACGTAATGTTCCTGTATGGTTTGTCCAGCAGAGACTCATTCCCAGTCTTACCCTCTGAGTCTGTTAACCCACCATGTTCAAGGGATCAACCACATCACACCACTGGCTCATAGTGAGCTCACCTTGAACTAAAACTGATTAGGTTTCTTAAACACTCCATGTTCAGTCTTCCTATGCCTTTCTCCCCACACTTCCCCACCATCCCAGAGTCCAAGAGTTTTCAAACTATGTTTTACCAAAACACAGAGGCCTTAAAGAAAGATGAGAAGGAATAGGACCCATCTCAACCAGAGGTTTTATCTTACATATGGGAATTCTGGTAAGGTTTTATTTGATAGAAGTATTAAATGGTAAAATAAATTTAAACACCATCACCGTAGCTTATAACTGTGCAGGTTGATTTTAGGGCCTACATGTAGCTCTTTACATTTTCTTTCTACTAAATTATCTCTTGGGCTCAAACCATCATTCCAAGTTCTTATCTTTTCAATTCTGATTTTTCCATGCTCCATATTTTCTGTCCCTCCCAGCTTTGTTCCATCTGCAAGTGTGATTAGCTTGACAGCTCTGTCCTCAAACTAATTCAGTTAATATAAATGTTGAAAAGAACAGAGTCCCTGAAAAAGCCCCTAGATGCCTCCCTCAGGGTATATTAATTCATTAATTGGTACTCTCTGGGACAAGATTTTTTAAATCAGTTATCAATCTACATAGCTATATATAGCAGCCCTTCCACCTCGGGCCCAAACTGAGACTCAAATCTGTTGAATGATGTCTGGCAAAAGGGGCAGGCCCAAAATAGAGTTGAAGAGAGTAGTTGGCTGAGGACTTTTGTCTGGGGCTGAGGAAGGAAGGAGGGTTGTGTACAGATGTCGGGGAGTGAAGTGGGGTGATTTTAAAATGGTATTTCTCTGGGGCACCTGGGTGGCTCATTGGGTTCAGCGTCAGACTCTTGATTTTGGCTCAGATCATGATCTCATGGTTTGGGAGTTCGAGCCCTGCATCGGTCTCTGCACTGGCAGTGCAGGGCCTACTTGGAATTCTCTCTCTCCCTCTCTCAAAATAAGTAAATAACCACTTAAAAAATAATAAAATAGAGTGGTGTTTCTCCCCCCCACACAGTCCTGTGGGCTGGTATCAAGGTCTGGGAATAAAAGAGGCCACAGGCAGAAATGCAGGGAAGGGCTGTGACAAGGGGGTTCCTGCAGCACTACTCAAGCCCCAAGTGACAAAGTGCACCAGCGAGTCGGGGAGAAGGCATGTTCCTTCTTTGGGAACATTAAAGAAATAGCATCTTCGGCACAAATGCCGCACTCACGGTGGGCATCGTCACACAGCTTTACAAGCAGAAGACACCCAGGGAAATCAGAACAGAAGGGGAGAACATGAGGGCACCTCAGACTGATAAATTAGTATGTTTAAAACACCCTTGGGGACTCACAGACGTTTCCAGCAGGGAGTGTCAAGAAAATATGGAGGGGCCGTTGGATGGCTCAGTCCGTTAAGCATCTGACTTTAGTTCAGGTCATGATCTCACAGCCCGTTGTTCAAGCCCTCCATAGGACTCTGTGCTGACAGCTCAGAACCTGGAACCTGCTTCAGATTCTATGTTTCCTTCTCTCTCTGTCCCTCCCCCATTCTCTCTGTCTCTGTCTCTGTCTCTCTCTGTCTCTGTCTCTGTCTCTCTCAAAAATAAATAAAACATTAAAAAAAGAATGGTGGAAATGTGGAAGTTCTTTAGAAGCAGAAAGTGGGTAAAAATCACAATTTGGATATTTGAGATTAACATGAGCCCTCCATAGCCCAGGTTGATGAGGCTTGGAGAGGTGCCAAATAGGCATTTTATTGCTCAGTGCACATTTCACTCCAGAAGAGAGTTATAGCTTATTGAACCCCAGATGCAATCTTCCAGTGTATACCCTAGTTTTTGCTACTTCCTAAAAGATGCCTGACAGCTCTTTGGATGAATTTTTGGGGGAGGAAAACACCTTTTATATAATTGCCATTGCTCTGTCATGTTTAAGTTCTTGCCTTTCAGAGTTTCTATACCCTTACCAATCTGAAGAAATGTCCCCCTCCCAGAAGTTATGAAGGAAATAGAGAAACTGTGTGGAATCCCAACAAAGGCTGGCAATGAATGTCATTGAAGAAAGTATCTGAACTTGTGTTTTCTTCCCAAACTTACCTGATCACTTGAGAATAATTGTGATGTAACAGATTTCAGGCCTCTTGCATGGAATAAGGGGAGGGCAAGACAACTCCCCCCCACCAATTTTTTTTAGTGCCCTCCAGGTAAACTGTGGGATCAGGTAAGTGTTAGAAACAAGGTAGCCTCTTTTTTTTTTTTTTTTTAATGAAACTAACACCAGCTCTGTTCAAGTGAATCATTCAAGGTCATACCTTTACTTTACATCTCCTTCCCTCTGGCTGCCACAGAGAATCATTTTGGTTCGTCTCTACGCCTTTATCAACATCTGTAACAAGATCTCAGGACTGGACTCAAAATTGTGGTTTTTGAAGTGAGCACCTAGAATCCCCCCAAACCCCAAGGAGAAGCCCGAGATTGCTATGTTCGAAGGGGTTGGAGACAGAAGGGTGAAGCCATAACTTCCCAAATGCCTTTTTCTCTCCACCAGAACAAGCCTTATTCTCACCTGTTTTGTATATTTGCTTTTGTGAAAACAGTTTAGCAAGTAAGCTTTTGTTGCTTAAAAGAATTCGAGAGAAGCTGATTTAAAATATTCCCATCTGCAAACTTGATCATACTTAAAGTTCACCTCGCTCAAAAAGAAGAGCCTCTTGTTTCAATGTTCATTAATCCTCATTGCTAATAACACCTACATCTATTTAACTAAAGGTCATATTTACTTTATTAATGGGAAGATGGCCAATAGTATACTGATTACCATTCATCTCAAAAAGTTCATGCTTAATAAGGACGATTAACACAGATTTGGTGGAGGAAATTAATGTGTTTTCTATTGTGAAGAATACCAAAACCAACAACAATCCTTGGAAAATAAGAGGATCTATAAACACCAATGGGCTGTGGCCTCTTGGGAAGAAAACAACATGCCACCTTCTCTAACATGGTCATTCTCAGCCGAATGAGGCAGCTTGTGGAAGCGAGGCTGTGAATACTGCAAAGGTTTAATACCAAACTTTGATCTATGTGTAAAATTTGTTTTTGCTCTGCGTTTATACACTGATAAGATAATGCTGTTGGTTAGATGTTTGTAAAGCCAGATACGCTTCATGCCAGCAAGAGGAGAAAATGGAGCTTAACACTAATCTGCCACCAATAAAATATTTATGCTTATCGAAATGTGAAATCTGCCTGGTGAATATATAAGAAAGTCTGGTCAGGTCTCACTCAAATCAAGACTCAGAACAGAGGAACAGACAAGTGAAGGGTACGAGACATAAATGCCTTTGTCTTCATGTAGGACATTATGATTCAGTAGTATGATTGTATTTTTATCATCAGTGATGGTGCTCTTTGGGTTTTTTAATTCTTTTCAAGCGCACCTTCAAAAACTAAGAGTGGTAAGTGCTCTTAACAAAATAGAAAGAACTTCTATAGTAACATAACCAAAAGGCTTAAGGCAAGGAGATCCTGTACTTCCCAGTCAAGGCACCAGGACTAGTCCCTGGAATGCTCTCCATGTCAGAAATGGATAATGGTGATTGGTGTCACATGCTACATTACATGCCATATTATATGCTCATCATTCTGGAGAGGTTACTTCCAAGAAACATGAGTTGGTCTCAAAGAAGGAAAGTAAGACTTGGACAAGTCCTGCTGGACCCACATCTGTAAACTTTCCCCTGACTTATATCATCAAGAATTGTAAGTGCCAGTAGTAACTCATAATGACAGCTGCTCTTTCCCCCAGAGTTCAGGTCAAAATGTCTTCTTCAGCCTATCCTATCCAGTAATCTATGAAAAAACTACTGCTTCACAATTCAATTTTTAAAAATGCTTAACAAGCAATTGCTATTTTCCTAGAATCTTTAGAGAGAAATTGGAAGTATAAGACATCATCCCTTTTCTCAAGACAGGTATAATATTTGAGTGAGACATAAGAAATACTTAGACTTGCAATGTATATATAATAAAGACCTAATATTACTCACGTCAAGGGTATGGGACATGCAGTGAGTTGTGCCAGGGTCAGGAAGGATGACACTGATCATCACAAATGTTGGTGGGAATGCAAACTGGTACAGCCACTGTCGAAAACAGTATGGAGCTGCCTCAGAAAGTTAAAAATAGAATTACCCTACAATCCAGTAGCCACACTACTGGGTATTTACCCAAAAAGTACAAAATCACTGATTCAAAGGGATACAGGCACCTCTGTGTTTATTGCAGCATTATTTACAATAGCCAAATTATGGAAGCAGCCCAAGTATGCACTGATAGATGAATGGATAAAGATGTGATACACACACACACACACACACACACACACGATATATAGGCATACACACAATGGAATATTATTCAGCCATAAGTAATGAAATCTTTCCATTTGCAATGATATGGAGAGAACTAATAACAAGTGACATAAGTCAGCCAGAGAAAGACAAATACTGCATAACTTCACTCATGTGTGGAATTTAGGAAACAAAGTAAATGAGCAAAAGAAAAAAAGAAAGAGACAAACCAAGAAACACACTTGTAACTACAGAGAATTAATGGATGGTTACCAGAGGGGAGGTGGGCGGGGCACCGGTTACATCAATGATGGGAATTAAGGAGGACATTTGTGATGAGCACTGGGTGCTGTACATAATTGTTGAATCACTATATTGTACATTTAAAACTAATATAACCCTGATACTGGAATTTTAAAAAAATGTTTTAATGTTTTATTTATTTCTGAGAGAGAGAGAGAGAGAGAGAGGGTGAGCAGGGGAGGGTCACAGAGGGAGATACAGAATCTGAAACAGGCTCCAGGCTCTGAGCTGTCAGCACAGAGCCTGACTCAGGGATCAAACCCACAAATCGTGAGATCATGACCTGGAGCTGAAGTCAGACACTTAACTGACTGAGCCACCCAGGCGCCCCTAAAATTTTTTAATAAATTAAAAAATCTAGTGCTAGCAAAGACAATTTTCATAAAGATAATCAGAATAATTTAAAGAAATGATAGTTTTGAGATTCAAATCAACTACCATTTATTGTTTCTCATGTCCCAGGCACCACACTATGAGCTTTATCAAAATTATTATAATTTCATAAAGTATACCAGCACTGGAATAAAGCATGGAAAAAATTATGTAGGTGCTATACGACAGTTTGTGGACATTAGGTGGTTTTATTTCTTCTGAAATGTTGATGTATTCGAGTTATATATGAAATAAGTAATAAAGAAAAAATTTTCTACGATTTAGGCAGATAAGAAGTCATGAAATAAAATTTATGATTAGAGAAGATGTGGTGTACAAAATGGTGATGGGGAGAATAGACTGTGATACTGACAAGGAAGGATTAGTGCCAGGAAGGAGTGAAAAATAAACTGAAAAAGTAAATCAGCCACACTATGAAGAATCTCAGCTTTCTCAGATAGTTTATATTTAATCACATATACAGTGGGAATCCATTACAATTCCTGAGGAAGACGGTGTAGCTGAAAGACAATATTTCAAAAGATTGCCCTTGCTGCATGCAGGAAGGCCTCTGAGTGGAGAGAAATGAGCAGTAAAGGGACCCACAAAGTTGTAATTGTGGAGGAAGGAATGTGGGCAAATCAAGACTTCAACTAGAGTCTCAGGGGAAGAGGTCGACTATGAACTCAGGTCTGTCGGTCCAAAGCCTATGATTTTTCTGCTCCTTCGGCCACCTGTCATGTGTGGCTGGAACCAGGAAGATTCTTGGAGACTTCCCATACTCCAGTACTTCTCAAACTCCTCCACCTAAGTATTCCTAAGGAACTGGGGTTCACCTACAGACCAAAATGTTCTTTGACATAGAAGATTTTATGTTCCCAGCTCGAGCAACACGTGTCTTCTCTGATTGTGCATCCCATTTGTTTTAAGATGCAATTTGCATTTTAAATGTTTATCAAGCAAAAATCAATGATAAGTATATTCTATTCCAGTTTTACATGGACTGGGAAAGCTATTCTCCAGCTCCTCCAAATAAATGATAACAAGGCTCTTTTTAAATCTCCACCATATTTTAGGTCATATGATTCTACATGAGTAAGAAAGCTATTTCATTTAATTCACTTAAATAGAATCTGAAATACATCTGAAGTGTCTTATGATCTCCTACAAAGAATATCTTCCCATAAGCTGGGAAAATCTAGTTCCAGTGAGTATAGTGGTAGCAGGTGTGACAAAAAGAGGTAGATCAAGAGGGCTGATCAAAGACATACGGGAAAAAAAAAGAAAGAAAGAAAGAAAGAAAAGACAAGAAAACAAGGATAGTGGCTCCTGGGTGGCTCAGTTGGTTAAGCCTCCGGCTCTCAATTTCAGCTCAGGTCATGATCTCACAGTTGGATCCCTGCATCAGGCTCCGCAGTGATGGTGCAGAGCCTGCTTGTGATTCTCTCTCCCTCTCTCTCTCTTTCTGCCCCTTCGGCACTCTCTCTCTCTCTCTCTCTCTGTCTCTCTCTCTGCCAAAATAAATAAATAAATAAACTTAAAAAAATGGATAGGTAGGATTTGGTAACAAAATGGTACAAAATAATTTTTAAAAGAAACAGCAAGGGGAAACTTGATAACTCAATGGCTCCCAGCCTGCATGAACAGGAGAAGAGTCATCTCATTTACAGAAATGGAAAAGTCCAGGACAGTTGACTGAAGAGAAAAGTGTGTTCAATTTCATTTATGTTGCACTTCAACTAACACAACAGTCAGGTGGAAATATCCCAAGAAATATATCTGGAGTCATCACTAAAAAGTTAAGCCTTTAAGAAAGAATGCAGTTTGGAAAGAAGCGAGCAGGGGGGAGAGGAGATGCCGTGCTGGACCGTGATGTGTTCTCTCGGAGTCAGCAGAGCCGGGAAGGGAAGCAGCAGGTGCGCTGCCTGTGGCAAATGCCACTCAGGGAGATCATGTTAAAGACAAGCAAGTAATAAGGGGTGTAAAATCTGGCAGGAAAGCAGATGTGAATAAAGACAGGGAAAATACCATGATTTTGGTAAAAAAAAAAAAGATCCTTGCTAACTCAGGGGAAAATGTTTCAATAGTGTAATGGGAATAGAACTGAGATGAAAGAGAATTTTAGAGGAACAAGGGAGAGCAACTGACGAGCTAAATAGAAACTCTGAACATTTATAGAAAAGTCCATGAAGTAAAAGTTGTCAATGGTTTGTAATAATTGTAAGGTTTCTTGTTTTTAAAGTTTATTTTATTATTTTGAGAGAGAGAGAGAGAGAGAATCTGAAGCAGGCTCTGTGCTGTCAGCGCAGAGCCCAAAGCAGGGCTTGACCCCACAAACCTTAAGATCATGAGTTGGATGCTCGCGGCGCCTGAGTGGCTCAGTCGGTTGGGCATCCGACATCGGCTCAGATCATGATTTCACGGTTTGTGGGTTCGAGCCCTGCATCAGGCTCTGTGCTGACAGCTCAGAGCCTAGAGCCTGCTTCGGATTCTGTGTCTCCCTCTCTCTCTGACACTCCCCTGCTCGCACTGTCTCTCTCTCTCTCTCTCAGAAATGACTAAACATTAAAAAATAAAAAAAAAATTTAAGTTGGATGCTCAATCGACTGAGCGATCCAGATGCCCCAGTTGTGAGGTTTCTAAATGAAAATTGCACTGAATGCAGGAGTGATAAGAGATATTAGTATACTGCTGTTACGGTATTGCTTCAGCAATGGTTTTTTTAAAAAGCAAATCTGGGGGCGCCTGGGCGCCTTAGTCTGTTGGGCGTCCGACTTTCGCTTAGGTCATGATCTCGCGGTTCGTGGGTTCGAGCCCCGCGTCGGGCTCGGTGCTGACTGCCAGCTCAGAGCCTGGAGCCTGTTTCAGTCTGTGACTCCCTCTCTCTCTGACCCTCCCCTGCTCACGCTGTCTCTCTCTCTCTCTCTCTCTCCTAGAAATAAATTTTTAAAAAACATTTAAAAAGCAAATCTGCAGAGATTTAAACTGAAACTTTTGATATCCATACTTTTGTGAGGAAAGCTCACGAATGTCTGAACCAAAAACAATACACATCTGCCTGAATGCTTTCTGTTTCAACTGAAACATAATAAATGGGAATTTGAACCAGACAACCTAATAAGGCCCTTTCTAGCCCTCAGAGTGATTTCATGAGTTTATCCATATCTGAGTCAAAATTCAAACAAAAACAAAACCTATAGTGGTCATTATTATTGGTAATACATTCCAGTACAAGGTACTCTAAAAAAGTAGAGTATACAAGAGTTGAAACCATATGTTTCATATTCCAACACTTAAAAGTTAGGTATTCCGGCTATTGAAGGTGCATATATGGTGAAATGCCTCTTGGGAAGCCTCAGACTCTACCTCGGCCTATAATATAACATGCATATTTAGCATACCTTAGCATATACTTTTGTGTACCTATATATGGGTAGAGACAGGCTAATTTATACTTCGTGTTCAGTAATGAACTCATTGAGGTCCAGCCACCTTAACAGACAAATAATGTTCAATTTAAACCAAAATATGTCCTTTCTGAGTTGTGAAAGAAACCTTTGTTTCTAATGTGCCTCTTTTAATAGATGAAGTACATTAAACTATTCATTCCAGTGAAATTTGCCCTCCTTTTTGTTCTTGTTGTTATGGTTGTTTATGTTGATATACAAATGTAACAAAATTTTGTTCAACAGAGAAGTTCAAAAAAGCAACATAATTGTAGTAAAAGGCAAAGTCATAGCCAAGCTCTCTGAAGATGTAACCTACATAGAACCTAGGAAGATTCCTGGTTTAGCAGAGACACTTCTGGAAGCATAACTGCATGTTCAGTTAACAAAAAGAAGGTCGATTACAATATCTCCAGCTGAAGGAAAACTGCCACTATTTTGGGTTTTTTGTTTTGCTTTTAGTGAAAATTGGTTTATGACAGGTAGCTTTATTTCTTAAAAATATGTATCTTTTCATGGGTGTTGGAAAGAAAGTCTACAACACACACAGAGATAGACACACGCACACACACACTGGCTGGTGATTCTTCAGAAGAAAACTGAATAAAGAACTATATTAAAACCCTTGGAAACATAAAGATCTCATTAAACTAGCCAGAAGGAGACCTCACATCTGTGCTGAAATAATAAAGTAACTATGTAAGTGTATTAATAAAATAAGCCATCTCAATTTATATGATAGAAAAATACCATCATTTAATTATTTACATCATAACATTTTGGAGGTTTTTATAGCTCTTTAAAATTCCTGTGGAGCATCTAGGTCAATCTGGTAAGATGCTACAAATATTATATTTAAAATAATTCTTCACTATATTTTTCTTCTGAGAAACCACTCTTGAATTCAAACAGCTTCAGCTGAAATACCTTTGTGCTCTTCAAAAATCACGTTTCATAAAGGGCATTTATTCTATAGAATTAAAGTTTACTGAATAATAAATATAACTTTAAATGATGCAAGCTGTCAAAACCCCTGAATGTCAAAGTTAAAGCCGATAGCCCTGCATGAGTTTTGCTATTTTGGAAAAGGAAAAAAAAAGCAGAATAAGTAAAGGAACTTCACCTTTGAATTTCTTCATCTTTGTATATTTGTCATAAATAACAATTTAAATATCCGTTGAGGTTAATATTTTCTGGTTCAGTGGGAAGTACAGAAAAAAAATTAATATATTCATGCATAATATGAGGCAACAAAGACTAGGACATCTTATTTGTAGCAAATTTTATTTTCAAATAACCATAAAAGGTATCCAGTTACTCTTCAGATTAATTTATAAGATCATGCAAGATGTAAACAAGAAGTTCCAAAGGAAAAAATTGTTCCTGACAATTCTAATATATGAAGAAAAAGTACACAGAAATGCACACCAGGAACTTTCGACATATGGCTAATACCTGGGTCTCTATTCCCGCCGCTTTTTGTCATTTCAGCACAAGATAAATGTAGTGCAAAGAAGCAAAAATTAGTAATCCAAGGAAAGAAAAACTTGTTAATGTGATGCATGATAAGGGAGCATTTACTATATTAATATTCACAAAGAAATGTTGGAAGTGGGAAGTGATGTTAGATTTAAAAGATATCCATTTTGCGGCACAGATGAAAAGAAATTTTGTTGTGGTGATTATATTGCTACTCACATCATATTCATAGACTTTTCCTTGAGTACCATGCACAGTTCTGAAAAAAAATTTTTTTTTTGCTTTGGAAACGGGTAAAATAAAATGAAAATCTTCCCAAAGGGCATTAAAAATAATATATTAACTTAGAATTTATGTTGCAAATAAGGTAAGTGGGAATATTATTCTGGGAAAAAATGTTGGACGGGCAGAGTAGGTATTATAAAAACGTCTCAGAATCAACGGCACAATCACAAAGAAAATAACTTCCTGTTTTCACATTGGCTGTAAAGCAAAGGACTGTGGCTTTACATTAGACAGTTTTTATTTATTTAAATATTCAGAGTTGGTTCTCAATTGCTAAAAGTATGAAATCCAAAAGGCCAATCCAGAGTTTATCTACGTATGGTTTCAAAGAAAATATAATGTCATGTCTCTAATTTGAACTAAGTGCTAGTATTTTTATTTAATCCTTGTATCTAGAGACCATAAAATATAAAAAGTATTGAATCACCTTGAGAGTACACAAAGTCCCTACAAGTAAAGCTACCTTTATTTAATACACAGTTGAAAATTAAATAGCAAAACTCTATACCAAATTAGGGGTTTATATTTACCTTTTATAACAATAGTACCATTCTTAGTGTCCTCCTTAGGAGCCTAGAATGACATGACTCCACATTTCCATTCCAGAACTTCCCACTTCTAACGCTTTTCTCCATGATGCCCTTTGCAAGCACTCTGGCAACATAAAATGAGATGCTATGTCTATGTGGCTTATAAAACGCTTTGACTTCAAAGAAAGGTTATTGGAAAAGAGTGTGCTGTGGATTCTACAGGGTTTTTGTTAAATAAAGCTATCTGTATTTTAGGTGATAACAAATCACCTTACAAGTCTTAAAAGTGTTTGCTTTGGGTCCCTTATTATGGAATTTTATCTTTATTTGAGGTATGAAAACCTTACCCGCTCTATAAGTCAGCATTAAGATTGCTACTCACCCAAAGGGAACAGATGCTAACTTTTCATAAAGCTTTTTTTTTTTCTTTTGCCCAAGATCGATTTGCCGGAATTAGACTAACCCAGGCATCTGGGAGGTAGAAACTCTGCAAATTTAGTACCTTGATCCCTTCTGAGCAGTCCACATCTGTCTCTTCCATGCCCAAGAATGAGTGTGTGGTTGCCCAGACTCAAAAACTGCCATGCATTATGGGAAAGAATGGCAGACCTTCCAATTCTACATCACATGCTTTTTTTTTTCTCTTCCCACTCGCATAATTAGTGCTCTTTCTTTTACTTTTTAAAAATGTGCCTGTTTCAAATTTGTATTATTTTTTTCAGATGTCTAATTGCAGTTACGTTCTTTCCCTCTTTGGTCTCCTCCCGCATTTCACATACCAGACAAATATTTAAAGGTCTGTAAAACCAGGCGAGGCTCCAAAATATTTCTAACCGAAACTGCCATAGGTGACAGCACAGGGAAAGAAAGCAAGGTTGTAGGACAAGCATTTGAATAAACTGGGTGGAAATGTATTGGAAAATCTATTTAAGTTCCTATAGCCATGGATGAGGTTTCAATGAGGCATAAACATTCAAGTTCCTGACAAAACCAACATGTTCCATGATCAGTCAAAATATTCTATTTCTCATGGTGCATTGCCTTTTTTTTTTTTAATTAGCAAGTTGCTCTCTATTTTTAATTTTTTTTTCCATTTTTAGTATTCAGGAAGTGAAAGCATTTAAGAACACATTCAAAGTTCTGAGACTACATGTAAGTGAAATATTTAATGTCTGTCATTCATAAAAGTTACATCATTTACATAGGGTTCATTTGTATATAATAAAAATTTCATCATAATGAAAACTTTTCTGGAAAGTTATATGTTAATTTGTTTAACATATGCTTTGGATATACAGCTAAATAGGAATCATTAAAAAATTCTTTCTTCAAATATTCCCTTTAACAATTAAAAAAGAACCTCATTCCTAAATATTTGTTTTCCTTTCCATTTGCTCCTTTGTTTGTAATATCATATGTAATTTGAACTATGCAAAGACTGGATCTTTTCATAGTTCAGAATATATTTGTATACTTCAATAAATTTGCTCATTGCATAGCAAACATGTAAACTTACACAGGATCTATAAATTTTACCCTAGTAATCTAAAAAAGTTGCTGAAATTTTACATGATAGTTTAGTCTAAGGTTTATTTTTTGTTGTATTTGTGTTTTCTCTGTGGTTTTTTTTTAATAAATTTTAATGCATGGGCTAATTGAATACAACAAATAAAAAGTCATAAAAAGTTAAAAACCAAGTAAGTTGCTAGACTACCAGAATTTAACCTCATTATATTGTTTGGATTTTTTTCCCCTAAGTATAACAAGTTGGAAATGTATTGTGCTGCCTCTTAAGACAGTGTTCAAAAGTAATTTCAACAGTGTGTATTTAACATAAAGTTTACTATGTTTGCATCAAATAAAATGTTTATTAATGAAAGCTATTTATCATACAAGAAACAGCAAAGATAAGTCATCATACAGAGATGTACACTAGAAGTGACAGATGTAAAAGTGCATGCAGAGATTTCTGTTTAAAAAGGAAGTAATAAACAATAATTCTAAAATTACTGGGTTTTGATTCCTATTCTCTCAAATGAGTGATAGCTTTTCTTTGAATTTACAATTGGAAAATGCCATTAACAGATAGGACTAATACACATTAGCAAGCAGGTGAAATGGATGTTTTTGGACTTTATTTTACAACTACTGTGCTTGACAAATGTGTGGGATTTTTTAGCAATAATAATTTTCTTCAGATATGGGGTGGGCATATTACTGCCAGGTTGCTCTGGTTTATACACGGCTTAACTAATTTTGTTTTAAACCACATAACTTTAAGCCTCCATTTGTGTTAGACGCCATAAAGAACAGAATCTTGTTAACATTCAGTAATTGACATTTAAGTCTCTCTCTGTCTCTGTCTCTCTTTTTCTTTCTTTTTTTTTTTTTTTTTGGCTCAATAGATTTTAAAATGTATGATTATCATAACCTAATATTGTCTTTGTCTTCACTGCAGTGGATTTCCGATCAAACTTTTCCCCTTCTTTTAATACTTTAGGGAATTTTCAAACGTCGGGATGTTTGGCTGTAATGCCCCAAGATTTGTTCTCCCTGAAAAAAATCATAGTGACAATTTATTAACTACAGAGCAACTTGGCTTTTAGGGGTCTGCAATTTCTATTTTGATTTACAAATATCCATTTGTGCTCAATAGACCTAACATTAAATCTTAATCATAGTTAAGTTTCTTTTCATGCAACTACTTTGTCTGCTAATTATCTTTTTTTAATTCTAAAAATTGGGGGGAGTCAAATCGGTGGGGCATTATTTTTATTGTAAGAAAATACATTTAAAAATAATTCGAGGTTGAATTACATTGCATATGCAATGGTGTGTATACTTAAAATGAATCAGAAGTTTGGAAATCTGAAAACTGTATGTTTGGATATTTAAAAATTGTTTGTATTGCCATTTTAATAGCTTTTACATATAGATATTGGAAACACACTAGTACAATTAAGCCTTAAATAAAACTGATGGGAAATAAAACTCTTTAGATTCAAAATGGTTTATTCACACAAATTTAATAGGATATATCACAATTGTTTGGTCCATAAATATTTAGGGGAAATAGTTTCTATACAATGCATTTATCAATAAACAAAGAAACATGGACAATTTTGCTAGACCACTTACTGTACTATAAACACGAAGCTCAATATATAAGATTATTGAATTTATCAACTATATTTGAAAGAGTGCACAACTGCTTTCTATGACATGTTTGTCCCCTCTAACAGGATACACCATAAAAAGAGTTTCGGAAATAAGAGGTAAAACAGTACAAAACTAGTGAGGTGTCAAAAGGGCTTAAAACAGTTAATTTAACAAACAACACATATATCCTGATTTTTCACAAACTTACTTCCAAGTTATATCATAAGGCACATAGGAGAACTGAGTTATAATTAGTCTACTTAATAAAGTAGATCTATAGTACCATACATTGTTCTGTCAAAGAACAAAATTTATAAGTATCAATATTTTACCTGTAAAAGTGTATTAATAAGATCTCAGCCTTACCAAGGTTGTTTGGTCTGGTTAGTGGTAAATGCCCAAAATGTAATAGAAATATGAAAAGTCAAGATTTAAGCTCCATATAAGATGATAACCACACTTGCTAAATATATAATGGCAATCACACCTTTCTTCTGTTACAGTGTTAACTTATCTTCCATCATCTTTTTTAAAAAATAAGCTACTTTCTGTGCTAATTTTCTAAAGACCCTGAGCAAAAGTTACAATAATGCACTTTAATGTGGGCAGTGAACTGTCAATATGTAACCACACGTTTATACAGCCAGAAGGACACCTTTAAAATCTATTAAATAGCCACTTCGACCACCAAAGGAGATTTAAGGGGTCCAACAAGTGGAGAATATGTGCAAAGTTATTCTTAACAATCCACTAAAGCAAGACATATATCTTGACTTCTTTTTTTATTTTTATTTTTTTTAGGAAATCCACAATCTAATTGGTATTTAACTACAACAGAAGCATATAGATGAACATTCACCACTGCCCAGACCATTAAGATTTTAGCTTAAATTAAAAGAAAAATAATGCTACTGTAAACTAGGAAATATATTCAGATCAGCATCCACGAGGCTTCTGAGTTTATCTACTTTAAGACTAATAACTTTAAATGTGTAATGCCAGAAAAGTTTTCTTTTTCTGACAAATATATCAACCTATGCCAAAGTAAAATAAAGCAAAACAAACCAAAGAATTCTAGTTGTTGATATTAGTCTACTAAGGTTTGTTTTAAACATTATTCATATAGAATGCCAGATACAATATCATGGTACAGCTGAAGCCAATTAATAGAGCTATTATTTAAATTATACTGATTTTTTAACTTCTTAAAAAATTATATTTTGCTTATTTCCATTTTCCCTAGGAAAAAACTAATTTAGAAAGAATGGTTTTAGAACTATCATTTTTAGCTTTAGGTTAAAGGTATAGAATTTCAAACTCTATATGGAATTATCATAGATACACAGGGAGTTTAAATATTTTTCAAATGTTGAAAGGCAAAAAACTAACAAGTTTTCCTGGGACATACATCCCTAAAAGAAGGAAAAGTCACATCCTTAGAACATATTTCCCACCTAATTAATCGTTAATATTTAGAGCTGTTATAGTTAATGCTTTTTGTTTAATCATATTCCTCATTTGTAAGATGAAAGAATAATCAAAACATTTTTGCTTAAAACTAAAGAGAAAACAATGTGAAGGTTTCAAAATTCCATAAGTATACACACAATCGCAAGATTTAAAAAATAACTTTAATTATCTGATTCTTTATTGACCTAATCATTTAATTGGGAATATGATTATTTGCCCATCATTATACCACTTTTTTTTTCTTCGAGATTCTGGAAATAAGTAACATACAATTTTAAGAGGCACTTATTAGAATAATTCAAAAACTCCCCTTACCAACTGAAAGATCTAATTAATTATTTTGAAAAACCATCCAAATACACTTTGTAGACAAAAACAAAAAAAAAAACCCAAAAAGCAATAAAAAAAAAAACACTTTGTAAAGGAGACAATACTGTAAACTCATTTGCCAAGTGGCTGCAGATGCTACACACCAAGCTGTCGTTTTTATTTCCCAAATATCTTGTGGGTTAGAAAAAAAAAATCTGGTAAATAATAAAATAATAATAATTAGAATAATCATAAAAAGAAGAGGAAGAATTAAAAAAAAAACAAAAACAAAAACCAATGTTAGAAAAGGTTCGTTAAGGTAGTTTGTGAGGGGCTTCCGGATTCGTGGCTGTCCATGTTAGAGGTCACAGATGTCACTACAGTGATAGTGGGATTGGTCAGGTCTGTTAAAGTGGTCGCTGTGCCGGGTGGAGTGAGAGCGCCGCTGTCTGCTGAGGGCGGGGCCGGAAGCGACGTGCCGTCAGCTTTATCAACACCCCCATTCTCCTGCCGCAAAAGGTTCCTTCTGAATTTGGCTCTTGCGTTTTGGAACCAAACCTGCAAACCAATCCCAATGGATTTCTTTACCGATGTTTATTTTAGACTTTTGTTTCTCTCTCTCTCTCACTTTCTTTTTTTTCTTTCCTTTTTTTCTTGCTTGTTTTTTTTTTTTTTTTGAAGGTATGTTTTCTTTTTAAATATAATTGTTTATTTTTCTTGGGAGAGAAGGGCTGGGGTTTTGTTTGTTTTTGTTTTTGTTTTTGTTTTGTCTTTTTTTTTTTTTTNCATATATTCCCCCCCAGCATTAACAAGTGTCACTTGGGACAAGTGATGCTTAAGTGGAGATACCACAGACAGGAAGGCGCAGAGATACAGGGGGAAAACGTATCCTGATTCCTTAACTGTTATCTTTTGAGAATGAGGAAAGGCAGGGTCATTGAAAGTTTTGCAGTGTAAGAAGGACTCATATGAAACGAACATCAATGAAACAGATTTCAGGCTGTTCTGGAGTCTGACACTTGGGAAGTATTCTCCACATAGGTCAAACCCAGGGCCACAGACCCCAAGCAGCCAGAAACTGGTCGGTAGAATTTTAAATGCCTGCTCTTTGTCACTGAGAAGTAGATCACAGGTGACCCACAGCAACCCAGTATAATTTCATTCATTGTATATTCTTACCCTTACGAGTTTAGAAAAACAATTGGACAGCAGTCTAACTCCCAGTATTTAGTTTTGATATACAGTTTATTCAAATGGGAAAATACTTGCTACAGTTGGTTACTGAGACACTAACCATGGTTGTGGTTTTTCCAGAGTTGAAAAAAAAAGGGGGGGGAGGTCAATCTGAATTTGGAAGGTCATGGCATGTGAGTGAGGCTGCCGAGAGTTTGCTGAAGTAAAACAGCACCAGCGGCTCCCCCTCAAGTCTGTGCACTGAACCCAATGTGAATGGAAATCTCTAAAGCCACAACTTGTACAAGTGACATCATCCACATTAGCAGAGCAGTGAGGTGAGCTGTACTGGCTTTGGTGGCTCCATCTCTCCATCGATAGGAAGAATGTGGCTGCATTTCAGAAGACCCTGGGTCTCTCTTTGGGCACCCTCCCGGAAGCCCCTGCAAAAGTTCCGCACACCCTCTGGGGAGATAACTAAGGTAAACTAATGAAGAAGCAGTACAGGAAATACCTGTATTGCTCAAAACAGGGAAGAGAACTCTTTTGACTGGCAAGGGTGAGGGAGATTTATACACAGCCAATGATGGAGGTTTCTTACCTGCAGAACTCTTTTGGTGAGGCCTGTTTTCTGAGCAAGCTGCTTGAGGTCCTTGGCATCCGGGTTGTGGTTGATGGCAAAGTAGGATTTCATGGTCCGGAGCTGGTGGTGCTTGAAGGAGGTGCGCATGCGCTTGGTCTTCTGTGAGGGTGGGTAAGGCTGCTGATCCCGGTCCAAGTGGTCTGCCTCATTCTCATTACAACCTGTTGAGGGATCAGTGAACAAACAGCTCAGTGGAAAGTCCTGCACTCGCTGCAGCTTTAGCAGGCTGTGTGATGCTATGATAATAAAGCAACGGTGGGAAAGGCTGTCAACCCAATTGTAAGCTGTATCGAGGCAAGAAAGAGGTTAATTACCAAAGTCAGCCAAAGCTGCCTCTTAATGTGGCCACAACCAAAGTTTATGTAATAGAAGAATGTTAGATAAATCCTCTCTTTTGCATAATGGTTGCTGGAAACCTCAGGAAGATAAATAAGTCACAAGTGTAAAAGAAACATCCAAGGATGAAAAGAAAAAAACTCTAATATGTTTATGCACATTGGCACCCTACACGCTTCTGCACACACACAGTTCTTAGAGACCCCACATTTTGTCTATGTTTGCAAAATGAGACATACTCTCTAAAGGCACTGCTGTTTGTCATTAGGGGTATGAAAACAAATAATTTCCTCTCTCTCCAATCTGAGAGTTTCTGAGAACCCACCAACTAAAGAAGACTCTAAGTCAGTTCCCATTTTTAGCTTTTTCTGATATTCCTAGAGTCTTCTCAATCAGGAAAAAGGTAGTAGCAGAGAATGGGTTAAAGTTACAAACTAAGAATTTGTAGATTTCTTATGTAATCCTAAGAACATTATTTTTTTTTTAGGCTTTTTGGCAATAACCGCTTAACAAGGCAATGCTAGGAAGAAAACAGTTTTCCCTTGGAGTTATTTTAATAAATATTTCCGAAAGAGAAAGAGCCCAGACTTCTCTTCACTCAGTTCATGCCTGAAGCGGTCCCCACAGCCTACAGTTCAGAGGCACTGCTGGTGCTTATTTCTCAGCTCAGATCTTGGCCCTCTTTGCTGTGGATGTTTGTGAGTGGGATTTGAGCTGTGCCCCTGGCTGATCTGGCAGAAAGAGGGTGACATCTCTCTCCCTGCAAAGCTCTGCTTAGCATTGAGGGCAAAACAACCTAGCCTTTGAAACCAGCCTGAAAGTCATTATCCCCAGGATGTAAAGCTGCACATTTAAAAGGTCATTTCCAATAACCTATTGGCTCTGCATAGGAAATATGATTACAAAATGAAAATGTTTTGCTAAATATTTGCTAAAGAGTCAACCAACTTCTCAACTTAAAGGGCATGGCAATTTTTTTTTCTTTAAACCCTTACTTCAGGTATTTATATGATGCATTTTCAGATCTGATCATCCTACATTTTAGTACATTATAATGGAATATCTAAAATCAACCTGATCGTGTCACTTGGTGGTGGTGAGGGGGGTGGGGGTAAGGGACAAAACCTCAATCTGAAGAAAGTAAAACATTTCTTAATATTAACTCTTCTGCTAAATAAAACATTATTTGCCTACTATTCTCTGGTTAGAATTATGTTCCGAAACCAGCATAATCAGGAGAAACAGTAGTTTGGGCCATCAACCAAGAGGTCATGCACATCACAAAATCCATTTAACAAGAAATTTGGTCTGCTGTAAGAAGACATTACATTAGACATGAATTAATGTCTCCTTTGTTTATATTTCCAGAAAATACACAAGTAGGAGGGTGCATTTGGCAAAAGAGCAGATGAGTTCATTGAGGGAAAGATTACATAATATTCACCTTTGGGTCCCCTGAGTCAAGCACAGGGCCAGGACTCAAAAGCATTCCACCAAGATTTTGAATCCTTGTTCATCGATAAAATCAAGTGACTATTAATGCAAAGTCAAGTCAACTTGAGTGGAATCCAAGCTGGATATATACATACAAATGTTGAGCATATCCTTCTTTTTAACTGAGCAGAAAAGTAACATATCCTCAGAGATAAGAGAAAGAATATGTGTTACATCTTATCCTATTTTAACCCAGTGGGGGATATGTTGGGTTCAAATATTCTACAGAATTGCACTTTCATATCCTCAGATGGATGAAACAGCCTCTTAAGACCTACTATAAAACTGTATTTATCTCTAGTAAACTGAGCTATAGTTCACAACCAGATTATAAATGTACCCAGAACAAAATGGTCAAAGAGGCACACCTGTCACTGGAGGCTTCTTCAAAAAAGTTTTCATTCTTACCGTATGTGAGTAACATGTAACTTCTTCTGAACAGCACATCAGATTGAATACTACACTTAGAAGACTTAACTTAGTGTTTAAGTAATGCCCTTAGCCATTCCCCCACCCCAAGGTAATATTGCTTAGAGATGAATGTGATTCCTAACCTCACTATGTACTCATTAGTCTTTTTTTTTTTTTTTAATGTTTTATTTATTTCTAGGAGAGAGAGAGACAGCGCGAGCAGGGGAGGGTCGGAGAGAGAGGGAGTCACAGACTGAAACAGGCTCCAGGCTCTGAGCTGGCAGTCAGCACAGAGCCCGACGCGGGGCTCGAACCCACGAACTGCGAGATCATGACCTAAGCGACAGTCGGACGCTTAACCCACTAAGCCACCCAGGCGCCCCTGTACTCATTAGTCTTTAAAATGAAGTTTATGAAAAATAATCATAGAATAGTTTAAGCTGCTTTTCTGAATATGCATTCTACATTTATTATCACTGATTAAAATCTCAGCAGATACTGTTAGTTCATTAGACACAATTATGGGACTTGTTTCCACACAGTATACAATTCAGTGCATAAGGAGATTATTAGCTCTTTAATAAACAGATATTACTGTATGCTTTTCCTATGACAGTGTTATCATATTCCTCAACTTAAAAGAGCAATCTACTTCTTCCACACAGTAACTCAGAGCATTATCTTAAATTGTTTGTGTTTAACTACAAATGCATTATATAAACTTGCAAGTGATTGTGTTTCCCCAGGGTCTACTTCCAAAGTATATGTGTTTCCCCCCCACCCCGAATTATGAGATGGAATGGCAATTCTCTTAAAAACTGCTTTAAACAACAACCTGTAAGTGCACATCTGACATTATAAAGCCAGTGAGAAGATACAGATTTTTTTTTCCAGTCACTGATGAAATGGTCACCTATACTAAAGTGAGTTTCTGTTCTGAAGGTGTGTAACCTTCTGAGAGCTAACTGATCCCTGGGAGACCACTAGGGGTCAGTGCCAGGCTAACTTCACAACTATCAGGAGCTTTTGAAGTTTGGAATCCAAGAAAACCGAAGGAAGGGAGATTTTAAAAACTGGCAAAAATTTAGTCTCGCCACTAATGCTAAATTATCCAAATAAGAACTGCCTATCCTAGACTAAATCTTCTCACTTCTGGAGGGCTGCATTTCAATCTAGCGTTGCAAATCAACTCTCTAGGTCTCTTTCTAAAATATCTACCTGGGGGGTGCCTGGGGAGCTCAGTCCGTTAAGCATCCGACTTCAGCTCAGGTCACGATGTCACAGTTCGTGGGTTCGAGCCCCGCATCGGGCTCTGTGCTGACAGCTAGCTCAGAGCCTGGAGCCTGTCTTTGGATTCTGTATCTGCCTCTCTCTCTGACCCTCCCCTGCTCATGCTGTCTCTCTCTCTCTCTCTCTCTCAAAAGTAAATAAAACATTTAAAAATTAAAAAAATATATATATCTGCCTGGGATCTGCAGAGGGAGGAGAAACTAAATTAGGAATATTCTCACTAAAAGGCATTTGCCAGATGACAAACGCTAACTGATCTTTGCCAAGTTTCACATCTTCTCTGGACGTCTTTGAATCATAAACATATTTTGTGTAAATGTTTTTAAAAATACATATCAATTTATAGATTTAGTGTCAACAATACTCTTTCGGAGACTAGTTTACATTTAAGTGGAGATGGCAATATGAGATCCAAAGAACGCAAAAATAATGAGTTAAAACTGTGGATCCAATTCATTTTCTACCTTTTAACATGATTTCAATTCGCTGAAGCTTTTCTTTTGCTAGTTTTGTAACAAACTGGCATTAGATGCATAAACATTTTTTTAACAGTGGGGTTGATTTCTGGTCATGTATCTTTCACCCCGTTTCTCTAGATTATTTATTTCCATCTGATTCTGAAGAAGTATGTATTCATTTGTATCTCTAGGAAAAGTCCAGAAAGGATGGGGTGGATACTAATTAAAAGGCATCGAGTCTGGGGTGGTGTGATGTTCAAACTCTGGATAGAGAGGCCCCCGCAACCCTCTTGGCCAGCAGGAGCCAAACAGCATCACCCTTCTCAAGAAACCTGCAGCAGTATTAATATGCAAACTAAAGACTTAAGTGGAAGGAGATTTTCGGGTTTTTTTTAAAGATATAAATTTGTATTCTCTACCTACCATTAAATTCTACTGTCCTTAAAGCACGCAGCTCTTTCTAACATAAAGATCCAAGGTGAAATCAAATTGAGCTAGTTAGATTAAATAAACAGGCGGAAAAAATAGGATTGCTGCCCTGTGGCTAGAAATCTCCACCTTTCTGCACACTTTCTCGGGCTGAGGGATTCCCTCTCTCCAAAAGACTCGCCAGTTATGTGGGTCCCGGCCTCTCGGTCTCTGTCGCTGTCTCTCTCTAATTAGGGCATTAGAGCCTTGGTGAGTGGCTCGAGATTCCGATGTCATCTTCTATTAATAAAGAACAATTAGTGCCCTGCCTGTCCTGCTCCGGGGACCTCGCATCAAAGGAGATGAAATGAGCGCGCTGGGCAAAGTGGCCCCGAACCAAAGCCCCCCGCGGAAGCGCAGCAGGGGCGAGCTCGAGGCTGCGACCCGCAGCCAGGGGTTGGCAAAACCCGGGACCGACACAAACCGGTCCTGGGGGGGTCTGGAGCGAGCTGGCTGGCCTTTCCCCCCTCTATGGTCTAGCGACCCTGGCCTGAACCCTGTAGGGACAAACGTTGCCGGCACTGAGCTCCCTAGTTGCTAATCTCCCTGGGATGCCGCCTGCCGTGCAGTTCCATCAGCGGAGAACCCGGGAGACGGCCGGCCCGAGCAGAAGGCTGGGGAGAGCCCGCTCTTCCTGAGGGGCTTGCCCTGGAAACTCTGGGCTAGGAGCAGGCCTATTAGTTCCAAGTGGTTCACGCTGGCTGTGTGACCATGAGCAAATCATTTATCCTACTGGATAACACTGAGTGACAACGGGTCAGGCACCATACCAGGCACTGGGGACGGGAAGACTAAACCAGCACGATCTGTGCTCTGGGACGTCCATGCTTTGGCTGGTATGTGGGTGCTCATGGTAACAGAGTAGGGTTCCCACAGTCCATTCCAGGAGAATGGACTCCCTCACCTGAGTCTACTTCTTTTTTTTTTTTTAATACTTTTATTTATTTCTAGGAGAGAGAGACAGTGTGAGCAGGGGAGGGTCAGAGAGAGAGGGAGTCACAGACCGAAACAGGCTCCAGGCTCTGAGCTGGCAGTCAGCACAGAGCCTGACGCGGGGCTCGAACCCACGAACGGAGAGATCATGACCTAAGCGACAGTCGGACGCTTAACCGACTAAGCCACCCAGGCGCCCCACCTGAGTCTACTTCTGCTAAGATTCCCAGCCAGGGCTGGGCCAGGCATGGGAAGCCAGTCCTTGGTTTCCCAAGAGTTAGCCTGGGGGCTTTCCAGATCCCCTTTTCCCTCAGTGTCTAGAACTCATAAGAAGAGCTTCCTTCCTGCTTGGAGTTAGATATGGTCTACAAAGTCCATCTCCATCCTCACTGGGAGATGGGGAGCAGGCGCAAGTTACCAACCACGGGAAACTGCTGATTGAGGGAGATAAATGATACGTGTGCTCCCAAAGCAAGGAAGAAAGTGTGCTCTCGGGCCTGTTGCCTACAGTTTGTTTTTAATTAAGACAGAAGGCTGGTGGAGGACAGAAGCGCAGCCTATCACAACACCAAGCCTCCTCAGTGGTTCTGACCTGGAGCTTCCTTCAGTTTTCCAGGGGCCCTGGATGTCCGGGTGGTTTATCACACAGGGAATGAGCTGGCTGGCTGGCTGCCCTGACCTACAGAAGGGGCAGGCCAGCTCAGCTGTGGAGGGTGATTCTTGCCCCTACAGCTGCTTTTCCACCAAGACCAGGAATTTGGTTTTCGACACTCTTGCCAACTGTGTTCCTGATTAACTCTGGGCTGGTGACCACAGCCTCTGCTCCCTCTAGACAGACTGGGGTTGGGCTCTGAAGATTTTTTTTTTTCCAGTATATAGGAAAACCTCCTCCAGGATCTATAATTTGGCTTCCACACAGGAATTGCCCTGGGGCTGTTTTGCTCCAACTGGGAGCCAGAAACTAATGGGCTCATTAACTAATGGGCAACAAGGATTTGGCTCTGCCTGTTTGGGGGAAGTCATTGCAGCTTCATGGTTATGAATGTGTTTTCTGCCACAACCTAAATAAAGGTCTTTCTCTCTCTTCCCTCTCCCTTTCTCCTCCTCTCCCTCTCTCCTCCTTTCTCTCTGGTTTCTCTCCGTTTCCTTCCTTCTGAGTGAAAGGGAGTTGTACTGAGGAAAGAAGAGTGTTAAGCAAAACACTCTCTTGCCAGCAGATCTCAGATAGGACGGGGATTCTGTGGAATCTTCCTCTGGACGGCCGGAGGCCAGGGCTGATACAGGGGTGAGGAGGGAGTACCTGAGTTGTAATTGACGATGTCCACTCCCAGCGCTGGGCTCTTCCGCTTCCGGGGCCGCCCTTTCTGCACGGTGCCAGTGCCATTGAAGTAAGGCAGGGCCAAGCCTCCGCTCTTGGCTGCCAGCTCGGTGTAGCTCAGCTGCGGTGGATACTCCCCTTGCAAGAGGGTCTCGAAGTGGGCACGGCAGTACACCAGGCTGTCCTTCATGCCAAAATGGTCGCCCGTGGTCAGGGTCTTGTTGCAAGTGGAGCAGGTGAAACAGCTCAGGTGGTAGACGGAGTCTCGGGCGCGCATGACCATCTCGGAGGCGGAGATGCCAAGGTGGCAGCGGGCACATCTCTGCACAGAGAACCTTCTGGAAAAACAAACCCGTCAAGTCAGGGCGCTGGTTGAGGCAAAGGCAGGGCCACCTCCCACCCGTGACACCTGGGGTTTGGTCACCAGTGGTCCAAGACAGACACGTAGGAGGGCTCCGGGAGAAGAGGAGGACACGGGTCCATTTGGTCATTAATTGTATTTACTTATTGACCTGCTCTGATGAACCAGGACAAAGAACCCTTACATTAAAATTAGAAGAATCAGGTAACATCCTCAGTTTCCTTCTCTGTAAAGTTAAGATTAAAAAGAAAAGGAAAGAAAAAAACCAAAACGCCAAACAAAACAAAAAAACAAAAACCCGTGCTCGCTGACTTAAATGCTATGGAAAGAATATTAAATTGCAATGCCAAGGATGCAGTTCATCCCTTACAAAATATCCTACGAGGGGTGGTATTATTATTATTATTATTTATGGATGTGTGAGTGTAAGTGAAAGCATTCAGACAGACGCTTTTGCAGAGGAAAGCTTATTCTTTTTTAATCACCTCTCTTCCTCTGGTTGACAGCAGAGCGGGGTCACTTGCACATAACTGTTCTCTTTCCCACTCCAGAAAAATAACTGGGAAGCAGCAAAAAAACATCCCCGGAGTTTACCCTCCAGGCTGGCCAGCACGGTTCTAACTGCCGGCAAAGGGAACTCACAACTGAATGGCTTAGATTTCACCAACGGTGATTATTCCTTTTCATGGTCATTTACGCAGTTCCCCGCCACCCTTGTGAAAACCTAACACCCGGACTGGGCTGCCTGGGCCACCAGTTCGTTTCCAAGGTGCGGATCTCTCCCCGTTCGTACTAAACGGAAAAAAAGAAAGAAAAAAGCACTCCGCTTCGGTCTCGGTCGACAGACACACGTGCATTCGGATTCCAAGATTTCCCCAGATTCCTTCTACCTAGCGGTGCAGTGTCGGGAGTGGGCGGTGTTCCCTGGTAGCTCTGGACCTTGGGTGTTCTTGCCACCCATCCTCACCGCCCTTGGTGAGGGTGGCTCAGCTTGAAGGCGTCCGCGGTGGACTCCCCCGGGCTCGGGATGGATGGTAACAGTACCCCGGAGGGGCGAAAGGAGGCGGACCGAAGGGGAGCCTCTCGGGCTGGGCAGGTGGCCGCGCCAGGTGTGCCGGGGCGTAGGGGATCGATAGGTGCGGGAATACCTGTAGTAATCCTCCTTGCAGTAAATGCTACCGTCCTTGGCGAAGCAGGTGAGCTCCGACTCGAGGGCCAGCTTACATTCACAGCACTTCAGGCACCTCAGGTGCCACTGTTTGTCCACAGCCAGCAGGTAGTACCTGTCCGAGATCTTGCCCCCGCAGCCGGCGCAGAGCGCGGGCTTCTCGGGGCTCAGCGGGGGCATGCCCTGCAAGGCAAGCACAAGGCGCCGCTGAGAAGGACGCGCGGTGGGGACGCCCTGCTCGGAACTCCCTCCCCGAAGCGCGAGCTCAAGGCGTTCGGGGGCGCACCTCCAGGGGCAGGGGCCACAGCGCAAAGGCACACGTCGGGGAAACGTTCCCCTCTGCGACTCGCTCCGTTTCTGCAGCGTCTGCCTGGACCGGGCGTTCGCATCCTCCCGGGACTGTTAACCTCAAGACGCCTCGGCCACCTCGAGCCTCTTTTGAAAAACGCTCGGACCGCACGGAGCAGAGTATGGGCGGATGCTCCCAAACTCGAACGCACACGCTAAAAATTGTGGCTTTCAACGCACACAAAATAAAACAACGGAAATGTTTACTGGGGAAGAGAAAGGAGATTTGGACGAACACAGACTGTTTTCAAGCCCTTCTATTTCTTTAAACTCCTACGGGCAGAGTTAAGTTAAAGGGAAGGAAGTGATTAGTATACCTGTGCTCACAATCTGGCCGACTTTGTGTTGATCTGGATATATTTGGCAGGTCTCTATTTTTGCAGGGAGTTCGGTCCCCTGCCCAGTAAGGGTGTAAAGTGCCTCTTCCCAGAAGGAGCCCGTGGTCCGGTCCCCTCTGCACCGTCCCTCTTTCCCCGGCACCAACATACCCAGGAGATCTGTGTCCTGAAAATCGGGTTAGTCCCCAGGTTAAGCTTCCCGCCCCGCTGACCAACCGACTAGGCTGAGGATGAGGAAGCCTCACCTTGACGAGCCCAGCCCCGCCACGAAATAAGAATTTGGGTTGCTGTATTTTGTTTGTAGACAGGGCAGCCACAACAAGAAGGGACGAGAAAGTGGCCGCCGGACACTTCCCTCAAGACTATCAGGAAGGGGTCGGACTTTCGCGCAAAACTTGGGCGGCCCTGGAACAGTCCAGCCTCGTCCGCGACTCAGGGCAGCCCCCACCTCCTCCCCGGTACTGAATTCGTGTCGCAAATGTGGACACACGCACCAGCTCGGCTACTCGGCGGAATCCCAAACCCCAGTGACCCGCTCAGGGCAGGGGACCGGGCTAGTCTGAGCTACAATACCCGGTGTGATGCCGAAGGATGTGCACAGCTCTGTGTGGCTGAAATCATTTCCGGAGACTTCTGTGGTTCCCCCCCGCCGGCTGGTAAGTGGGAAAGGGAAGGACACCGATTCTTAATTGGTTTTCTTTATTAATCGGACACGACTTTCATTACTATGAATATTAGTAGGAGTGGTCGTTAATTACACCGTTTAAGGGTCGGAAAGTTCTCGCGACGGGGCTGGGTGCCCGCTGCTCCGGATTTTTTTGCTCGGTTCCCCCAGCACGTTCCACCCGCCCGGCCCGGAAGTCGAGCGCCGTCCGGGTTCGCTAGAGGGGCCCAGCCCCGCCGCCNCCGGGCCCCCAGCGCTCCCGCCCGGCCCGGCCCGGCCCCTCGCCGAGGAGGCGCCCGCAGCCGAGGGGGACAGGACCCCAGACCCTGGGGGCCGCAGGAGAGGACCCCCCGCCCCGCTCTGCGGGGAGCAGCCGCGCAGAGTTGCGAGCTCAGGGTCGCGGT